>NC_087063.1:78581625-79113815 GCF_963678635.1 Symsagittifera roscoffensis
CAACCAGTTGCTCGATGGACTTTCCTCGGATGGCTCCGTGGATGGGTTGCTCTTCCGCTTCGTCATCCTCATGGCCAGCAGATGGTGTATTATGGCCAGATCATGTAGATTCGCGTCATCATCCAAGTCTAACAAGATATCCGCTGTCATGTCCCAGATTAATCCGGCGTTAGGATGGGGACACCAAGAAGGCTTCATGAGTTCGCACATGGTTACTAGGCTGGTTTTCAAGGGACCGTCCCAAGAACCACAATCAAAACTCACTTGCCCCTTCAGCTCGGGAACCGAGGGTTCGACCACTCGTTCTTCTAAAATAATTCCCAGCTTGGGTTCTTCCACCATCAGCATTCCAGTTTCCCTAATCCGTTCGACCCAGAAATTGAGCACTGTGACTGGCTCATAGTCGAAGTACGCTTCCCTGGCTTCTTCATTCACGAAGGGATTATACGCCATCCCTGGTATGCCAGACACATACTGGAACGACTTCAATTTCCCTAGTGTTGCAAAGTCTTTCTGTCCCCTGACTGTTTCAATCAACTCCCGGCTCATTTTCAATCCTTTGTTGGAATACCTTCTCACTTCTTCCAACTTGCGATAGCTCTCCATGTCGTTCGACTCCTTATTTGGTACAATCAACGGCATATCCTGATATAGTTCCAGGAGTGCCCTAAGGAAGTTTCTTTCGCAATCAACTCCCTTTTGCCGAAAGATCTTTATGCATTCTCCCATAACAGGAGTGGGGATACGATCCACCACGAACCTTACAAAGCAAAGGTCATCCTTACGCTTAGCGCAGGCTATCGCAGAATCGTCTTTTGAAATCAACGCTCGCAGGGCATCCATCAACTCCAGCTCCTGTTCCTTTGATTTCAAATCATTACTGGCTTCATATTCCGCCTTCTTGATGCCCATCAAGCACCAAGCCAACCGTACTTGCAGGTCAGTTCTCGTGCACGGATGAGCCAGGTATGCTGCCACCGTCGCAGGCGCATGCATCGTCTCGTCGAAGTATCTTTGGAGGGCCGCCCTCCAAGAGATTTCCAGTAGTTTTTCCAGCCCGATTTCGTTCGCCTCCGAGGACATTACCGTGCCGTATTCTTTCCGATTTAGGTTAGAATTCTCCGTAAGCCCTTTCAGATATTCCTGCATGGCTCGCTTCGCGCTCCAAGCCATCAGGTGCCCTCTCGCGGAGTTCCTCGCCTTCAACATCTCTCCACATAACCCAATGCTGGATCTCCCATGTGGACCGATTCCGGCACAGTGATTCGACTGTACTCGACCACGTCGAGTTGTCCCTCTAGTTTCATCCGGGCCATGTTGGTTCCCGAGGGCCTGTAACTATCAAGTCGTCCAGATCCACACTGACTGATGATGTCCATCTCTAGCTTAGTGTCTGCTAGGGTTTGTGCAGTCTTCTTTGATTTCGTGGCTGTTGTGGTCAGACCTGCCAATAGCATAGGGGTTATCAGGTTAACGCATTGAGGAGCGCGACCACAAACATCGCCAGCCCCGGGTCTTCTCGTGTAAAGTCACAATCTATCAGCCGCTGATAGATCTCGTCTAGAGTCGCTCCTAGACTCGCTTAGAGGAATTCCATTAGTTCATTCGTGTCACCCATTTCTATCGTGTTGATTCTCGTGTCGTGAAGTTTCTTCCGGCTCGTTTGATTCAATGAATTCAATAAACAATTTCTGATCAATCAAGATTTAAAAAACAAGTCGCGACTTACAACCGTCATTTTTGGATAAAACATCATTCAAATCTTTAAAACTCTTCATTGAAACTCTCTTCTCATTTCTAATTTAAAAATTTAGCACCAAGGTAAATTTTGTTGAAGAATCGTCAGTTGGACTCGATATTCTTGTACTCTCTCAAAAAGTCAGCTGCTAGTGCTGTTTTGAAGCTTACATCCGCGGTTATCGCTATAGCGCATGTACGTTCCGTGAGTCCACCTGCATCTTGTCGAGGTAACACAAATGAGCGCTGTCACCTTCCATACCTGGAATGTTCCAGGTCTTTCAGGACACAAACATCACATAAAACATACCCTAACAGTAACAGAACACATAAACATATATCTACATTATTACCTAAAAACATAATCCCTAGTAGCTAACCTAACTCAACCCTGATCTCTATAAAGTGAACTTAATAAAAACCACTTATCGCCGAATGCAACTCCTAGCATATGCTCAGATATTACTTTTTATGTAAGTAAACTTCTATGTCAGTTTCTGAAAATATCACGTGTACAAGGGCTTACAACTCTCGGATGTAGCTTTACCCTATTAGGATCATATACTGGTAACGAGAGAGAGGTCACTCCCCTCTCAACCAGAAAATCCCTAAGTCGAGTCAAGGCCAATACCAAGCTCTCTGGATCTACGCGATGCCTATCAGTGGCCTTAGTAACCAGGAAACACAAATATTTCCCTGGTATCTGTGATGCAACAGGGGGCAGCGCTATCATCCCTCCTACACCAGGCCTCTGTTTCCATAAAAACTCGATATTTTTGTACTCTCTCAAAAAGTCAGCTGCTAGTGCTGTTTTGAAGCTTACATCCGCGGTTATCGCTATAGCGCATGTACGTTCCGTGAGTATGAAATCGCTGTCCGTTACGACGATGTTGCTTGAATAATGGCTCGGTAGGTCAAAATAAGATTCAAAAATTCTTCCGAAAGCTGGTTTTTTAGCATTCTCGCCTTCTGTCACTAGTTCTCCGGTTCTCTTGCCGATTTCAATTTTTTTATGATCAGGTTTTCGGTGTGGGTGAGTCCTACCCCACTCTCCGGACAAAAATATCCATCGACGTCCCCGTCGATTGCCCAAAGTCTAGCAGATCGAGGTTGGATTGTGGAACACGTAGAGGACCATCTGGGGCGACCCAGTTGGACTCGGTATTGTAATTACTGACGTATTTGATGCCGTCTTTATCGACGTCCTGAATCGTTAGGATTGTCTCTTTTGGATCTGTCGGCAGATCATGGAGCCATTCGAGCACCCGCAAGTTCGTTAGTTCTTGCTCATGAGTCTGTTCCGCTTCTGGTTCGAACTCCACTTCCGGTTCTGATCGATCGTCGATCCAATCCTGATCCATGTCATTCACCAAGTCGATTTCTTCTAGCACCGCCACTTCGTCCAGTCCTACCAGCGAGTCCATCATATCACTTACAACTATCCTGTCTATGACGAAATCCTCGCCGTACGGATTGTATTTCTTCTTGTTTTTTCTTCTCTTGCTCTGGCGTGTTTCCACGGTGAGAGGAAAGTCAGGCTGTATTCCTTTGTCAATTTCAATTTGTTCCGGGCAGTCCCAGTCTTCCTCGGCATAACGTAGAGTTTCATCGTCCACCTCTACTTGCTCGGTCAACTCCAGATCCAGTGGTAGGTCGCAATCGTCTACCACCTCATTCCCGTCGTTTTTGTCGCGAGTACCCTTTTCATTCACCTCACAAGCAGGATCCACTAACAAATAGTCTCCCTCTTGCATGTCCGCTGGGATGCACCAGTCCTCTGACGAGGCATTGTGTGGTTTGATGTTTTCGTAATGAGCTGCTCTTCCAGTGCTCAATCGATAAAATCGACCTCCTTGGAGCAGCTCTGTTATCTGAAATGGACCACGCCATTTCTTTAATAATTTCTTGGTTCCTTTTGGTGGAACCACTTCCTGGAACACCCAGACGTAGTCGCCAACTGAGTAGGCTTTTGCATCGGCTGTCCTTTTATCAAACCTCCTTTTTTGTATATTTTGCGCCTGTTGCGTGTTCCTCCTGCATAAGTCATTGAGGTCCTGCTGTCTTCTAATAACATACCGAACGTACGTTTGCGGTGCTGTTCTCTTCCCCTCATATTCAGGGTAGAAAAACGTCAACGGAAGCGCTTTTTCGTGACCCGTTAGCATCATGTGCGGACTTATTCATGTGGTGGAATAATCCGTGCTGTTGTAAGCACCCATCACTTGCGGCAAGTGCTTGTCCCAGTCATCCATGTAGCGTGAGCAATAGACTCTCAGCATGGATACCAGTGTGCGATTTTGCCTCTCGACTAGGCCATTCGTTTGCGGGTGATAAGTGGTCGAGTGGGCCTGCGCTACCTGCGACCTTTTCATTAACTCCTTCTTGAGATCACTCACGAATGCTTTGCCATTGTCCGATTGGAATGTAATGGGAGCCATGCCTCGCTATGCACACATTTATCAAATGATCGCATGTTTCTTTCGCCGATGCTGTCATGCAGGGTGCTGCCTCCGCATATTTCGTAAAATGGTCGATCATTACCTGCACCTGATTATAGCCCGTTGCTGTCATGCAGATCTTCTGATGATCAATTTGCACCACTTCGTTGAATCCCGACGACTCTATTGACTGTAGGGGGGACCTCAGTTTCCTGGGATCCTTCGCCGGTTGACATGACAGGCATGCGGCGATCCACTTCTCACAAGCCTTCTTCAATCCCGGCCATTCGAATCGTTTCTGTATCCTGTTGTACATTTTGTCCACGCCTTGATGGCCCATCTGATCATGTGAACGAAAGAGCAATTCGGTCTGGTACAACTGTGGTAACACTATCGAATTGTATTTATAAAGGAACTTACCCTCCTCTTTACGTTTACAGGCTACAATTCCGTCCTTATTCAGGTACAACAAGTCCTTTATCTTCAGGTAGAATTGCTTCAAGATCTTGCAGCTGTCTTCTTCCAAGTCTCCCTTGTCAGGTGCTCCATTCTTGATTCATCTCTTCAGACTGCTCGTCATTCTATCATTTCGTTGAGCCCTTAGGAGATCCGACAGCCTGTACCTGGCTTTCAAATACGTCTTTACCACGTTCATTTGCCCACTCATTATTTCCGGAGCATGAGCATCTCCATCAATTTGACATACCATATCTTTTTCAAAGGCGTCGCTTCCTGCACAGATGGTTCCAGATTGGTACGGACGACCGTACCATGTGACAGCAATCTGGTTGGGCGTTTCGAGACTGCTATCAGCTCGAGCTCATCGGCGGCATTATCTACCACAGTGCCCTCTTCATCTGAGGTGCACCTGTCCCTGTCTGGATCCTGATGCATTTCTCGGTCCAGCCCACGCTGCTTCCAGTCTACCAACAAGGAGTGGATCGCGATCTCCGATATATCGGAATTGGAAGTTGTTTCAGATGTGTTGTCCCAGGACTGGGGCCTCGAATCAACACTTGAGCCGACTGATTCCCCAACATCATATTCCAAGTTGTCTGAGATGTTTTCGACTTCCCGGACAAAACTCTGTCCCTCGGTTGCCTCGAATCCGACTCCCCGGACAACATTCTATCCCTCAGTTGTCTAAACAACCTCTCCCCGGACAAGTCGTCCTGTACGCGCTCAAAGGTATCAGACTCCTCGGACAAGTCGTCCTTGACAGGCTCGAAGGTATCAGACTCCCCGGACATTGTCTCGTCCCCGGACGAACAATCTGAGCTCGTATTCTTCTCTTGCATACGTGAAATGCACTTTCCTCGTGAAGCTAGATCTCGACTTGACCCTGACTTCTTCAGTGGCTTGGGTCTGATTCAGTGTCCCATGTTCAGTGAACGAAGTTCTCAACAAGACCTCCTTCGGCATTGAGCTCACCAGCTGGTTGACTGTCGACCTGCAATCCCGTTCAACACGTCGGCTGCGAATGGACTCTTCACTGTTCTCTCAGTGACAGTCAACCGCTGCATGGTCTCCATCCACTCACGATCATGCCTATCCACTTCCCTGTCCAACAAGTCACGGAGCTTCCCCATGACGTCCGGCGCCACGTTCGCCGTCCTGTTCAATAGAGCTATGCTGTTTATACCCAGCCTGGTAAGTTCTTGCTGTACCAAATTGGATCGGACTAGCAGATCCAGCGGAACGAGCTCGCCCCTGGCTAAAACCTTTATCTCCGCGGCCGTCTCCACTGGAAGTTCAGGGTGTCCGGGTATAGGATGCCCTGACTTGTCTAACCACCTAGTAAGCGGCAGTTTGTCGTAGGTTTCCTTGTCCAGAATTGAAAACCCGTCTTTGATTTCCGATTGGTTAGCCTGCTTCTCCTCGAGGCGCTCATAGAATTCTGTCTTTTCACTGAGGCTATCTGCGTTCTGGTGCTTATCACGGGTACGGTGCTCTATGATCATGTGGTATCCATCTAGGCGCACGATCCAACGACCTATATAACTTTGGTCCATCGAATAGGTTTTCAGCCAGGCAAGGGCACGATTATCCACACGTAACTTGAAAGGAGCTCCCCAAGTAGGCCCTGTATTTTTCCACGAAAGTGATCACCGCGAACATCTCCGCTTTTGGTGCGCCGTACTTCATCTCAGTATCACTCAGGACCTTACTCCCGTAGGCTATCGGACGGAGAACCGTTCTCCCGTTCCACTCCTGCTCCTGGTGAAGTATGCCCGATATCGCAACCACCGATGCATCCGTGTCCAGCGCGAACATCCCCTTCTCTGTTGGCATGCCGAGGACCGGTGCCTCGCAAAATTCACGTTTGATGTTCTCAAATGAAACTTGTGCCTCATCAGTCCAAGTGAACTTTTTGCCCTTGTTTCTCATCAACCGCTGCATGGGGTATATTTTGTCAGCGTACTACCCCTTGATGAATTCTCGATAATAATTAGCAAATCCCAAAAAACTCATCAGTTGTGTATCTTTTTTAGGTGCCTTCCAGGTCAAAACCGCTTCGACCGCTTCGGGATCTGGTCTCACTCCATGCTTATCCACTAGGCGGCCTAGATACTTTAGGGAGTCTCTGAGGATTTCACACTTCGAGGGTTTACATTTCAGGCCCGCCTGCTTCATGCAAGTAAACACTTGATCCAACCTCTCTATGTGATCCTCAAGGGTTGGCGTTGCGATCACGACATCATCGACATAACACATGATGAGATTCCCGTATTTCTTTGTCACGCTCGTGAGTGCCTGGGCCATCAGTCGCTGGAATATGGCCGCCGCGTTGCACAATCCGAACGGCATCCTCTTCCACTGGAACAATCCCAGCTCGCACGCGAAGCCCGTTTTTTCACGATCTTGCTTTCGGAGTGGCACTTGCCAGAACGCAGAGCCCAAATCTAACGTCGTGAAGAACTTCGCGTCTCCCAGCTTGGATAGGCTCTCATCGATGCGGGGAATCGGGTATGCGTCCTTTATAGTCACTGCAATCAGATAACGGAAATCATAACAAAACCTGAGTTGCCCCCTTTCTTTTTTTGCCATGACCACGCCACAAGCCCACGAGGACTTCGACGGCTCGATCATGTCATACTCCATTAAAATCTCGATTTCCTTCCTGCACGCTTCTGACTTGTGAGGGGTCATTCTTCTCGCCACTTCCCTATGAGGTACCGAGCCCTCTTCTATCTCGATGTCGTGTTCTACAAAATTACAGCATCCTATGTCGGCCCTATGTTTCGAAAAAACGTCTGCGTTCCGACTTAGCACCGCCCTGAGCGAATCTAGTTCCTTGTCTGATATTTTACCCTTCAAATGTTCTATCTCAGGTAGGACCGGTTTATTCGCTGCTAACTCTGTTTCTGTCGGTCTCTAGGGAAAGTTGGAACAACTAGACAACCCATCATCTGTTTCCGGCTTCATTGAAAACAATTTCCTAGAAGATTTCAATTCATTTACTCTCTTCAATATACATTCTTGGTTCGCATGCAAGGGATATTTAGTTACATCAAACTTTTTCAAGTTCTCCACACTCTGAAAGTCTGTGTTCAGAGGCAATGCATAGCCAAGTTTCTTTCCCTTCTGTATTGTCACTGTTTTTGCTTCTGTGTTCAACAACACACTCACACACAGTCCGCTCTGAGTGAGTGAGAAGCTTCTTCCTAAAATAGCCGAGCTCTTACTGTTTGGATTTGGTACCAGGCACACCTGTCTGTCATTACTGAGTTCATTAAGATTGCTCATCCTAAACGTCGCTACTACGGCTTGGTTTGGTTTCAATCTCACTTTTCGATCTAGAAAAATCGGCACCTTAGCCTGGTTTATTAAGATCTTATTGAGAGGTTTTTTTTCATACTTCCTCTCCGGATCTTTGATCCTGATCAACCCGTCATTGAGGTCGGTCGTGACATCAAAGTTGCGTACAAAGTCCCTTCCCAGGATGAATTGATCGGATTCGTCCAAATTTTTCACCACCAGGAAGCTCATCCAAAGATGTCTTCCCCCAAACTGCAGTGATATAATAGGGGTCCGTCCTGTCACATAGATTACTCCCTGAATGGCAGCTGCCAGTCTGATGTTTGTCGGTATCAGATCCGACCTGTCAAAGCCCATGTCAGTCCAGGTTTTGACTGGCATGACACTGACCACTGCACCCGTGTCTAACAGTCCTTTCACTGAAAGTTGTCTGCCCTGCACATCTAGCACATGTGCTGCCAGATCGGCTTCGCAATTTATGTGGACCGCATCCTGCTCAAGCATGGCATTTTGTCCGATTCGTCGCACCTTCAGCTCTTCTTGGCCAATATATATCCGGCCTACTTGATCACTCGCATCAGTTACGTGAGCTTTCGTGTAAATGTTGATGCCGTCCACATTCATCAGAATCGGATATGGGCCATGGACCTCTATGTAATGTCCATCCACTCTTATCAGCCTTGGACCTCCTGTCGTGAGCAGCGCTCGCACTGCCCTGGAGTCCAGCTTGGGATCTTTCTGTAGTCTGCATAGATGTCCAGATGGACTAGTGTAATCTCGGATGGTTCACTCAAGTTCTTGACCACCTGGTGTCCTGCGACTGAAATAATGGACATTATCTTCGTCCCTTCTTTCGTCATTCCGAAAGTTCTACAAGATATGACATTCAGTTTTAGTCCCTGCTCTCTGGGTTCCTGTTTGTCCTCTTCTTGCGTCGTTTTACTCAGAATGTTAAACTTTTCCCAAAGATCCGTGCTTTCCAGTTCCGACCTTATCCATTGCTCCACTTCTTTCGTGGCTAGCTCCTGTTTGACATTCTGTAACGCTGTCCTTGCCGCCAAACCATAATCTACTTTGAGTGGGCTGGCCGACTCTGCCTCCAGGCTCGAGGTTACCACCTCGTCAGGCAAGGTCTTCACCTTCTTAGTCGTAAAGGTGCTCGGCGCCGTCTCTTTTCTCCGAGACTCGGCCTCATTCATCAATCGTGCTCGACTGGCCTTGAAACCCGAAAGCGCCTCATCGTGGCGGGGGTGTTTCGCGTCCGCCACTGCATCCCAAAACTGAGTGCAGTCCGACTTGAAGTGCCCCTCCAAGTTACAGAAGAAGCACCTCGGTCCATATTTCATGATGAGCCCTCTAACGTATTCTTCTTGATCCTCAAAGGTCGCATCGACGTCGTCGAGAAAGTAGCCTATTGCCTTCATGTTCTGTTTGTAGGCAGAACACGCGGAAACATGATGGTCCATCGAACCACAATTCGCACAATACCTCCTCTTGTCCATTTCGTCGCAAGGCTTGTACCGACTGGAGCTTGCGCCAGTGTTCGTCCCGCTGTAGTTGCCATAATTGCTGTAACGATTTTGCGCCCTTGGTTTTATGAGCAAGTATTCACGTGACTTCATACGCAAATCATCAGGCGTGGGTACCTGGTCAAGCGACAGCGTGAAGTGTGTGGCTAACATCGTTTTCAACTCCTCACTCTTTACTCCGTCCATGAACTTCGAAGCTATCGCCAAGTTTCGCTCGGATATTCTCTCATCGGGATTGCTTCTCCTCCTAAGCAATTCAAGGTCGTCCAAAAATTTGTAGTTGGATTCGTCATCTCTTTGACGCCTCTTTTGGAACTTCACCATAGCCTGGTGCCCTTTTACTCCAGAGCCGAAACGATTCAGCAGGATGTCGAATATCTTGTAAGCGCTGTCTCTCTCATTGGCTCTTTTCGCCATTACACAATTTAGGGCAGTACCCTCCAGGTTGCTCGTTAGTGCGCTGCGTTCCTGTTTCTTGGAGAGACTCTCCTCTTCAAAGTGCAACTTCATCACCTCTATCCAAGTATCAATGCAGCCATCTGACTCGTCTGTGTATGACTTAGGCTTCTTCAATGTCCGTCTTGAGCTCTCTCCTCTCTCGGTTGACTTCGAGAGCTTGGTGATGAATGTCTCGAGGGATCTATTCAGAGGTTCAAATATCGAGGCAAACATCGTTGTGTCCTGCGAGACCGTAGTCAGATCTGGCACTGACCTGACTTGTGGCACAGTTGGCAACCTTGTCTCCGGAGTAGCATCACTTCCGGCGGGGCTGGATTCGTCCAGCTGGACTTCGAGGGGGCTGCTCTGGGCCGCTCCCTATTCCTAGATTCGTAGTTCGTTCTCGAACTTTGCTGGGCCCTGGCATAGCTGCCCGTACCATCTCCATCATTCGCATGGCGTGAGCGCTCCCTCGGGTTGGAACGCTCCTCCCAATTGCTCCTATTTAAGATCGCGTCAAGCTTCCGAATCATTAAGTCAGATTTGGCATCTAACCTTTTTTCCAGGCTAGTCATCGTATGGGCGTACGTATTATCATGATCGTTCAACAATCGCTCGATCTCTCTTGTCATCCTAGACTCTCTTTCCTCTGACTCCCTGTTTGCCTGTGCCAGGCTCTCCGCCAGGCATTGATCGGTGTTGCGAATCAATTGAGCCTGATCAACCCTCGCCTGCAACTTCACGTGCGTTAGTTCATCTCTCAAATTCTCTCGACCCTGGTGAGCTCTCTCGTCAACTTGATCTATTCTCTTAGTCATGTACCGTCTCAGTTCATCCAGACCATTCATTACGCCAGCGAACATGTCACTTATATCGCCAGTTGCCCCCAATGGCGGGGTTAGTCCCAGAGAAGATGAGGTCAACTGCGGCTGCAGCCTGGTACTTGATGACGCATCGCCTTTTTGCTTGCTCATCGACGTCATCAATCTGCCGAACGTTGATGACGTTCCCATCGTTATCCCATCTGACATGGGCCTGGTCGGCGAGGCGGACGACGCCTTCCTGCTCATGTCGTTCCTTGGGCACGGTGTGAAGTTCACATCCGGATGGGTTATCTCCGGGTGGTCATAACTGGAAGACAAACCTTCAGTTCGTAGTGACGCCATGCGCTCATCGTACAAAGACTTCCAGCTATTCTTGGTCTTCGAACCCGGTTGTTCTTCACTCGGGATTATACTCGACATCATCGCGTTGTTGCTCTGCTTAACCAGAGATGAGTGGGTATTAGCTGGATGAGAAAATTCTCTTCTTCACCTATGACTCTTGGTCTCCGATTTGGACATTCCCCTGAACAACACTTCCTCTCGCGGCTCGACCTCGGAACGATCCGAGGTCTCCTCCGTCCTCTCAACTTCCTCCCGCTCGAGGTCCTCGCTCGGCTCAAAGTCGGGTCAAATAAGCGTCCGTTCCCCTTCGTCAATTGGGTCCACAAGCGTTTCGCTCGCGGGCCCGGCCTCGGCGCTCCGCCCTTGATCGCCGTCGAGGTTTTTCTCGCTCCTTAGTTTCATTTCGCTCAATGAAAGATCAGCTTGACCTTTAGTCGATTGGTTATCAGCAAAAACGTCTGGAACGCTGCTAACCGAAGATTGGCTACGCTTAGTTCTAAACTTTAGCGTACTTCCCTAGCTCAGCTTGGGGATCTTAGTAGTCGATCCTAACGAGTCTCTACGCTGCATATTTTGTAACAAATAACAATATTCGTATAATTTAATGGCGTTATACACGTACCGCAAATAAGTTCAGGTTGATTTACTTAACACTGCCTACTCGATCTCGTAAATATCAAAAATGTCTCTTAGATTTCTCAATGACAATATTAGTGACTCAGCTAAAGTTACACACAGGGCCTACTCAGTATTGATATAATGCTAACTCAATCCCGTTGTATAGTATAACACTATCACAAAATTTTTACTAGATATAATCAATACGCAAAACACAATTGATAACCAGATAAGAATGTCCTATAGGTGACAGCGACCTTTCGTCAGTATCAATTTACCGCCACAACTTTATTAAATCACTGCTCTGTTAAAATCAAACAATCTTCTGTAAAAAGGCAGCGATGATTCAGGAATATATAAATAAAACTTAGTCTTAAAGAAAGGACTTCCCTCAATCGGAACACTCCAAAAGGACGAAGCTCAGGACAGTGTCTTCTCAAGTGGGTGTGTATTTGCCTAATACACTCACCGAGGTCTTCGTCTAGGTATTCTGCGACTGCCCGAGTTGTCCTACTAAGTAGCTCAAGGCAACCTCTGATCGAAAATTTTTAAAGTCTATGAAAAAGCTCCCCCACACCCGGAACGCTCCAAGCGCACGAGAGCAGGGAACAACTTTTCTTCTCAGGTGAGTGTGTATTTGCCTAATACACTCACCGAGGTCTTCTTTTATTTGTTCTCGGATTGCCCGAACTTTCCTATTAAGTAGCTCAAGGCAACCACACAACCAAAATCACAATCAAAAAAAAATTTGGTTCGGGTACTTCTGATGCACCCGATCTAGAATCCAAAGTTGATCACGAATTTCCGGGTCAAAATGGGCTCCTATGATCCTAATAAGCACGCCTAGTATCCTAATATGATCCTAATTAAATGGATATTTTCCGTGTCCCAAATTGCCCCAGAAGGTTTCCTCAAGTTTCTAACAAGGAGGGTTGTTAAGAGGTTTAAGTCACTCCGGAGGGTTACTTCGGAGGGTTGTTAAGACACTTAGCCTACTTCAGAGGGTTACCTCGGAGGGTACCTTAGCCACCCAAGTGACTTCGGAGGGTTCCTCTTCACTCACTAAGGAGGGTCAATTAGAGGCTTAATATGCTCCGAAGGGTTACCTCGGAGGGTTCTTCCAAAATTTTCAAATTTTTTAACCTCACTAAGAAGGGTCTTCCAGTAGCTTCAAAAAGCGTCAAAACAAGCTAAAAGCTCTATGGGGGGTTGTTTTAACTTCTTCGGAGGGTCCCGTGGAAATATTCCACTAAGGAGGGTTGCTAAAGGGCTTAAGTCACTCCGGAGGGTTATTCCGGAGGGTTCCGCAAAAATCAAGAAAACGGGTTATTTTACCTCGGTAAAGTCTCCGAAAGCGGTCTACCTGACTTAAAACTAGGTTGGCTGACACGGTCCAACTTCCCAGTAGGATAAAAAGGTGATTTTGTAAAATTTTATGCCGCTCGGAGGGTTCCCTGTAATTTGGACCCTCCGAATCAATAATTTCTAAAAACTTTTTATCTTCCGAGACTATCAACCCAAAAACGTTTGCGATCCGGAAAAGTGGTTAAAAATGTCGACTTATGGTACCAAAATTATCCCGATCGGATGGCTAGTCTTTGAGAAATCGCCAAAAACGCGTTCGTCAAAATGGCCTTTTTTCACCACCTATATAGGTTCTGAAAAACTTTTTCCGCAATTTCGGTTGAAAGTGCCTAAAATAATTGAAACGAGCGTAGTAGCCCCGTACGGCACTGGAACAATGCAAAAAACCGGACCAAAATTGGTTTGGAGACAAAATTTTGGCCAATAACTATCAAATTTGGACCCTCAGATTCCTTCCTTTTCCAATCTCTAAGTCGTTAGCTCCGTCCACGGAGCTAGTCGGAGGGTTACCCAAAAGTTTCTGTAGTAACCGAAAACGTTGTGCTAGCACGCTCCTACCACAAAAATTTTATTGCTTTAACTCTAAAAACTCAAAAACTCGATCCCCAAAACAGACTGACAAAATTCAGAAAATTATCAAAATCTTGATCGAAAAATTTTCGTTTTTTCTAACTTCTACTGAGTCTTTTCTCAAACGGTTTTTTTAGTCAGGGGGACCGAACTACGTAGCTACTCCCTATATAAAAGCTTTTTGCTGTTCGGAAAAACTCGGATATCCAAAAATTTGGGGGTCTATTGTTTGTCCGAAATCAGTAATTTTCGACAAGATTTGGGTGTTTCTTGGGTCTAAGTATGCGATAAGTAATATACAATAAGGATAATAACCTATTAGTAGTCGTTAATGAATAGTACTATACCCTCCTTTGCACCAAAATACCCGAATTAAGACCCTTAACTCGGAAATTTGTAATCGATGGAGGGTACAATCGGACCACGCCAATCTTGCCCCCCACCACTTAAGTTTTGATGAAATAGTACCCGAACGATACTAAAATTGTTTCAACGATACCCAACAGTCGTTGTGGATGTTGTCCCTAACGTCCTTGTTGAGTGTGGAACACGTCGGTCAGCTTGCCACTCTACCCTCCGGCCACCGGCAAAATCACCATTAACGTGCCTAAATACTCAAATTACACTCAAGGGAGGGTATCCAACCCTTCACCAAAACACACAATCTTTCTATCGAAATGATAGAAATCAATCTGAAACAACAACAAATAGGAAGGTCAGATCACATCTTGTCCGGAAATAACATATAAACTGTCACTTTATGTTTTTTTTTTACTGTTTTTGGTCTTTTTTGGATTTTTTTACTGTTTTTTTTGTACTTTTGGTTTTCAATTAAATTTTTTTTGGCTTTTTTTGGTTATACACCATTTTTGTTTGTTTTTACGCTTTCTCTTTAATTGTTTTTGGTCCTGGAACCTCGGGACAGGCGGGCTCTAGATTTCCCACCTTACCCTCCGGCCCCCGGAATTTTCGATCTTAACTAAGTTAAAAAGCTAAATAGCAGTAGGCGGAGGGTACGCACCCTCCCCCTAGTACAATAAAGGTCATTACGGCCTCTAACTTGGGCTTACGCCCGGAGCGGAGGGTTCGTCGCTGAAACGTTTGCTGATCATGATGGTCTTATGCCTTTGACAGTGTAACATTCGCCCAAATATCACACAGCGACGGAGCGTAGAAAAAGTACCTATTAACGACTGGCAGGCGTCAGTTACCTTAATTCTACTCGTTTTTCACCGTCTCGACCTTGCCAGTTGATTTTCTGGTCTGTCTAGGGCAAAGTAAAAAGTTACCATTTTTAGGCCATCAGTCAAACGACTTTTGATCAGCTTTCGTTTACACGCGAACACAACCACATAGCTGAGTCTCGGATCCTCAGACTACGTGATTGTCATTAAAAACACGGCTCGAACAACCTATTTTTATATGTTTTTGTGTGACAGTTTTATATTAAATCCATTGGAGATGGATTGACCCTTTCCTTTTTCTATCTACTCATGTCCTGAAATATCAAATAATATCGGTGTTTAATTAAGATATAGGACATTACAGCAGCTGTTAAAGTTAGTTTATACAGTCCCTTCACATAGACAGTCTCTGGGGGACCAAGCCTCCGCTCCCGTGATTGTCTTGAGATAACACTCTTATCTCTTATATTTCGTGTCCCGGGAGGGTTCCGTGGTATTTTTCTTCCCCCCACTGAAGCCTCCGTTTCCACAAATATCTGTCGCTAAGGTCCTTATCGTGTGTTTTTGCCACGATAAGAGGCTCCGTGTTTTTCTGTCTCTGATACAACTGTTCTTCACAATCTATATCGTGGTTCTGATTTTCGTCTTTTTTATTCAAAATGGCCGTCTTTTTTCTATTTCTCAGAAATGTTCTTCTTCCAATCGAAATTTTAAAAATAAAAATTCTAGAACAATCTGACCCTCCGTCGCAACACTTTTTTGCTCATAAGGCCTTTAGTCACTCTTTTTTATGTCGCCGGAAGGTTGTGCTGTGTCATCTGGCAGAATGGCACATACTCCCCGGACAAGTCTCCATCAATGTCCCTATTGATCGCATAACACCGGGTTATCGTCAAGTAGTTATCCAGTTTTCTGTAATCAATCTTACAAATCGCATAAGAAAATGAAATTTATCTACTCCACCTCAACTCACTACGTGTTCACAAATGGCATCGTACTACATCTCACTGCCTTTCAACATTTTCACAAAATTTTCACCATGAGGAGTGTCCTAGATAAAATTTCTTTTCTGACTACTTACGTCGTCTCGCCATAGAACTTCTTTTCGCCTCTGATTAAAAAGTGGGACGTGGCACGGCCGCGCACCCGTTAAAATTAACTTAACACTACTCACCAAGTATAATCAGTCATTTATGCGGTCCTTTCCATATTAAAACTAAGAAACTCTGTGGCTAGGAAAGTTATTGAGTTACCCACCCTTCCCGAGCGAGTTTACTCAAACTTACCATGTCGCCACACAGTGAATTTGTGTCTTACACAGGTTAAAAACTTCAGTCGCGAATAAATAGGTAAATATACTCACCTATGTTCCTTATATACATACATAGATAGTAGTAACTAAAATCAACAATTTCAACAATTTTAACAATTGCAACAATTTTCGAAGTTTGGTCTGACCAAACTAGATCAAAACAAAAAGTTTAACAAGTTCAATAATCAAAACTTGGTTGATTGGTTTAAGTTTTAGCACACAAATACAATCAAGTTTTTCTCTCCTTCTCTTCTCTTTTTTGGTCATCTTCACTCCATCATTTCTCCATCCTGATGTTCAGCGTCACTGTCTTCCAGGACTTTCTCTAACATGTCCAGAGAGTTGCGGGCCGTGCCCCAACCCTCCTGTTCCAGCAGCCTCGGTTTGCAACAAGGTAGCAAGTCCACATTCACCTTCTGCTCCCGGTTTCTGCAAAAGCTGTTGTGAAGACATAGGCTCACGTTTCGTTCTAGGTCAGCTCTTAAGACCTCTTTCTTCTCATCTTCAGTAACACAAGGCGCTCCAGCTACCCGCTTCACCGCTGTGGTGACCGCGTTTCTGTGCCTCAAGAATGCTCGTTTATAGGCTCCTGGTCCTATATCTAGCTGGAAAGATTGATAGGCTTCCGTGTTCCTTGACATGTGACGCTTCGCGCGTTCATACATCCAAGATGTCATCACTGCACGGAACCAAGGCATCAATCTTTGCCTTGACCATATTCTTTCAATGGCTTTAGGTATCCTCAGAACCTTGCAGGTGGTTCTGAAAAGATCCAATTCACGACTCATTTTAACGTTGCTCAACTGTTCAGGAGTCGGCACGGCCGTCTCCTGCTCACTTGTGTCCGCGTTAGCCTCCAACCATCTCACTGCTAGCATGGCGCTAACCACCACGATTGACACTTGTTGATTCTGATCGGGCAACCCCGTGGAGTACAACTCCTCCACGTCCCATACTAGGATCAGATTCCCGCGTTTGGGGTACCACAACGTCTGCGCCAAGCAGTGGCAAGGATACTCCCCATGAGTTCTCACTATGTTCCTTCGGGTCCGATACCCTGAGGCTCCCAGCAACGGTTCCACTTCCATCAGAATTCCATGTAAATCATCTTTCTCTTCTATGGTGGGGAATTCAGTAGGTAACGCTCCACTCGCTTTCTGTTTCTGGAACTCACTCACGTTACCTTCGTTCAGTCTCATGAACTCTTCACCCACAACGTCTTGCAACTCGCTTTCGGATCTCTTCGGGACTGCCCGAAAGATCTTTGCCAACAAGTCATATGACCTTTCTGACATTCTGGCCAACCTCACGCACTTTGGCACAGAGAAAAGTTGGTCAACCAACACTTGTTGCGTCCTCGCATCCATCACCACCATGTGCGTAGGATACTTGCTATTACAATACGGCGCTGAGCTTGAACCCACCATATATTTTGAACCAATAGGTCTGTGATAGGCTTCACTGTCCTTCAGATTCATTTCATTTTCTAGAGCTTCTCGCCAGCCTCCAATCTTCTGCTCTGTCTGTAATGCTCCAGGGAATATTTCCACGCTGAGGGACGTCACTAGCTCATGGGCACGCTCCAAGCGCTCGAGCGATTCTATCGAACTCGTCATGCTATAAAATCCCAAGGCTGTGATCAGGTTTACGTCTGTCACCCCATGGCAGTCCGCGACCAACTCCATGGCACTCTTATCTGACATGCTCAATCTTCCATACAATCGTGCCAGTTGTCGATGCTGCTCGCTCAGCGTAATCAGGCAGTGTCCCAGGTTACAAACATGTCCTTCCATCCCACTGTGTTGAGCCAAGCATGTGCCTTGCTTCAACCAATTACTCGGTGTACCTTCCTCGGACAGCTCCGTGGACGGGTTGCTCTTCCTCTTCGTCAATCTCATGGCCAGCAGGTGATGTATCATGGCCAGATCATGTAAACTCGCATCATCATCCCGGTCTAACATGATATCCGCGGTCATGTCCCAGATTAAGCCTGCGTTAGGATGGGGACACCAAGAAGGCTTCATGAGTTCCCACATCACTACTAGACTGGTTTTCAAGGGACCGTCCCAAGAACCACAATCAAAACTCACTTGCCCTTTTAGCTCGGGAATCGTTCTTCCAAAATAATTCCCAGCTTGGGTTGTTCCACCATCAGCATTCCGATTTCCTTAATTCGTTCAACCCAGAAATTGAGCACTGTGACTTGCTCATAGTCGAAGTACGCTTCCCTGGCTTCTTCATTCACGAAGGGAGTATACGCCATCCCTGGTATGCCAGACACATATTGGAACGACTTCAGTTTCCCTAGTGTAGCAAACTCTTTTTGTCCTCTGACCGCTTCAATCAACTCTCGGCTCACTTTCAACTCTTTGTTGGAGTATCTTCTCACCTCTTCCAACTTGCGATAGCTTTCCATGTCATTCGACTCCTTGTTTGGTACAGTCAACGGCATGTCCTGATATAGTTCTAGGAGTGCCCTAAGGAAGTTCCTTTCGCAATCAACTCCCTTTTGCCGAATGATCTTTATACATTCTCCCAACACAGGAGTGGGGATACGATCCACCACGAACCTGACAAAGCAAAGGGCATCCTTTCGTTTAGCCCATGCTATCGCTGAATCGTCTTTTGAGATCAATGCTCGCAGAGCTTCCATCAATTCTAGCTCCTGTTCTCGTGATCTCGAATCATTACTGGCTTCATACTCCGCCTTTTTAATGCCCATCAAGCACCAAGCCAACCGTACTTGCAGATCAGTTCTCACGCAAAAATGAGCCAGGTATGCTGCTACCGTCGCAGGTGCATTCATCGTCTCATCGAAGTATTTCTGGAGGGCCGCCCTCCAAGAAATCTCTAGCAGTTTTTCCAATCCAATTTCATTCGCTTCTGATGACATTACTGTGCCATACTCTTTTCGATTGAAGTTAGAGTTCTCCGTAAGCCCTTTCAGATATTCTTGCATGGCCCGCTTTTCACTCCAAGCCATCAGGTGCCCTCTCGCGGAGTTCCTCGCTTTCAACATCTCCACATAACCCCCTGCCGGATCTCCCATGTGGACCGATTCCGGCACAGTTATTCGACTGTACTCGACCACGTCGAGTTGTCCTTCCAGTTTCAACTTGGCCATGTTGATTCGCGAGGGCCTATAATCTTCAAGTCCTCCAGATCCACATTGACTGATGATTTCCATTTCTAACTTAGTGTCTGCCAGGGTTCGCGCCGTCTTCTTCGATCTTGTGGCGGTTACGGTCAGACCTGCCAAGAGCATAGGGGGTATCAGATTCTCTTTTTCTCCCCCTTTCAGCGTTGCGCTATCTCCTTGCCCGCTCTCGCCTGAACGACCTGCGCTCGTTAAAGAGGTCACCACTGCGCTGGCTCTCGACTTCACCACTCTCGGGTTCATGGCTCGACTTCCTGTTTTCCCTTTTAGTCGCTTCAGCCCTTTCCTGGCTCGTCTGACAGGTAATTTCTTTGCAACATGCTGATCATCGGCACTGTCTTCTGTTACTGACTCGGTCAGAACATCCGACTCCATGGAGCTCACTATTTTCTCCAGGACCTCACGCATGATGGGTTGGTTCAATCCCACCTTCATTATGGACTGCGTCCCATATCGCCTTATCACGTCCCATGATTTGTCCATGAAGTTCACTCGGCTCCAGATTGCTCCTGTCTTGCCTTCCAGCTCCATTTGATATCTTTCCCATTCCTCTTCTGGTAACGTACTGAGGAACGATATCTTCATCGACTCTTCGATTTTCCTCCTTCTCGGTGATTCATGAAGCAGTTTCTGCGGATCCCTGCTTCGGCACTCTCTAGCCTGGCTTATTGGGTCTATCGGAGATAGATCGGCCGACGCCTCCTTTGTAGGAGACATGAAGGATGATGGTGCCATCAACAATAAACTCCCATCGACTTCCCCATCGTCGTCTTCACTGAACCGGTACTCTAGCAAGTCCCTTTCCAACGCTCCTAGATCGGTCTCTCCCGGTTTCTCCGTCTTACTTCCGGTCCCATCATCGTTATCGTCCTGATCCATCAATTCATCGTCGTCCGCATCAGGTTTCGGCCTAGGTCCCGAGGGTCCTTGTCGCGCGTCTGTGCCCGAATCCGGCCGAGCCGGTACGGCCATGTCTCCTGCGTGATAAAACAATTCATCATCGACCAGGAATTCTACCAACTCCTCGCCATGTGGGGCCAGGTCTTCTATCGTTATATATGAGCCTCCTCTGCTCTCCCTTGCCACCTCCAGCATCACTACTTTCGCTTCTCCTGACCACTTCAGTCTCGATAAGTCATCCGCGGAAGAATACACTTCGTTCCACGTTTCAGCCGAGACCTCTGGTCTCCTGGAGGGTAGTGCCTTGATCTTTTTCCTGCTCCAGGCATCGGGGAATGAGAAGTCAAGCGTATGCGCAGCGGCAGCGTTCCAGCTGATGAAGCGCGGCTCCATCCCTCCACTCCACTTCAGCATTCTCTTCTCTGCGTCACGAGCTGCTCCGATACGAGGGGCAATGATGGGAGATGTGACTCCCAACAACATCCTCCTTATCGGTGGATATCGAGGGCATTGGTCCGGCAGCGGCCTGGACCCAGGAAGCCATGTTTGTTGATTCTCTTTCGCGTGGGCGTAGGCTCCTGGCAATTGAGGTACTCCCACAGCCTCTCCTGTATCTTTCACCACTGGTCTCAAATTCCAAAGTTTTGGGTTAAACTGGATGTGGGATAGATCCTCACGGCCCATTCGGCATTTGAAGTGGTTGTTGAAGTCCATCAACACCCAGCCTGGCTCTGCTATTCTTCCGAACAGCCTGTCGTCGCTAGCCAGCTTTCTCAGTTCACTCTGCTCTACCCAATTCAGCACGGAACAATCCACGACTGAGACCAGGTTGACGTACAACACTGAATTCCTGTACGCTTTAACTTGCACATCCGGGAACGCAAAAGACATCACCGGTCCATACACCACTGTGACGATTTCCCTCAGTCCGTGGACCAGAGCCAACGGATCAATCCGCATCATGACAGCTAAGTCTGTTAGTAAGGGCATGCCACAATACTGCTTGCATTCGCCTGCGTTCGTCGCCACCTTGTCTTCTCCCGTGACGCTTCTGTTCTGTTGCAGGAGGTATTGAAGCAGGAGAGTCCTCCAGTCTTTCATCTTCTTGAGCGAGGCGGTTTCCAACTGTGCATTGAACTCACGACTGGGTCCCTGTAGTTGTTCAGGGTAACGCAACAGCACAAGCAAGTCTCCCAGTCGACCGTAGGTCATGGCAATCAGAGTCAGGAGTCCATCCAATCTCAAATCTGCCAACGCTTGGGTAAAGAGGTTTGCCGGTCCTTTCACAAAGTTTTCATGACCAAATGTCACGTATAAGGCTAGCACCAGGCCAATCGACAACTTCCTGATGTCTTTGACGAAACTCGCGATCAGGTTCCTAGATGCGTTCGGATAGCATGTCGATAGGAAAGATGGCGTCCATCCCACTCCCATTCCACCCAAGTTAGCATCTGATCGTTCATACTGTGCCTTCGTGGCCAGCACGTCAGCTTGGAACTTGTCCAGCGACATCGTGTTTACGTCTTGCATCAGTTTCAACATCTTGCCTCCAGCCAACTCCCGGGCATTAAATAGATTCTTCAGATACACGTGTATCTCTTTAATTATTGCCGGCGCATGCTCAAACGCGTCCTCACCCAAGGTGCACAGCCTCGGTGACAGATACAACCATATGTTGTTGTGTGGCTTCGTACGCAAAGCCATTGCCATGAGGTCCTCCTCTGCTGACGTCATATTCTTTCTGATCATCCTTCCCTGCTCATTCTCTGCATGATCCATCTGTCTGAACCAGAGATCATCAGCCACCTGTTGTACTAACAGATGATCGTCACCTACCCCTGGTCTTAGCTTCAGTAATCTTGCGAAGTTGGACAGCTCCAACCCCAGAACTTCATCTAGCACCAACCGAGTTGTGCTACAATCTCTGAGCCCCTGTATGGCATTCGAGATGTCAGCCCAAACGGCGGGAAGCTCAGATCGGGACGGATAGTAATTGTCCGGGTCCACCACTCTGTTTGGGGCAGGAATTATCACGTTAAATATCCCCTCTGCTATCGTCGTGACCATTGTGTACACAAATTGAAGGGGTTCAGGCAACGCTGAAAAAAGGCCATCGCCTATCGGGGCCTTCAGGTTCCCGTATCTCTTATCGTCTCCAACCACTGTCGTCGTTCGGGGGTAGTCCCTCGAATACTCGCCAGGCGTCTGACCGGGTGGTTTAGCGAATTGTATGTACATCTTGTGATGTTTGTTATTGGGCTTGTTCTCCGTCTGGAATTTGCCCTTGCGAACAGGTGGTGTCCTTTCCCGGGTCCTATCTCGAATGTCGGTGAGCGACCGGGTGATTAGAGGTCCAAAGGTATTGTCATGAGGCAATCCATCCAGGTCTACATGTCGGAGTGAGGTCGAGGAGCTGAATTTCTCCTGCTCTGCTAGCAGCCAATCCACGCCCGGTATCCGATAAAGTCGCGACACTGTGGGATTTTCTCCGCCAGTCATTCTCATTGCATCCTCCCGACACGTCAAGGTATTCATATTCAACTTCGCCGACATGTCCGTCTTATACTGACCCCAATGACTAGGATCTGATCTATTCCAAAGCAGCCTGCTGCCTGATTCGATTCCCTCCGCTGGCACGGTACTTGTAGACGGTCCTGCTGTCGAAGCAGGATTTGTCGTGGCAGGCGAATCGTTCCTCCTAGACGCGGTCTGGGAGTTATTCCTGTTGTTCTGCTCCACCGATCTGCCGAGTCGGCTTCCAATCGATTGCGGCCTGGGAGGAGGAGCAGTCCCTAGCCTGTCTCTTACGTTTGAGCTCGGAGCAACGGTTACGGCTCCAACCGTCTCCGTTGTCAAGGGCCCTAGACGGTTGGCGAGGGATTCGGGCACGGTTGCCCTGATTCTACTCCCTCCGGTCAAATTGGTCCGAGCCAAAGAACCGGTCGCCCTCGACTCTTGCTCTACTTCCCTCAATTGCGTCTGAAACACATCATTAACCCAATGCCTCCCTCGTTGGGTATTGAAGTGCACTCCATCTTTAGTGAGCGCGATGTGGTCAGTCATGCGCAGCATATTTTCGAGATCCAGGAGTCGCAACTCGCCAGGGTTGTTTCTCACCAGACTGCGGGTCATTTCATTCCACCGCGTCACGTTGCCATTCATGAAATCTGCAGCTATGGTGCCCACCAAAGGATTTGGTGGTATCGTGCACAGGATCACGAGCTTGGGTCTGTACTTTTCTTTCAATTCGTTCAAGAGACACACCAATAGAGGTTCCCACTTGTTCTCCGGAGTCACGGGGGCTCTTGAGACGTCATTGGTCCCCAGCATTATTATTAATGTATCTAGATGATCCTCGCTCTGGAACTCCATCATTTTGATGACTTGAGCCACTGAGGCTCCTCCAAAGGACAGAATGGTAGTCTGACCATAGACGAAGATCTCATTCAGATCTCTCACCAAACTGTCTCCAATGATCAAATGGCGACTCCCTGGGGGAATTACCTGGTCGTTCGTGGCGGGGTTCCAGCTCATGTCATTCAGGCAGGCTCGAGGATGCTCGGCTGGCACTTGCGTGAACTGATGACGTGCCATCAGATTCTTCCTGATGTCTACCACGCGAGACTTCTCAAAGACTCCACCAGGCGCAGAACACGCTATCGTGCGGGTTGTTCGCTCCGAGCTATTTGATGAATGATCACGACGTTGGGAAGGAACGATCCTAACCAGTGTCCGCTCAGTGCCTCTGTTGATCTCATCCATCGCGGCTCTGGCCACTTGGTTAAATGATTCCTGAAATTGAGGAGCTAGATAGGTGTCAGAAGGGTCTGATATCGTGAACCTCTGACTCGAAGCAGACGGTCGTGTCTGCTGAGGAGCCTCGGGCCCCCTTGATGCACGCAAATCCAGAACCTCAGGTCCTCTCGATGCGCATAGCTCCTGCGCTGTTGTCCTGGGGCGTGTGTCGTTGGATCCCTCCGAGGACCTCATGCTCGCCAGGATTTCCGGTGACATTTGGCTCACCTTCGCCATATACAGCTCCTTCAGGTGCTTTATCTCATCCTCCTTGTAGGCCACCTGCAGATCTTCAAATTTCTTTTTCCATTCGTCTCTCTCTCGAGCTATCGCCCTGTACTCCTGAAGTTTGGCACACAGCTCACTCTGATCTCTCTCCTTCTTCTCCAGTGTCTCAATCGTCTCCGACGTCTGGATCTCTATCTCGCTCACTCTCACTCTCTTCAGGGGAGGAGCAGCTGTTGGAGAGTCGACAGAGTGTGACGGGCCTGGCCCATCACGTTGTCTCTTCGCTCCAATGAGTGGCTGCGCAGGTTGGACTGGTAAGGGCATCTCACCTAGCCGGTGGTCCCTTTGTTCGCCTAGTCCTGGCTCACGAGCCAGGTCGTGGCCAGACATTTCTCCGCGCCTCCATCTCATCAATCGGTTTCGGCCTCTCTCGGCGGTCCCGGACTCACCGAAGGCCAACATCAACACGACTTCCACAAGGCGATTCCCTCGACCCTCTCTTCCTAGTGCATTGAGGAGTGCGACCACAAACATCGCCAACCCCGGGTCTTCTCGTGTGAAATCACAATCGATCAGCCGCTGATAGATCTCGTCTAGAGTCGCTCCTAGACTCGCTGAGAGGAATTCCATGAGTTCGTTCGTGTCACCCATTTCTTATCGTGTTGCTTCTTGTCGTCGTGTAGATTCTTCGTTTGATTCAATGAATTCAATAAACAATTTCTGATCAATCAAGATCTAAAAAAACAAGTCGCGGCTTAGAACCATCATTTTTGGATACAACATCAATCAATTCTTTAAAACTCTTCATTGAAATTCTTTTCACCATTCTGATTTAAAATTTAGCACCAAGGTGGATCGTCCACCTTTATCTTTGTCAGAGTAGCACGAATGTGCGCTGTCACCTTGGTGACACAAACATAAAACATATCATAACAATAACATAACATAAACACATAAACATCACACACCTATACTATCAAATAAAAACCTAATCCCTAATACTGTACCTAAAACCTAACCTAACCTAAAACTTGACTCTAATTCCTATCGAATAACTTAACAAAAACCACTTATCGCCGAGCGCAATCCTTAGCATATACTCAGATAGTATTTTTTATGTAAGTAAACTTCTACTCAGTCTCTGAAAATATCACATGCACGAGAGCGTACAACTCTCTAGGATGTAGCTTTCCCCTATTAGGATCGTATACTGGCAACGAGAGAGAGGTCACACCTCTCTCAACCAGGAAATCCCTAAGTCGAGTCAAGGCCAATACCAAGCTCTCCGGATTCACGTGTTGCCTATCAGTAGCTTTCGTAACCAAAAAACACAAATATTTCCCTGGTATCTGTGATGCAACAGGGGGCAACGCTATCATCCCTCCTACACCAGGCCTCTGTTTCCACAAAAATTCGATATTCTTGTACTCTCTTTTAAAGTCGGCCGCTAGTGCTGTTTTGAAGCTTACGTCCGCCGTTATCGCTATGGCGCACGAGCGTTCCGTGAGTATGAAATCGCTGTCCGTTATGACGATATTGTTCGAATAGTGGTTCGGTAGATCAAAATACGATTCAAAGATTCGTCCAAAAGGTGGTTTTTTAGCATTCTCGCCCTCTGTCTCTAGTTCTCCGGTTTCTCTTGCCGATTTCAATTTTTTTATTATGAGGTTTTCGGTGTGGGTGAGTCCTACCCCCACTCCCCGGACAAAAATATCCATCGACGTCCCCGTCGATCGCCCAAAGTCTAGGAGACCGAGGTTGGATTGTGGAACACGTAGAGGACCATCTGGGGCGACCCAGTTGGACTCGGTATTGTCATGACTGATGTATTTGACGCCGTCTCTATCGACGTCCTGAATCGTCAGGATCGTCTCTTTTGGATCTGTCGGCAGATCGTGGAGCCATTCGAGCACGCGCAAGTTCGTTAGTTCTTGCTCATGAGTCTGTTCCGCTTCTGGTTCGAACTCCACTTCCGGTTCTGATCGATCGTCGATCCAATCTTGATCCATATCGTTCACAAGGTCGATTTCCCCTAGCATCGCCACTTCGTCCAGTCCCACCAGCGAGTCTATGACATCACTCACTACTATCCTGTCTACAACGAAGTCCTCGCCATACGGATTGTATTTCTTCTGGTTTTTTCCTTTCTTGCTTTGGCGTGTTTCCATGGTGAGAGGAAAGTCAGGCTGTATTCCTTTGTCAATTTCGGTTTGTTCCGGGCAATCCCAGTCTTCTTCGGCATAGGGTAGAGTTTCATCGTCCACCTCTACTCGCTCAGTCAACTCGAGATCCAGTGGTAGATCGCAATCGTCCACCACTTCATTCCCGTCGTTCTTGTCGCGAGTACCCCTTTCATTCACTTCACAAGCAGGATCCACAATTAAATAGTCTCCCTCTTGCATGTCCGCTGGGATGCACCAATCCTCTGACGAGGCATTGTGCGGTTTGATATTCTCGTAATGAGCCGCTCTTCCAGTGCTCAGCCGATAAAAACGACCTCCTTGATGCACCTCTGTTATCTGAAATGGACCACGCCATTTCTTTAATAGTTTCTTGGTTCCTTTTGGTGGAACCACTTCCTGGAACACCCAGACGTAATCGCCAACTGAGTAGGCTTTTGCATCGGCTGTCCTTTTATCAAACCTCCTTTTTTGTCTAATTTGCGCCTGTTGCGTATTCCTCCTGCATAAGTCATTGAGGTCCTGTTATCTTCTAATAACGTCCCGCACGTACGTTTGCGGTGCTGTCCTCTTCCCTTCATATTCAGGGTAGAAGAACGTTAACGGGAGTGCTTTTTCGTGACCCGTCAGCATCATATGCGGACTTATTCCCGTGGTGGAATGCTCCGTGCTGTTGTAAGCACCCATTACTTGCGGCAAGTGCTTGTCCCAGTCATCCATGTAGCGTGAGCAGTAGACTCTCAACATGGATACCAGAGTGCGATTCTGCCTCTCGACTAGGCCATTCGTTTGCGGGTGATAAGTGGTCGAGTGGGCCTGCGCTACCTGCGACCTTTTCATTAACTCTTTTGTGAGATCACCTACGAATGCTTTGCCATTGTCCGATTGGAACGTGATGGGGCAGCCATGCCTTGCTATCCACACATTTATCAAATGATCGCATGTTTCTTCTGCCGATGCTGTCATGCAGGGTGCTGCCTCCGCATACTTTGTAAAATGGTCGATCATTACCAGCACCTGATTATAACCCGTTGCTGTCATACAAATTTTCTGATGATCAATTTGCACCACTTCGTTGAAACCTGACGACTCTATTGACTGTAGGGGGAACCTTAGCTTCCTGGGATCCTTCGCTTGCTGACATGACAGGCATGCTGCGATCCACTTCTCACAAGCCTTCTTCAATCCCGGCCATTCAAATCGTTTCTGTATCCTGTTATACACTTTGTCCACGCCTTGATGACCCATCTGATCATGTGAACGAAAGAGTAATTCGGTCTGGTACAACTGTGGTAACACTATTGAATTGTATTTATAAAGGACCTTGTCCTCCTCCTTGCGCTTACAGGCTACGATCCCGTCCTTATTCAGGTACAACAAGTCGTTTCGCTTCAGGTAGAATTGCTTCAGGATTTTGTAGCTGTCTTCTTCCAAGTCTCCCTTATCAGGTGCTCCATTCTCAATCCATCTCTTGAGACTGCTCGTCATCCCATCATTTCGTTGAGCCCTTAGGAGATCCGACAGCCTGTACCTGGCTTTCAAATACGTCTTCACCACGTTCATTTGCCCACTCATTATCTCCGGAGCATGAGCATCGTCCATCAACTTGACACACCATATCTTTTTCAAAGGCGTCGCTTCCTGCACAGATGGTTCCAGATTGGTACGGACGACCGTACCATGTGGCAGCAATCTGGTTGGGCGTTTCGAAACTGCTATCAGTTCGAGCTCGTCTGCGGCATTATCTACCACAGTGCCCTCTTCATCTGAGGTGTATCTGTCCCTGTCTGGATCCTGATGTGTTTCTCGGTCCAGCCCACGCTGCTTCTAGTCTACCAATAAGGAGTGGATTGCGATCTCTGACATATCGGAATTGGAAGCTGTTTCAGACGTGTTGTCCCAGGACTGGGGTCTCGAGTCAACATTTGAGTCGACTGATTCCTCAACATCATATTCCAAGTTGTCTGAGATGTTTCTTGACTCCCCGGACAAAACTCTGTCCATCGGTCGCTTCAAAGCCGACTCCCCGGACAAAATTCTGCCCCTAGGTGGTCTAGTCAGCCTCTCCCCGGACAAGTCGTCCTGTACGGGCTCAAAGGTGTCTGACTCCTCAGAGGAGACGTCCTTGACTGGCTCGAAGGTGTCAGACTCCCCGGACATTGTCTCGTCCACGAACGAACAATCTGGGCTTGGCTCGTATTCCTCTTTTGCATCCGTGAAGTGCACTCTCCTCGTGAAGCTAGATTTCGATCTGATCCTGACTTCCTCAGTAGTTTGGTTCTGGTTCAATGTTCCATATTCAGTGAACGAAGTTCTCAACAAGACTTCTTTCGGCATCGAGGTCACCAGCTGGTTGACGATCGACCTGCAATCCCGTTCAACGCCTCGGCTGCGAATGGACACTGGCCTCTTCGCTGTTCTCTCGGTGACAGTCAACCGCTGCATGGTCTCCATCCATTCACGATCATGCCTATCCACTTCCCTATCCAACAAGTCGCGGAGTTTTCCCATGACCTCCGGCGCCACGTTCACCGTCTTGTTCAATAAAGCGATGCTGTTTATACCCAGCCTGGTCAGTTCTTGCTGTACCAAGTTGGATCGGACTAGCAGATCCAGCGGAACGAGCTCGCCCCTGGCTAAAACCTTTATCTCCGCGGCCGTCTCCACTGGAAGTTCAGGGTGTCCGGGTATAGGATGCCCTGACTTGTCTAACCACCTAGTAAGTGGCAGCTTGTCGTAGGTTTCTTTGTCCAGAAAGGAAAACACGTCTTTGATCTCTGATTGGTTAGCTTGCTTCTCCTCGAGGCGCTCATAAAATTCTGTCTTTTTACTGAGGCTATCTGCGTTCTGGTGCTTGTCACGGGTACGGTGCTCTATGATCATGTGGTATCCATCCAGGCGCACAATCCAACGACCAATATAGCTTTGGTCCATCGAATAGGTTTTCAGCCAGGCAAGGGCACGATTATCCACACGTAACTTGAAGGGAGCACTCCCCAAGTAGGCCCTGTATTTTTCCACGAAAGTGATCACCGCAAACATCTCCGCTTTTGGTGCGCCGTACTTCATTTCAGTATCACTCAGGACTTTACTCCCGTAGGCTATCGGACGAAGAACCGTTCTCCCGTTCCACTCCTGCTCTTGGTGAAGTATGCCCGATATCGCAACCACTGATGCATCCGTGTCCAGCACGAACATTCCCTTCTCTGTTGGCATGCCGAGGACCGGTGCCTCGCAAAGTTCACGCTTGATGTTTTCAAATGAAACTTGTGCCTCATCAGTCCAGGTGAACTTTTTGCCCTTGTTTCTCATCAGCCTCTGCATGGGGTATATCTTGTCAGCATACCCCTTGATGAACTCTCGATAATAATTTGCGAATCCCAGAAAACTCATCAGCTGTGTATCTGTTTTAGGTGCCTTCCAGGTCATCACCGCTTCAACCGCTTCGGGATCTGGTCTCCCTCCATGTTTGTCAACCAGGCGGCCCAGATACTTTATGGAATCCCTGAGGATTTCACACTTAGAGGGTTTGCATTTCAGACCCGCCTGCTTCATGCAAGAAAACACCTCCTCCAACCTCTCTATGTGGTCTTCTAAGGTTGGTGTTGCAATCACGACATCATCGACATAACACATAATGAGATTCCCGTATTTCTTAGTGACGCTCGTGAGTGCCTGGGCCATCAGTCGCTGGAATGTGGCCGTCGCGTTGCACAATCCGAATGGCATCCTCTTCCACTGGAACAGTCCCAGCTCACACGCGAAACCTGTTTTCTCTCGATCTTGCTTTCTGAGTGGCACTTGCCAGAATGCGGAGCCCAAATCCAACGTCGTGAAGAACTTAGCGTCTCCCAGCTTGGATAGGCTCTCATCGATGCGGGGAATCGGGTATGCGTCCTTTATAGTCACTGCGTTCAGATAACGGAAATCACAACAAAATCTGAGTTGTCCCCCTTTCTTTTTCGCCATGACCACGCCACAAGCCCATGGGGACTTCGACGGCTCAATCATGTCGTACTCCATTAACATTTCAATTTCCTTCCTACACGCTTCTGACTTGTTTGGGGTCATTCTTCTCGCCCCTTCCCTATGAGGTACCGAGCCCTCTTCTATCTCAATCTCGTGCTCTACAAAATTGCAACAACCTATGTCGGCCTTATGCTTTGAAAAAACGTCTGCGTTCCGATTTAGCACCGCCCTGAGCGAATCTAGTTCCTTGTCAGATATTTTACCCTTTAGATGTTCTATCTCAGGTAGGACAGGCTTATTCGCTGCTAACTCTGCTTCCGTCGGCCTCTCAGGAAAGTTGGAACAACTAGACAGCCCATCATCTGTTTCCGACTTCATTGAAAACAATTTCCTAGAAGATTTCAATTCATTTACTCTTTTCATTATACATTCTTGGTTCGCATGTAATGGAAATTTAGTTACATCAAACTTCTTCAAGTTCTCCACACTCAGAAAGTCTGTGTTCAGAGGCAAAGCGTAGCCAAGTCTCTTTCCCCTCTGTATTGTCACTGTTGTTGCTTCTGTGTTCAATAACACACTCACACACAGTCCGCTCTCAGTGAGTGAGAAGCTTCTTCCTAAAATAGCCGAGCTTTTACTGTTTGGATTTGGTACCAGACACACCTGTCTGTCATTGCTGAGTTCATTCAAGTTCCTCATCCTAAACGTCGCTACTACGGCTTGGTTCGGTTTTAAACTAACTTTTCGATCCAGAAAGATCGGCACCTTGGCCTGATTAATTAAGATCTTATTAAGGGGTCTTTTTTCATACTTTCTCTCAGGATCCTTGATCCTAATCAATCCGTCATTGAGATCGATCGTGACGTCAAAGTTGCGAACGAAATCCCTTCCTAGGATGAACTGGTCGGATTCATCCAAATTCTCTACTACTAGGAAGCTCATCCAAAGATGTCTTCCTCCGAGCTGCAGTGAGATGATTGGGGTTCGTCCGGCGACATAGATCGCTCCCTGATTGGCAGCTGCCAACCTGATGTTTGTCGGTATGAGATCCGATCTTTCGAAACCCATGTCGGTCCAAGTTTTGACTGGCATGACACTAACCACTGCTCCCGTGTCTAGCAGTCCCTTTACTGAAAGTTGTCTGCCTTGCACGTCCAGAACGTGTGCGGCCAGATCGGCCTCGCAACCAATATGCACCGCATCTTGTTCGAGCATCGCGTTGTGTCCAATTCGTCTGACCTTCAGCTCCTCTTGACCAATGTATATCCGGCCAACCTGATCGTTCGCATCAGTTATGTGAGCTTTCGTGTAGATATTGATGCCATCCACATTCATCAGGATCGGGTAAGGGCCATGGACATCGATATAATGTCCGTCCACTTTCATCAGCCTCGGACCTCCCGTTGTGAGCAGCGCTCGCACTGCCCTGGAGTCCAGTTTGGGATCCTTCTCCTTCAGGTAGTCGGCATAGATGTCCACTCTTGTTTCTTGGAGAGATTCTCTTCCTCAAAGTGTAACTTCATCACCTCTATCCAAGTATCAATGCAGCCGTCCGACTCGTCTTTATATGACTTCGGCTTTTTCAGTGTTCTTCTTGACCTCTCTCCTCTCTCGGTTGACTTCGAGAGCTTGGTGATGAATGTTTCAAGAGATCTGTTCAGAGGCTCAAACATCGAGGCATACATCGTAGTGTCTTGTGAGACTGTAGTCAGATCTGGTACTGAACTGACTTGTGGCACGGTTGGCAACCTTGTCTCCGGGGTGGCATCTGCCTCCGGCGGGACTGGATTCGTCCAGCCAGGCCTCTGCGGGGCTGCCCTTGGCCGCTCCTTGTTTCTATGTTCGTAGTTCGTTCTCGAGCCTTGCTGGGCTCTGGCATTGCTGCCCGTACCTTCTCCAACATTCGCATGGCGTGAGCGCTCCCTTGGGTTGGAATGCTCCTGCCAACTACTCCCATTCAGGATCGCGTCAAGCTTCCGCATCATTAAGTCAGACTTTGCATCTAACCTCTTCTCCAATCTGGTCATCGTGCGGGCATAGGTACTATCATGATCGTTCAACAATCGTTCGATCTCTCTGGTCATCCTAGCCTCTCTTTCGTATGACTCCTTGTTTGCTTGTGCCAGGCTCTCCGCCAGGCATTGATCGGTGTTGCGAATCTGGTTGATCAACCCTCGCCTGCGACTTCACGTGCGTTAGTTCATCTCTCAGATTCTCTTGACCCTTGTGAGCTCTCTCATCCACCTGATCTATTCTTTTAGTCATGTCCCGTCTCAGTTCATCCAGACCATTCATTACGCCAGCGAACATGTCACTTATGTCGCCAGTGGCCCCAAATGACGGGGTTAGTCCCAGAGAAGATGAGGTCAACGGCGGCTGCAGCCTGGTGCTTGATGACGCACCGCCTCTTTGCTTGCTCATCGACGTCATTAATCTGTCGAAGGTTGACGACGCTCCCATCGTTATCCCATCTGACATGGGCCTGGTCGGCGAGGTTGATGACGCCTTCCTGCTCATATCATTCCTTGGGCACGGTGTGAAGTTCACATCCGGATGGGTTATCTCCGGGTAGTCATCACTGGAAGTCAAATCTACAGTTGGTAGTGACGCCATGCGTTCGTCGTACAAGGACTTCCAACTCTTCTTGGCCTTCGAACCCGTTTGTTCTCCACTCGGGCTTATACTCGACATCATCGCGTTGTTGCTCTGCTTGGCCAGAGATGAGTGGGTACTAGCCGAATGTGAGTATTCTCCCCTCCACCTGTGACTCTTGGTCTCCGATTTGGACATTCCCTTGAATAACACTTCCTCCCGAGGTTCGACCTCGGGACGCTCCGAGGTCTCCTCTGTCCTCTCGGCTTCCTCCCGTTCGAGGACCTCATCTGGCTCAAAGTCGGGTCGAATGAGCGTTCGCTCCCCTTTGTCAAAGGGATCCAACAGCGTTTCGCTCGCAGGCTCGGCCTCGGCGCTCCGCCTTTGATTGCCATCGAGGTTTTTCTCGCTCCTTAGTTTCATTTCGCTCACTGAAAGATCAGGTTGACCTTTAGTCGATTCGTCTTCAGTAAACGCGTCGGAAGCGCTGCTAAACGAGGTTTGGCTACGCCTAGTTCTAAACTTCCGCGTGCTTCCCTTGCTTAGCCTGGGAATTTTAGTAGTCGATCCTAGCGAGTCCCTGCGCTGCATAGTTCTTAACAAAATGAAGGTATTCGTAATTTGATGGCAATGCAAACGTACCACAAACAAGATTTAGTTAAATCACTTAACGCTGCCTACTCGATTCCGTCAGTATCAAAATGTCTCTTAGATCTCTCACGACTAAATTAGTGACTCAGCTAAAGTTACACACAGGGTCTACCCAGTATTGATATAATGCTAACTCAAACCGGTTGTATAGTACAACAGTATCACTAAGTTTCCACAAGATATAATCGACACACAAAACACAATCGATAATCAGATAAGAATATCCTACAGGTGACAGCGACCTTTTGTCAGTATCAATTTATCGCCACACAATTTATCAAGTCACTGCTTTGTTAAAATTAAACAATCTTTGATAAAAAGCAGTGATGATTCAGAAATAGATAAATAAAACTTAGTCTTAAAGAAAAAGACTTCCCCCAATCGGAACGATCCGAAAGAACGAAGCCCAGGACACAGTCTTCTCAAGTGGGTGTGTATCTGCCTATTACACCCATCGAGGTCTTCTTTTAGGTGTCCTGCGATTGCCCGAGCTGTCCTACCAAGTAGCTCAAGGCAACCTCTGATCGAAAATTTCTAAAGTCTATGAAAAAGCTCCCCCACACCCGGAACGCTCCAAGTGCACGAGAGCAGGGAACAACTTTTCTTCTCAAGTGAGTGTGTTTTTGCCTAATACACTCACCGAGGTCTTCTTTTATTTGTTCCCGGATTGCCCGAACTTTCCTATTAAGTAGCTCAAGGCAACCACACAACCAAAATCACAATCAAAAAAAAAAAACATTTCTTTGCTCGGGTACTTCTGATACACCCAATGTAGGATCCAAAGTTGATCACGAATTTCCGGGTCAGAATGGGTTCTTATGATCCTGATAAGCACGCCTAATATCCTAATATGATCTTAATTAAATGGATATTTTCCGTTTCCCAAATTGCCACAGAAAGTTTACTCAAGTCTCTAACAAGGAGGATCGTTGAAGGTTTAAGACACTCCGGAGGGTTACCTCGGAGGGTGCCTTGATCACCCAAGTTACTTCGGAGGGTACCTTAATCACCCAAGTTACTTCGGAGGGTCCCCCTAAACTTACTAAGGAGGGTCAATAAGATGCTTAATACGCTCCGGAGGGTTACTTCGGAGGGTACCTCCAAAATTTTCAAATTTTTTGATCTCGCTTAGAAGGTTCTCCTACTAGCTTCAAAAAGCGTCAAAACAAGCTAGGAGCTCTCAGGGGAGCTGTTTTAACTTCTTCGGGTGATCTCGTGGAAATTTTCCACTAAGGAGGGTTGCTAAAGGGTTTAGCTGACTCCGGAGGGTCACTTCGGAGGGTTCCCCCAAAATCAAGAAAAAGGGTTATATCACCGCAGTAAAGCCTCTGAAAGCGGTCTACCTGACTTAAAACTAGGTTGGCTGACACGGTCAACCTTCCCAGTTGAATAAAAAGATGTTTTGATAAAATTTTCTGCCGCTCGGAGGGTTGCCCGTGATTTGGACCCTCCGAACCAACAAATTCTAAAAAAATTTTTCTTTCCCGAAATAATCAACCCAAAAACGGTTGCGATTCGGAAAAATGGTCAAAAACTTCGACTTATGGTATTAAAATTATCCCGATCGGATAACTAGTCTTTGAGAAATCGCCAAAAACGCGTTCGTCAAAATGGCCTTTTTCACCACCTGTATAGGATCTGAAAGACTTTTTTCGCAATTCCGGTCGAAAGTGCCTAAAAATACTTGAAATGAGCGTAGTAGCCCTGTACGGCACTGGAATAATGCAAAAAACCGGACCAAAATTGGTTTAGAAACAAAAATTTGGCCAAAAACTATCAAATTTGGACCCACCGATTCCTTCCTTTTCCAAACCTTAAGTCGTTAGCTTTATCCACGGAGCTACTCGGAGGGTTACCCAAAAATTTCTCTAGTAACCGAGCACGTTGTGCTAGCACGCTCCTAACGCAAAAAATTTTATTGCTCTAACTCTAAAAACTCAAAAACTCGATCCCCAAAACAGATTGACAAAATTCAAAAAATTATCGAAATTTTGACCGAAAAATTTTGGTTTTTTCCAACTTCTACTGAGTCTTTTCTCACGCGGTTTCTTTAGTTAGGGGGATCGAACTACGTAGCTACTCCCTATATAAAAGCTTTTTGTTGTTCGGAAAAGCTCGGATATCCAAAAATTTGGGGGTCTACAGTTTGATCGAAAATCGATGATTTTCGACAAAATTGGGTGTTTTTTGGATCTAATTGAGGAGATAAGTAATATATAATAAGGATAATAATCTATTAATAGTCGTTAATGAATAGTACTATACCCTCCTTTGCACCAAAATATCCGAATTAAGACCCTTAACTCGGAAATTTGTAATCGATGGAGGGTACAATCGGACCGCGCCAATCGTGCCCCCCACCACTTAAGTTTTAATGAAATAGTACCCGAACGATACTAAAATTGCTTCAACGATACCCAACAGTCGTTGCGGATGTTGTCCTTGATGTCCCTGTTGAGTGTGGAACACGTTGATCAGCTTACCACTCTACCCTCCGGCCACCGGCAAAATTACCATTAACGTGCTTAAACACTCAAATTACACTCGAGGGAGGGTATCCAACCCTTCACCAAAACACACAATCTTTCTATCAGAAACGATATAAATCAATCTGAAACAACAACAAATAGGAAGGTCAGATCACATCTCGTCCGGAAATAACATATAAACTGTCACTTTATGTTTTTTACTGTTTTTGGTCTTTTTTGGATTTTTATAATGTTTTTTGTACGTTTTTGTTTTTAAATAAATTTGTTTTTGGCTTTTTCTTGGTTATACACTATTTTTGTTTGGTTTTACGCTTTCTCTTTAGTTGTTTTTGGTCCGGGGACCTCGGGACAAGCGGGTTCATGACTTCCCACCTAACCCTCCGGCCCCCGGAATTTTCGGTGTTAACTAAGTTAAAAAGCTAAATTGCACTAGACGGAGGGTACGCACCTTCCCCCTAGTACAACAACGGTCATTAAGACCTCTAACTCGGGCATACGCCCGGAGCGGAGGGTTCGTCACTGAAACGCTTGCTGATCATGATGGTTTCATGCCTTTAACAGGCCCACCCAGGAGCGCCATAAAAACGTCTATGTAACATTCGCCCAAATATCACACAGCGACGGAGCGTAGAAAAAGTACCTATTAACGACTGGCAGGCGTCAGTTACCTTAATTCTACTCGTTTTTCACCGTCTCGACCTTGCCAGTTGATTTTCTGGTCTGTCTAGGGCAAAGTAAAAAGTTACCATTTTTAGGCCATCAGTCAAACGACTTTTGATCAGCTTTCGTTTACACGCGAACTCAACCACATAGCTGAGTCTCGGATCCTCAGACTACGTGATTTTCATTAAAAACACGGCTCGAACAACCTATTTTTATATGTTTTTGTGTGACAGTTTTATATTAAATCCATTGGAGATGGATTGACCCTTTCCTTTTTCTATCTACTCATGTCCTGAAATATCAAATAATATCGGTGTTTAATTAAGATCTAGGACATTACAGCAGCTGTTAAAGTTAGTTTATACAGTCCCTTCACATAGACAGTCTCTGGGGGACCAAGCCTCCGCTCCCGTGATTTTCTTGAGATAACACTCTTATCTCTTATATTTCGTGTCCCGGGAGGGTTCCGTGGTATTTTTCTTCCCCCCACTGAAGCCTCCGTCTCCACAAATATCTGTCGCTAAGGTCCTTATCGTGTGTTTTGCCACGATAAGAGGCTCCGTGTTTTTCTGTCTCTGATACAACTGTTCTTCACAATCTATATCGTGGTTCTGATTTTCGTCTTTTTTATTCAAAATGGCCGTCTTTTTTCTATTTCTCAGAAATGTTCTTCTTCCAATCGAAATTTTAAAAATAAAAATTATAGAACAATCTGACCCTCCGTCGCAACACTTTTTTGCTCATAAGGCCTTTAGTCACTCTTTTTTATGTCGCCGGAAGGTTGTGCTGTGTCATCTGGCAGAATGGCACACAGGCCCACCCAGGAGCGCCAAAAAAACGTCTATGTAACATTCGCTCAAATACTACACAGCGACGGAGCGTAGAAAAAGTACCTATTAACTACTGGCAGGCGTCAGTTACCTTAATCCTACTCGTTTTTCACCATCTCGACCTTGCCAGTTGATTTTCTGGTCTGTTTAGGGCTAAGTAAAAAGTTACTATTTTTAGGCCATCAGTCAAACGACTTTTGATCAGCTTTCGTTTACATGCGAACACAACCACATAGCTGAGTCTCGGATCCTCAGACTACGTGATTGCTATTAAAAACACGGCTCGAACACCCTATTTTATTATGTTTTTGCGTGACAGTTCTATATTAAATCCATTGGAGATGGATTGACCCTTTCCTCTTTCTAGCTACTCATACTTTAAAATATCAAGTTACACCGGTGTTAATTCAAAGTTCTATGGCATCAGAGTAGCTAAAAAGTTAGTTTACTGCAGTCCTTCATCATATGACAGTCTCTGGGGGGCCAAGCCTCCGCTCCCGTGTTCTTCTCGAGATAACGTTGTTATCTCTCCCAATTTGTGGCACGGGAGGGTTCCGCGGAATATTCCTTCCCCACTGAAGCCTCCTTTCTCACCGTTTCTCTCTGCTATCGGTCTTTCGTGTGTGATTGCCACGATAAGAGGCTTCGTTTTCTCGTGCGACTGTTTTCCACTATATTTGTCGTTGTTCTGTTTTTTCGTTATTTTTTGTCAAAATGGCCGTCTTTTTTGTATTTCTGAGAAATACTTGCCCGTCAATCGAAATTTTAAAAGTTTAAACTTCCGGAATATTTCGACCCTCCATCGCAGCACTTTTTTGTTACTAAGGCCTTTAGTCGTCTTTTTCTGTCCCACCGGAAGGTTGCGCTGTGCCAATCTGGCAGAATGGCACGCTTATGCGAATGCAACAACTGTAGAGACCTGAAGAAACTTACACTTATAACTGAAAACTTAACTTCGAACAATGCAATGACTGGGTTTTATAAAAACCCTTGGATTATATTCCTAAATCCTCTGTTATTATTATTATAATGATTATTATTATATGTCAATCAAAATTTTATCTAAGAGTTTTTTTCCTTCTGCAAACTGTTTTTTTTTTCAGATATTTTGAGGCTATTGATTGACTTCTTCGAACTTTGCAGCAGCTTGTTCGAGTTTTTCCCATTACAGCTGCTCTTTGCCTCTTAAAATTTTTATAGCCATCGTACGCTTTGACTTTAGGGCTACCATTTGCTGCTGGTGGGACAATAATAGGTCCGCAGTTTGTTAATGATTCTTTCGTTCCAAACTTTTGATTGGAATCTTTCTATCGATAGTTGTTGAAGTTGCCCTCGAGCTCTTGAACTTCTGAAAAAGTATCAAATCTCTTAATGTTTTCGGCCAGAAACCATAAGTGTTTTTCTTTTGCAATGTTGGAAGCTTTCTAAATCAGAATATGACTGAAAACATGTCAGATATAATTGACGAATGAATATTTTTTGATATTGCTTCATGTATCTTTCCCGAAGAGGCACGCTATCTTTACGTCAGAGCAGATGTCTGAAAATATGCCCGATATTGATGTCAGAGAAAAAGGATCTATTGCATGCGGAAACAGTTGTCGAGCAAAGAGAGCGTTCTAATGACACTTATAAACCAGAAACTAGTCAGACAAAACTTTTCAAATCCAATTACAGAAAGACGACTGCCTTCGAGAAAATTTTGGCTGTGATCTTCAAACGCGACTTATATCGATCTTTTAAAGATGTACCCGATTATTTGCCAGAAACTAAAACAGCAGATTTAAGGTGGAAGTTCTACATCCGAATTCAACTTCTTCTACTTCTGGGTACCGGGTTTATATTTTTCAATAAAATGCGGAACGTGAAATATCGAAAGATAGAGGAAGCAAACGAACGTCTGGAAAACACAGTTTATAATAACAACAGGACAACAAAAAGTCGTTGAAATCTACAAGTTATATCTTAATAGAAATTTCCATTATTCCTAATAATTTTTGATTGAGTTTGTGATTTCAGGCGTTTTCGACAGTTCTTATAGATTTAAAAATCGAATGTTTGTAATATGAACTAAGATAATTTGCTTCAGCAGAAGTGAGCCTTAACGCGTTCCATTTTAGAACAGGTAAAAAGCTAATACTAGAATAATGGAAAAAATGAATTTAAAACTGCTTCAAGAAAAATGCCCCTAGCAACATCGGTGTTATGAATTTTGGTGTTGATCTTTGTGATTGTTTTAGTTTCAATCACTAAAAGGTGGGAAGCATTTTGTAATAGGTTGTCTCAATTCTTTATCAACGCAAAATCAAGTACAACCTAATCTTCAGAATGGGTAGAGATGTATCATACTAAATCCATTGAAGCCGTGAGTCGACCTAGAGTGCATAATTTTCATAAAATGTTCTCGAGAAAGGTTAGTGCCAAGTTTCTGATTTTTACTCTAAGGCCCTGAGTTATCAATTAGGCTTCATTTTAGTATTTTTCTCGCTAAGTGATAGACGTGTTTGAAAATTGATACATACAGGATGGATCAAAGACAGATCTAATCACCAAGAACTAACTCCCTACGGAAGTTTTTAGAAAGCAAAACAACTGAATTCAAAGTTCTTGCTTTGTATCTTTTTTTTATAATTTCCAAAGGTGCAGTTATTTCAATTACCATTAAAAGTTTTTTTGTTTCGTTTGTCAGTTCATCTGTAAGTATTGATAGGCAATCGTTTTGTATCGCAAGAAAAGCGAAGCTCTGATTCATCTCTGTTTCAAAGAAATGGTAACAATGGAGAAGACTGGCTACTTCCCTGTGTGACTTGTTGTTACTCCAGTCTCTGTTTAGCTTACCTCATGTTCTACGGCTTTTGGAGGGGAGGGAAGGAAATCAATTTATGGGCTTTTTTGGTTTTTTTGATATTGTTGTTAATTAGTTGCCAAATCTAAAATTGAGAGTGCAATCGAATAAACATCATATAGAAATACCCGCTGCATAAATGGATGCGTCCTATTTTTTTAGAGAACGTTTTCGAATGTTTTGGACGTTTTTTTTCCGAATGTTATTCTGACTTTTCTTATGAAATCCTCGGAAATTTGCAATTCTCAAAGTTTTGCCGGTTTTGTTGAAACCTTTTTAGTTTTCATGAAAATACCGTGTCAAACCTAAGATAAAGGTTTCAATGCAAAATAGGAAACCGGAGTTTGCTCTGCATAATGGTTATCCAATATTGTGTAGAAAAGCTTCGTTAGACTTGTTGAAAAGCAAGTGTAGTAAAGCATTGTGTAAAAGTCAGTGTTTTGAAATGTTGAACGTTTTTTGGATCAGGGCCTTAGAAATTGTTCAAATTTGTAAAATTTTCTGCATTAATGTCGACATCCTAGATTGTTATGGCACAAAATTATTTATGGCCTTCGAAAATGTCCACTTTTGTTCTCTAAAATCACCCTGCCAAATCCGATTAGCAAGGTTCAAATAAGGAAAAAAAGTTTTGCGAATTTTCTTAGCACAAGTGGTTTTGCCTTAATATGTGAAGAAACAAATATTGCCTTAGAAATTGACAATTTTTGAAGTTTCCCTATTTTTGCGCTTTCTCTAACTTCGTCTTTTTTCGAAAACTACGCTGGCAATGAGGTTAAGAGCTCAATCGATGTGCATGCGGTAGTTTCCTAATTTTTAAAGGCCTTTCAAAGTGTCCATGAAGGGAACCTATCATGGTTTGGAAAACGTCCAATTTTTGACATTTTGAAAATTACGCATTGGCTTTCGCATCAGTGCATTTTCTTCAAAACATATCTACTGGGTAATTCCATTTTTTGTTGGGCTTTAGTTATTTCACTTGCGAGAGCAAATGACTATTAATCGTGGACTAGATTTTTTTTCAAACTGTTTAACAACTTTCCTTTCACTTTCTGTTGACATGTTCATTGCTAACATGCTCAATAGCTGATGACATGCTCAATTTCTTGAAAATTTAAATAAAACTTCTTTATAGTTCATATGGGTTGTTAATTATTGTTTTCAATTTGGTTTTTGTTCTTATTTCAGTCAGCTGATTTTCCGTTTTTTTTCAAAGCAATTTATATCTGGTAAGCTTTTCAAGTGGTTCTTTTTCAAAGCTGGTTTTTTTTATTAAAACAATTTTTTTACCATTGAAAGTTGCTCTGTGGTTGGTACATATACTATTTGCGAACATCTTCCGAAGCAAAGGTATGAAATTTTTGTAGATGAGTTTTTTGGACTTTTTTCAGTTAAATTTTTTTTATAAAAAAGACTTTATTCGTTTTTTCTTTTGAATATCTTGTAATGGAATTTTCTAAATTATATTGTAAGTCAGCTTATGTTGCGCAGCTTCAAGAGTGAGTTTTTAATGCTTTAACCTGTTTCAGGAAGGAAAGTTTTACTTTGCTTGAATATTTTTATGCCTAGTTTCATTTTCGGCTTAACGAGGATCCACCCAAGTTTTTAAGCCTCAGTTGCCGCTCGCTCATTGGTTCTCAATGCTTGTTAATGCTCTTTGTGATCACCGATGGAACAAGGGTATGAATTTTTGTAGATAGTTCTTTCGACTTTTTTCAAGTTATTTCTTCAGCTCAATTTATTTTTTGAAAAAAGACTTCCGTCTTTTTTTTCGATATTTCGTAATGAAATGTTATAATTGTATCGCAAGTTTTTCTACGTTCCGCTTCGCCTTGTGTATAAATCTTCAAATTTTTAAAACTTTTGAGGTATGTGGAATATTTAACAGTTTTTTTTGTTATTTGTTGTAACCCAGATGTTGAGCAACTTGGATAGGCTTTTGTGTTCAAGATTTCGCGAAATCGTGATAGGAAGGAAGGGGTTCGAATATAACAGAAGGTTCGGTACCATTTGAACTTTCAATTTTTTTTTGCGGTTGGTTGAAACAAAGTAGTTAAGCAGTTTTCGTCGGAACGTAAGATGTCTGAATTCATTGGAGAAAACTCATGTTAATTCATTAAATTTTTGTGAAAAATGCATGGAAGCAGCTTTAGCTACTGATGGTAAATATGTCGTTTTCTAGATTTACTATTTTTATCCAACATTTTCAGATTGTGTGACCCGGTTATTTGGGATTTGACAGCAACCACTTCAATTATGTCGTCACGAAGTGCTTCCGGGAATAGTAAATCCGGTGATGAGAAAAGCGACAACGAAGATCAGGTGCCGAACATTTCGTCTGCTGAGGTCTCTGAAAAGTACAAAACAGCTGCCCGCATTACTAATGGTACGCACAACTTGTAGTCCAATTCCATTTCTCATCACTAGAAAAATTGCATATACTTTTCGGCTATTAAGCATTTTTAGTGCTCTTTGTTTTTTATTGTTGTCTGAAGTAGAGCTTCGCCTCTGTTAACAACATGTTTGTTCACCTGGATTGTTTTCACAAGAAGGGCCTGTTTGAGTTATACGAGTTTATATAGTTTATTTTAAAAAAATTAAGATTCGCATTTTTTCACATTGTCACTTTTTTGAAGAATTTTCAAGTTTTTTGTGTGTTGCGCACTATACATATCTGCTTTTTGGTCGTGATTTTTATTGTAAGCTGTCAGTGCTTTATTTGTTTCAGACACAATCAAAACCGTGCAGTCCAAATGCGTGAGTGGAGCTTCAATTGTAGATCTATGTCAGATGGGCGACAACCTTATCATTCAGAAGACAGGAGAGTTCGCGAAGAAAGCGCCCTACAAAAAAGGCATTGCATTCCCCACCTGCATTTCACTCAACGGTCACCTAGCTCACTTCTCTCCTCTAAAAGCGAATGACGTCACTCTGAATAATGGCGACTTGGTCAAGTTAGAGCTGGGCACGCACGTGGACGGATACATAGCAATATCTGCTCTTTCTTTTGTCGTTGGAGCTTCCAAGGTATTGACTACATTAAAGCCGTTTTGTTCATATGCACTTCAAAAATCCCGAATCATGTTCATGTACACTTGAATCGTTTTGTGCAATTCCGTAGTTGTTGGTTTCGTGAATTAGGCATTATTTCCTGGTCATCAAATGTAGTCTTCATGAAAGAGGAATTTTATGTAGCGTTTGACCATTAGCTTAGATTATAAAGCTAGGTTTTTAAAAGCATACCTTTTGATGATGTGTATACTCATATCCTGATAGTTCGAATGATAGACATTTGTATTGGTTGTATAGTTTTTGAATTTCATCTATGCGAATTGAACGTGAAAAAGTCACCGATAGTTCCACTGGCTTTAAATTTTCCGCTACTGTTTTTTTTTGCGTACGTGAATGTTTCATAGTTCGCACGTGTTGCTGTTCCAGGAATCTCCAGCGACGGGCAAGAAGGCGGACGTGATCTTGGCTGCGTACTATGCAGCAGAAGCGGCTATTAGGAGTCTCAAAGTGGGCACCCCTGGACAGAAAGTGGCGGATGTGGTGCAGACTGTGACGGGAGAGTTCAAGTGCAAACCAGTGGAGAACATGCTCTTCTACGCCATGGACCAGAACAAGTCAGTAAGCTTTGGATACCTAATTAACCTTGCTATAAGCAAGGGTATTGCAATCGGGTACTAGACTTTTTCCCCGTAAATAAGTTTGTTCAGAGAATGGTCAAAATTAGAATTAGTAAATTTAGGTTTAGTTCATAATAAAGTCAAGTTCCTTTGCGTCTCCGTCACACTTGCACTGGAGGTAACGAATACGCCTGGGATGGCAAAGGTCCTGAATTCGAATCTTACGGGACCTTTTTTGTTTTGAACGAAAAATTCCATTTCAAAAAAATTGTCGGATTAATATTTGTTGCTCATGTTTTGTCCGCTTATTTGGCACATCGTAGAATTGTTTTTTTTTTCTCAAGTTGTATTGTAGTTGCTTTTCTTCTGCTATTTGAATCTTCACTAGCCTTCGTTTTGTTTTGTTGTTTTGTTTTTATTTTCGCCGACAATCTTTATTCTGCCCAAATGGTTTCCGCTCATTTTTTATCGGCTTAGTGACCTGCTTTTGAAGAGTTTCAGGGGGAAAATAATTTTATACTCACCTCTGGATTGAATAAAAAGCTTAAAGTTTTAATAGAAATCATAGGTTCTCATGACAATTTTCTCATGACAGTTTTCATGGCTCAAAAGGTTTCTGCTTAGATATTTTTGGCTTTGTTACAGCTTGATAAATTTTTTCCCATGCTAGTTTCGCATTCTGTTGTTTTGGTATGTTTCTGTTTCAAAAATAACCTTATTCTTTTTGATAGATATAGTTTTTGCGTTCGATTCTTTTCCGACTTAGCAGTTTTCTTGTTTTGTATCGCAAGTGGTTGCAATTCTGATTATCAAAGTTTTGTTCAACGTTTCTTAACTCTAAGTGGAGTAGAGCTGTTTCGGGTAAAGTATCAGCCGTGCTCGAAAATTTAAAAGTAACTATGGCGTATAGTTGATAAGTATGGTGATATTGTTGTGTGGGACTTTTTTCACTCTGAAAAAAAATAGATCTTTTTGCTTTGTTAGCTGTGGTCGGAACATTTTGTGCTAATTGTACAGCAACCGGCTACTCTTGGTTGGTTTTTGGGAACCATTTCCAACCCAGATAAACATTTTAAAGAAAATTAAGGTATATCTTGTTCAAGGAAAAACAGTAGTTCTCCGAAGGCAAATGAACAGCTCGTATATTTGTCATTTAGCAGTGATTAAACTGCCGTATTGTTTTAATTTGAATTTTTTTAGAGCCATGAATGCAGTGAATACTCTAATATAGGTCTTGGTGAATTTAAAACAAGTTTTTCACGCTAAACTGGAGATTTTTGCGGTTTGACTTTTGATTTATTTTTCAGTTCACTTCATTTCCTTCGTTGAAAGGCAAACTTCCTTCGATCTCGAGCAGTAAACGTGTTAAGGTCACGAAAATGTGATTGAGATCTAGTTTGGAACGTGGATTCTAATTTTCAGGTTTTCCAGCTGAATATAAATTTTTCCTATCGATCCAGTTTTCTCAAATTGGGTTAGTGTTAGCAAAAAAGTGCAAATCATATATTCTGGAAATTCAAACAGCTCATTTCTCTCATGCAATCTTCGATTGGCTATGTTTTTATAAATTAGATCACAATTTATGTGTTTAATTTGATGAAACGGTTTGAGTTTCGATTGGTGTCTGGCCGAATAAGGGACAGAAAGTAAGTAATTGCTACCATCAATAAGAATTACTTTAGTTAATAGATGCGATCAAATTGTTGAATTGATACGCCATCATATAACAGTGAGAGATAACAGTAAACAAAAGTTAGGTTATTCTGGGTCGTAACCTATGAGAGTTTGGCGATGAGTTGAGAGATCCAAGAAAAGCTACTCTAATGACGCATTTGAGTGTTCGAAATGTTGGGCGCGTGTAAGTGCAGCCAACCAACTGCGTAGTCTGCTGCAGTGATGTAACCTTGTTCAATGTTTTTCTTGATACGATTTTAGCATTTTTTCAAATAGCAGCTTTGTCCAAATCCGAGCATATCATCGTAGTTCTTGAGAGGTGCGCTAAAATGTTTATTTTTCGTAAAATCTAAATTTCGCCTTCTGTGGCGTGAGTTTTACAGCGTTTTAATATCGGTATAGAAAAAATAAGACCAAAGTTTTGTATAGACCCAATTTTTGTCGGCTTACATGTCGGGTATTTTTTTCTTCAGTTTTTGGTACATTTTTTTTTTACTTTTCTCTTCAGTTTCATTGGGGTAAATATAGTTCATGGTTTTTCTGGGCGCCAAAAATTCTGTTAGATTTTTTTGCACAAAATTTTCATTTTTTTGATGCATGATTTCTGATTTTTTGTTCGAAAAGGGCGTGGACCTGGTTTTATTATTTATTAGTTCGGTGTGTGTTTTAGGTTTGAGCAATTTTATTTGAAATCGATTCTAGTTGATGGATTAACGTATTGTTTCAATATGTCAAAAATTATTCAAAAAACATGGTAAATTTCCAGATGTTTTTTTTGCAAATTTGACTGGACCGTTTTGTCTACAAAGGAATGTGACGGCAAGATTTGCACAAGGACCAGGAGTGCGGTTCATGAAAAAAAGACTTATCGTGTTTTTTTATTTCCTCTAAATGCGTTTTTTACTGTTATCTTTTTTTGTTGTAACCCAGCTCTCTTAGCGTTGCGTATAAATTTTCAATTTGATAAGTCTTGATGTAATTGGGTTATTTGTACAGGTTTTCAGAGTTTTTTTCAGGTTTTCTGCAAGTTGTTTTTTGTGGCAGTTGTTTCTAATTTTTGCATTCATTTTTTTAAAACTGATTTTATACTCCAGTAAATAGCGGGATTGGGCTTTATGATTCCCGATTGTATTCCCTAATGTATTCCTGTTTATTTTTGCCTTTTTCTTTGTTTGAATTTTAAGTGTTCTTTCTCGGTTGTGCTCGTAAGATGCAGCTTCGCCCCTGCATAAATGTTTTGTTAAGTCTACTAATGCAAATAATGTAGTTTTGTTATTATTGTTCCGAGGTATTCGGTTGTTTTAGTTTTTTCTTTTTTTTTGTTTTCCACGCGAAATCAAGAACCATAAATAATCCTCGGAATGGGCCGAGTGATGTATCAAATTAAGGTCCTTTCCGTCGTGATTCGAACGACATAAACAAATTATAAAAAAAATTTCATCAGTGTCGAGAAAAACTGGGTTGAAGTTTTTGAGTTTTGGAGTATACTTGAGCGAATAAGGTGAGAGAGTGGGCTTATTTTGTAGTTCAACCAAAAATTCACCATTAATAATCATCGGAATGACTCGAAATATATTTCATAATAAAGCTCTTTGAAATCGAATTTCAATTTCAAAGTAATCGAAAAGTTTTCCTAGTGTCGAGAAAAAAAACCGGTTTGAAGTTTTTGAGTTTGTCTAATTTGGTGCGATTAAAGCAAGCGAGCAGGCTTATTATAGAAGGATAAGCCATGAAACTTAGGTTTTTTGAAGTTTTTACCGCCATTTTTGCAATTGAAAAATCTGCCATTCTGCAAAATTTTTGAAATTTTTGTTTTTGTTTTCTAGTCATTTTTCGACGAAAATTGTTGCTCCATTTGCTTGTTTTACTGTGACTGTCGAATATACCTACAATCATGTTTTCTTTTTGTCCTTTTGTCACACCACGCACAAAAAACTTTGCCATTTTGGCAAAAAAAAATTATGAAAAAAAAACTTTTTAAGAATATCTTCGGAAAATTCTGTGCTACTTGTACAGCCACCGTCTATCCTTTTATTTCAAAAAACGAACAGATATAAAATGTTAATGCATTTAGAGTAACAAAACTCATCATCAGCACATATGTGAAGAACAAAAAAAACACTGTAAAAGAGCAATAAAATTACACACTGGTAGCACCAGTATTTTGAAATTAGTTTTGTTTTCGAAAGAATTTTGATATATAAATTTCGAACTGAACTTTTTCATGTTTTTTTCTTACTGAACTTTTTCATGGTTTTTTTCTTTAATCGAAGTGTGGATAGTTTTGAAAATTTATCATTTTCAGAACATCGAATAGGTTGAAAAACGATCGCATAAATTGTTTTGAAGTTTAATTTTGATTTTCGTTCCGACCGCTGAAAGAGGCGAGGAAATGTCCTCGGGGTTTTTAATTTTTTCAAGTTTTTTTTAGCCGTATCAAGTATCAAAATTAATATTCTCAGTAGGTCGAGTGATATATCATATTAAAGCTTTTTCAGTTGTGATGTGAAGCTCCGCAAAATTTTCTCAGTGTCGAGGAAAACCGTTTTTTTTTGTCTAATTTGAACGAATAATGGTAACAAGCAGGCTTATAATAGGAAGATACGCTTTAATTGAAGGCGAGAAATGTAGTCTTTGCGCTTTCTTGGGAATACGAATTTTTTTGAAACATTGAATACACGAATACACCTAATTTACTATGACTATTGAATAGGCCTAGGCTTTGCTCATAACCTCACATTACATAGCGGATTGAAAACAACACATATTTTCAAAATGTATTGTTTTCATAGTTTTCGTGTTGTTTTTTGATTTTTTTTTTTGCCAAATCGAATGCGGTCAATACTATCAGTACTAAATGATGGGAAGCAAATGGCTGAACTTGTTTTTAATCGTTCTTCCTATTTTTATTTGCTTATAATCTATCTCTTTGAAGCAATTTTGGTGCATTGAATACCTTATTTGAGCATTTTATGAGTGCAAAATTTTGTTCATGTATGTTACTGTGTAATCATTAAAGAACTGCTGTGCTGAGAATTGGTTATTGGTTCCTCCTACAGCTCCTGAAATTTGAGAAAATCTTCGTTTCTTGTGAATTTTGGTTTCTTGGGCATGTAATGCCTTGAGTCTGTAGTGGCCACTTGATCACTGTTTAAGTAACTAGTCACTTTTTGTTCGCTTTTTTGTCGAAAAACACTCAAGTTACTTTTTTCAGAAAGATCATGGGCAGATGCAGAGCATTGCAAATTTAACTGTTGCATTCATGACTAATCTAATAAAATTAGTTTAAAAAATCACTTATTTGTGAAGCAACTAGGATGCAATAGCTATTTAACGAATAAAAACGACAGCTCACTTTTTTTCTTGGCCGAAGTGGTCAACCTGGCGAAGCCTATCTTCGCCTCTATGCAGATTCTTCGATATCATATAACAGCATGGATGTCTTAGAGCATCTAGTCTCTAAACTAGACGAAGCAATTTTGTTCGTAATAAGTTGCTAATAAAGCTAGTTATTATATTTCTGTGTTAATGTCCTGCTTCTTCGGGGATTAATGCTGTGGGTTTTACAATAAGTTCATCAATTTTGCATATTTGTAGGTTAGAAGGAGAGACTGGAATTCTGATCAACGGGTCAGTAGAGGGTAGGAAGGACCACACCCAGCCAGAAGTCAAGGAGCACGAAGTGTATGCAGTAGATGTGCTGGTCTCCTCTGGCAAGGGAACGTGTAAACTGACCTCCCTGGACACCACAATCTACAAACTGGAACAGGTGCACTACAGTCTGAAGAGCAAGAGGAGCAGACACTTCTTCAACTACGCAAACAACCAGTTCCAGTTCATGCCCTTCAATCTCAGGTCTCTCATAATGCACTTCAGAGTTCTGTAACGAACACTCTAGCGTTTGAAAGTTTTTATTTCGCTTTTTTAAAACGCCGAAGACTTCAAATATAGCCAGTTTGAAGACAGTTTTAAGAGTTTTATTTCATTTTAACATACAAAAATGAAAAAGTGTTGATTTCGCTTCTGATCGATGGCTCATCAAAATTCTCTTGGACGAAGCAAAGTCAAGTTTGAAAGCCAATAGGACTTTTCCTGTCTGAGTCTCTAATTGACCTATCTTAATCTGGCATTGCAGTTGATTTTAACCCTTGTCTATTAAATCTGAATTACTAAATGCAATCGCTTATTACTTCGATTAGGTATTTTGAGACAGATGAAAACAACGTGAGTGTAGCGCAGAGTGTGTTGCCGAAGTTGAAGACGAAGGACAACAAGGGCATCGAGGTGCCTGACTTCGTCACGTGCAAGATGGGCATCAAGGAGTGCAGGGAACACGGACTCATGACACAGTTCGATGTGCAACAGGTTGAACAGGCAAGTCCTGAGTTTCCAGAACTCGCTATGAACGGACCCCCACATAGGACTTTATTTCTTTATTTTGCCAACTCGTCTCATTTTAAGAATATACAGTGAATGGCTTCGGGAGTGCAGCCTGTATTTAGACAACCGCGTATTCATACTCGTCAGTATTTAGACAAATACTGTATGAACCAATCAGAATCGAGAAAAGACATGAATAATCCAAAATAAATAATAATTATTTATTAATTTCTTTTTTGTCTCGATTCTGATTGGTTGAAACAGTGTTTGTCTAAATACTGACGAGTCTGAATACGCGGTTGTCTAAATACTGCTATGTAACCATGGCTTCGGTTGTGGTCTTGCACTGTTATTTGTTCACGAAGGCACATCAGTTTGGATTTGATTTGGGAAGTAAATTGGGGCTAAGAGTAGTTACTGTTATCATTGTGGGCGAGCTTTAAATATCATTTTTTAAAATTAAGTCTTCAATTTGATAGCCTAGGTGCACATGAGAAAATATTTAATATACGAGATGAAACTTATTACAATTTATGGGATTGAGCTTAAATTGATGTCTTGTTACGAGTGTTGACGGAGTGGTGCCTTTTTGCGTGGATTGAATAGCATATTTATGTAATTAGGTGGAGGAGGGCGGAGAGTTCTGTGCTCAGTTCAAGTTCACCGTCTTCGTCCACTCCAGGGGTCCCGAGAGGATCACCTTCGTAGACTTCGACCCCTCCCTCTACAAGTCCGAACACTCCATACAGGACGAAGCTGTTAATGTTAGAGACCCTTCAAGTTTACTTTGTTGCATGATTCAATTTCTGTACCTAAAAGTTACTTACCTCCACCAACAAAAATTAGGTATCGAATTGAAATAATAGGCCATATGCTGGTGCCAAAATTTATGAAGTATCCGCAAAGTTTTATCATCTTAACATGAGATGATTGTTGAATAGCTAACAATAAAGCCTGGAGAAAAACTGCTATATGGTGTAAATAAAGCAGTACGAACCAACTTTGAAATCATGGTCAGAAGTAATTTTCAAGCAAGTAGTTACATAAAGTTCTCTTGACGTCGAGTTTCATTTGCATTGAAAAGGTATTCTGTTTCAGGAGCTATTGAAAGAAAAGATAGACTTGAGTAAGAAGAAAAAGAAGAAGAAGGTCAGTAGAATGTCAGACTTCGCCCAATTGTTTCTGTGAATTTTGGATGATATTTATGTTTTTTTTTCAGCCGGCTGCCAAATCCACAGAGCCTTCCGGAGATGCGAAATCGAACTCAGCGCCAGCGCCAGTGCCTGTTCAGTCATAGAAAAGACGCGCACCTGCTCCGAATCACAACTCAACACATCAAAACACTCGAATAGAATTCGCCAAAACAACTACCGATGCAAGAAAAATAAACAAATAAAGAAACGATGAGGTTGAAATTAATTCCGCCGATGATGTAACTTAACATGGTGAAGATGAAAAGGGAAATAATGAGTGGACATTGCAGTAATCGATGACGGACATGATTATACAAAAGCAGTAGAATACTTTTCGAATCTTAACCCAACCAACCGTTTCAGTCTTGTCTTAACAACTGCAGGGGCTGTTTTAACTTAAAACTGGATTGTTTTGTTATTATTAACATCTTAGTAGTAAAGCTAATACTAGGGAAAAGAAGTAGTGTGGCGGTTTCTGAGGTAATTGGATTTTCACCAGCTGAAATGACCGCTCAGATTTGCCGAGAAGTCGCTATAATGCTGGTCTATATTAGCAATAAAAATTATTGATTGGAGGGAATTTTAATAGCTGTATTTTTTCATTGCCCTAATAGCTATTCTGCGAATTGCACAGCTGTTCTTCAAATGACACTCAGCTGCTGTTTTTAATTTTTGTTACAATTCTCGAACTTGTTAAAAACTTCACATTTGCTGTTGTTTGGTCATTCTGGAGAACAGTTGTTTGTATTATCTGATGTATAATTTATTTGTGATTTGCTTTGACTGCTGGATGGTTGCTTAGTGGAGTGATATGATGTTTTGACATTGAAACTTATGTAATGTGGCAAAACTTGACAAACTTTTTGTTTCGTTTCTTTTTTGAGAGCTCAGATTTATTTACAGAAGAGTTAACTTTTTATAAAAGTGGAAGTTCATTTTTAAGAGTAATGAATGTAGTGACTACTCTTTTATAGGTCTTGCTGAATTTTTTTTCAGGAAAAGATTAAAATTTGTTCACGCTCAATTTTGACTTTCCGCGGTTTAGCTTCCCGGGGTTATCGTTAATTCAGAGAATTCAATTCGAAACTTTGAATTCAATTCGAAACTTTGAAATTTTTTCAGCGCTGATTCAGGGATTTATCATGCCTAAATTGTCCATGATTATTGCTGAGAAAATTAGCCATGAAATAACACTGAGCCATCGCTAAAAGTTTCATAAAAATATGATATGAATTAGCCATGAATTTTTCAAGAAAACTGAGATATCTCGGAATCAGCGATAATGTTTCCCGTCAACTCAACCCGGGTTGTGCTTTCTTTTTATGTTCAATGCATTTCTATTGTTACAAGAAAGGCAAACTCCACTATCGAACAGCAAAATTGTAAAGGCCACGATAAACGTGATCAACTTTAGTTTCGAAAGCGGATTTTGATTTTCAAACTTCCCAGAGGAACAAAAATTTTACCTATGGATACATTTTTCTCGAATTGGGTTAATTTTATCAAAAAACGGTCAATCCTAATTTGTTCTTTAAATTCGAAGGCCATCTTGGTTTCTTCGAAATTCGGAACCAGTCAGTTTTTTCCATACCTGTTGGCTATGTTTGTGCGGTGTTGCTGCTCGTACAAAGCTCCGCTTCGCCTCTGTGTATTTTGCTTCAACTGTTAACAAAACTATATATTTTTTTGTCTCAATTCTCTCTTTTGTGATATGGAACTTCTTATTGAGAGAATCTTCTTTTAAAAGATAATTAGACGACATTACGTTAATCAAAGGTAAATTGAAATGTATAAGGAACAAGACAGGATGTTAAAAGTTGTTCGCTCAGAACCGCCTTGAAGGTTCCAGTTTCTTCCTCTCCCAGAATCGCCAAAAACGTTGGAATTTATTCTTCCGACCACGAAGGAACCAGGTGACTGGAAGGAACTATGCTGTTGTGTCATTTTTTCCAGCCGCTTCATGAATAAAATCTCAAAAAATTCTCCGAAAGGGTCAAGTCTGGTATCATTTGAAGTTTTTCAGTGATTCGAAAATTCTATAATTTCAAGAACTCGCAGAAAAGTCTAATCGTCTAATTATCAGTTTTCCCAACAAAATATAATTTAAACCAATTGATCCAGTTTTCTCGAATTGGGTTTAATTTTAACAAAAAAGTGTCCATCATAAATTGTTTTACAAATTTAAAGAGCTTTAAGGCCATCTAATTTTTTATTCGAAATTCAAAAGTTGAAAATTTTTGAAAAAACAAGCCGGTTTTTCAAGTTTTCCTGCGTTCATTACTCTTTTCCAACTGTCAGTTGGCTATGTTTGATATTGAAAATCTACAGAATATTACACAAGCAAGCGCTTTTGTTAGATTACGAGATTGTTTTTTTCCAACCTAGCTCACATAAATTAAAGCTTATCAACAGTGCTCAGTTTCAGTATCTTAGTACTGCTCATAGGTTCTATCCGCTTTATTGGTGGCTGGTTTTTTGGGTAACTCAGACGGATGGATATGGCCCAATAGTCAGGACATTAGACTTTAAATTGTCAGGTCGTAGGTTTCGTAAGTTTTTTTCTACTTGCAAGCCAAATGTGATCATATGGATATTGACAAAACGGACGAATCGTTTTGAAATGCCGTTTGCATATAAATTATTAAAAACCTTATAGCTGTTTCTTGTAGAATGCCTCTACTTGCTTTGATCATATCTATTTGATATCTGTTTTTATGCAAGCGCTAAGTTAGAATCTGTACGGAGAGGCAAGGCAAGGCAAGGCAAGTCAAGGCTATTTTTTATTAAAATCAACGGAGTGAAGATATCCACTTCGGTGGTGCGGTGTTTTAAGTAATTTTCGATTTGGTTTTTGGTCTGACTTCTGATTTTCATTCAAGTTCATTTGCGAAGAGGAAAGCAAACTACGCTCTCCAGTTACAAATACAAAAATGGCTCGAAGTAACATGAATGAGTTGCTTACGACAGTGATGTGTTGTTTCCAGATTTCTTAGCGGAATAAAAATTACAATGACCCAGTTTTTCTCTAGTTGGGGTAGTTTTTGAAAAAATCGACAATCAGAAATGATTTTGAAATGGGAGCGGCTTTGATGTGATATGTATTTTTCAAAATTCAAACATGCTCAGAAAAATGTTCTTTGGTTTCCTTGACTTAACTGGCATTTTCCATCATTTTAATGGCTGTTTTTTTTTACAAAGTCTTGATGTTCTGAGCTCTAGCTTAGAACGATTATTCTCCTGCGATGGTATTTGCTTAGTTACGGGACCTGAAAATTGCAATTTTGGAATAATTGAAGTATTTTGTTTTCTGTTCTTAATGCCGATGGTACGTGACGAATCAATCCGGCTGAGAAAACCTTCGAATATCTATTGCGGTATGGTACTTGGTCCCATTAAGGCGTTTTTAGACGGGGAATTTTTCTCGTTGTAGTTTAAATAGCATTGAAGACGACACTGACGCGACTGCTCAGGTTTTCATTGTTCTTGCCACTGAATCAAAGGGCGGGAACTTAGTATTCGGGTATGTTTCAGTTTTTTCTTTTCCAGGCAAAATCGGATGCCACAAATAATCATCGGAATGAATCGAGTGTCGTATCTTATAAACATTTTTCAGCCTCGATTCGAAAGACCTAATAACATGGTCGAAAAGTTGCTCTGAGTCAAGAGAAACAGATTAGAAATTTTTGAGTTTTAGTTACATTTCGACTGAGTAGCGTTCGTTGTATGAAAATTAGTCATTTAGGCTACGAAAAATTGATTTTACTAAAAGTAGACGACTTTGAAGACTTCAAAACTACCACTGACAAATTACAAAAGCGTAATAATGTCATAAAAAAGTTGGCCGGCAACGACTGGGGTTGTTTCAAAGACGACATAAAAGGCCAGCAAGCGCAGTGTACTTAACTATGGAGCACCAATCTGGTCTCCATCAATAAGTATCGGATGACACCAGAGTCACCGTTCCGACTATCAAACAACCCAATATCCAGTTGAGCGACTCGTAAAACCGGCCTAATAAGTCATAAAAACTGCCGGAAAGCTCTGAAGGTTATCCATTACAACGAGGCTAAAAACCACCTCAAACCTTTAAAGCTATTGGAACGTGTATCGTCTCAAATATCTGACAGTGAATCTGAATTACCGCGGATAGCGCGGATATGACTTGCTCAACTCCTCTCCGGGTACAGTCCGCTAACTAACTCATACCTAAGCCGTATAAAAAGTAGTGAGGTACACAATTCCTGTCCAGACTGTAATGAGACGCCGCACGATGTCCATCATGTATTCAACTGCTTTCGAAATCCGACTGGCCTGACTACTGAAGACTTCTGGCTTTATCCCCTCGAAGTTACTGAGTTCCTCAAACTTCATATCACGAGGGAGCAGGAGAGCTGAAATCCCTTAAGAATCAAATCTCAGTCAAATAACGACGATGATGATGACTTCTAAACAGCACACATCGACAACGACGAAGAGCTGACTTTGAAATATGGATCAGCAATGTCAAAACGAGTCCAGTGCTTAAACGGTATTCATGTAACCACTCATGTAGCATACCACAACTATTCTGCCAGACGCCGCACGATACAGGGACAAGAGCACTGGGCAGGGACTAGAGGAAGCGCAATCAACCTTCATCTCCTACGGAGATGAAGTACTGGAGAGCCATGGCAAGCAAGAAACAACAAAACAAAGCTACCGCACAAAATACCGCAGACGATGGCGTTGCGCGTAGCTACTACAATTACAAGACTTTTGAAGAGCATCATTAAGCTCTTCCTTCGCAAATAAAAGTTAAACTTTAGAATAATCAATTTTTTTTGACTTGTTATTCTTAAAATTTCCTTTTGCAATTAATTTTCTACGCATTTGCAAAGTTCTCTCATCAAAAAAAGGAAAAAATCCTTGTCGTTTTTTTATGAATGTGGTCGAAATTTTCTGTGCTAGTTGCAGAGCAACCGACTTTCCTTGTTTGATTGTACTCGTGTTTGGGAAGCTGAAATTAGCTGTGTGTCAAATAGTTTGAGCAAATCCAGTGAAGAGTGAGCGAACCCCAAAATTTTTGATTGACTGCAATAAGCTTTTTTTTGTTGTAACCTCGTTGACTCGGTTTATAAGTCAAGATGTCAAGCTGCTGCAGTTTCTCGTGGTCATCTCTAATGTTTGTAGTTGCAGAGTCCTTAGCCTCTGTGTGAAAATATTATGTTTGTTTAAGCTAATTAATAGATTTTTTTCCAGGTTAACAAATTGTCTAACGGAATAACTTTGTCGTTTTGTTAACTATTTCGACAACTGTTATTTTGTCAACTCTCCCAGATATTTTGAGCTTGTTTGCATTTCAAATTTCCTTTTTATTAGTTATTACAGTTGAAAGAGCAATTGTCTTGTAATCGTGAACTATACTTGTTTTCCCTTAATTTTTTTAAATCGAATATTACTTACTTCTCGTAATTGCTTTATCAGTGAATCTTAACAACTTCCAGCTTTGTTCACACACGGTCACCTTTGCACCCTTGTCGGCGTTGTTTCATCTGCGTGTTAGGCATATTTACCTAGAATGAACTTTCTATCAAGATTTATGACCATTTATATTTTGGTGGGCTTAGTTTTTTCAACGTTTTTTTAAAATTCTTTTATTGTGGTGTATTGCAAGTGGTGCGAAGCTGGGCTTCGCCTCTGTTGTAATTTGGAGCTTAAGTCCACTTTTGCAGCAATAACTTAATATCCGGTTTACTTTTGATGCATAGCGTTATTTGTTTTGATTTATTGGTGTTGAGTGTTTGAATATTATGAAGACATTGTGGCGCTGATTCTAGGACATGTGACTCTCAATCTCCACATCGGGTTTCGATTCCGGCTTAAAGAAGATTTTTTTTTTGTTTTTACCTTTCCTTTCCGTTTCAATTTTTGATCCTTTTAGAGCTTCTGTTTGCCATTACAGCTTTACCCCTCTACATCGGTTACCGTGGTCGAAACTTTATTTAATTTTTGCACAACACCTGGCTTATTGTGGTTCCGAGCTCTCAAAAATCCATAGCCTGAGGCGAGTTTTTTTTTGATGAGAACTCAGGTACTTTAAAGCAAGCTCGGAAGTGATTGAGTGTGGTGTTGTCTTAAAGGTTTTTCAATTTTGTTTAGATTGCATAAAGTTATTTTGAAATGTCTAGTTTTTCAAAGGTTTTTCAATTTTGTTTAGATTGCATAAAGTTATTTTGAAATGTCTAGTTTTTCAGAAGAGATGTCTGAATCATTTGATACGCTCTAGGATTTCGTCAAACACTGCCTGTTTGATCTCGTCTGCATCTGAGTTTTGTTTTCATAATGGTTTTAAATATACCTACTCATATTTGGTATTTTAAGTTTTTACACTTGCGAAAGCAAGTGTCTTGTAATCGGGAGTTGACTTTTTTCTCGTAAACAACCTTCTTACACATTTGTGAGAAATTGATGTTGCTTAATTATCGAACCTTAGCAATTTCCAAGCCCATTACTACTTAGCCTGGAGGTAATGCAGTTGCTTTTGCACCTTATGGTTCTGGTGTTCGAGTCCCGGCGCGAGCTTATTTTTTCTCAGTGTATGAAATTGAATTCTGACTGTTGTTTGTCGACTTATGATTAGCGACACCACAGTTTTCATTGTAGTTTCAAGTGGCGTTGATTAACTCCTGTAGTTTGTAATTTTAACAACTATGATTGGTTTATTTTTATAACTGGTTTATTTGAATAGCCAAGGTGGGAGTTAGAAAAATTTGAAAAATCAAACAATTTTACCGCTCAAAATTTTTTAATGACAATTTTCTTTCCAATTTTTTTTCCTATGACAAGCTGTTGTGCGGTAAAAATTGAATTGTCGATTTTTCGCTTGTCTACTGAATTGTTTTTGGCTGAGTTGTCATATTACGAAATTTGCCTGTGCTGTAGTCAACTTTCATTGTTGTTGCAAGTGCATGTGTTGTTCCATGTAGTTTCAGGGGAAATTGATTTTTTTTTTAATTTTGTAGAAACATTTTTGGCCCAACTAGTGTTTGTTCAAAAAATGTCGCTTTAGTTGTCTTATTGTGCTTTTTTCTTTTTCTAAAAGCAACTTTTATTGAAATTAAAAGTGCAAGTATTGTTAAACGCGGTTTCAGTAGGCGCGTGAAGTTTTTTTTATGAAATCAATTATGGCTCAACTTGCCTCTGCTCAAAGGTTTGTCGAATTTAGTTGTTTATCATATCGGTTGAAGTAATAAAATTGAAAGTTCAAACAATTTTTATCGCTCTAAATTTCTTGACAGTTTTTTCCAAATTGTTCCGGTAAAAATTGAGATGTGGGTTTTTCGTTTGTCTGCTGAAGTTTTTCGGCTTAGTAGTCGTATCACGAAATTTGCCTGTGCTTTAAGCAAGTTTCATTGAAGTTACAAGTGCAAGCATTGTTTACTGCCGTTTCAGTGGGGACTTGAAAAAAAATTGTGAAAATCATTATCGGCCCAATTTGTGTCTGCTCAAAGATTGTCGGGTTAGTTGTTGATCACGGATTTTCCTTGTTCTGCAAGCAAATTTTATTGAAGTTGCAAGTATTATTTAATGACATTTCAGTGGGATCTTGAAAAGTTTTTTAGGAAATCAATTTCTGGCTCAAAGTATGTCCGCTCAAAGATGGTCGACTTAGTTTGTCTCATCACAATTTTTTCTTACTCTGTAAGCAAGTTAGTGTTATTTTTACACGTGCAAGTGTTGTTTAAGGTAATTTCAGAGGAATTGAAAGTTTTAAAAAACTTTTTTCTCGACTCAACTTGTATCTGAGTAAAGGTTGTCGGCTTTATAAGCAAATGTATTGCAACCGGTACTAGACTTTTTCCCGTAAATAACTTTGATCACAGAATGGCCAATTCAGGAATGGTAAATTTGAAGACATGCTCAATTTCTTTAAAATCAAATAAAGTACCTCGTCCAGTTATTAGGTGGAGTACGTTTAGGGCAGTAATTGATTTTTCTATTTAATTGAAAAATTGTAGGTTTTTTTGATTTCGTGTATTGTGGCCTTGTTTCCGTCGGTTCATTTTCCGTTTTGACTGTTCTGTAATTTGTCATTTTACCACGTGTGATTTTGAATAACTGTTTTTTAAAAGTTTGTTTTCGACTAAATGGTTTTGGCTGGTTCCATCGGCTTAGTCATCTTATGTTTTGTAATTTCGACCGAAAAAAATTAATCTTCGAGTAAATCAGGTCTCATGGAAATATATGGGATTTGGTTTTTTGTTGTTTCTTTTTTGAGACGCTTCGATATTTTTTTCACATTTCAACAAACATTTTCATTCAGTAGAAAATTACTCTACCGAGATTCAAAAAAGCATGTCAATAAAAAGAGCGCTTACCTCCAATCCTCTTCTCTCTATACTTTGCCCTGCATAATCCTCTTGTCTCAGTTTTTTTACTCTACTGTTTACAGCCTTCGAAAAAATATGGGGGAATGTTTGACCAATATTTTTGGGAATTTTATTTCGTTTTCTCAATAACTACTTTCCCAATTCTGGGATATTGGGTTCAATGGATAAAACGCGTTACGGGGAGCTCACTTGCACAGCGGCTTCATCCAAATTTTTTCTACTAAAGGTCGGAAAAGTCAATAATTGGTTTTTGTGCCGTCTTTTGACACTATTTGAATTTTAATCGAAACAACCGATTGTGTGAATGTCATTCTTTTAAGCTGCTACGCCCATGATTTTTCACAAAAAGGTATGATTTGCGGTAAATTTTTTGATTTTTGACCATTAATTGGAAACTTATCGACTTTTCTCGAAAACTACCCTGCCATTTTTTAGGTAACGTTTTCAGGTTCAATCGAGAAACCCGATTTTGGTAATATTCAATGTATAAGCGGCCACGGCCTTCTCATTGTAGAAGAAATTGATATTTTTTGTAGTTTTTGACCTTAAGACCGTTTTTTAGAAACTTTTTTTTATTTTCATAGAAACTATCTAATCAAGTGTGAATTGAAGGGTTCAATCGAAAAAACCGGTTGCGAGAAATTTTTCTATAGAAGCGGCGACTCCTTATTTTTGTGAGGAAACTTTTCTGTGTTTGGGAAAATAGCAATTTCTTGAAAATTTTCTCGTTTCTCACTTATTAGAAGCAACTAAGGTTTCGGGCGAAGTCCAATTTTTGAAATTACCCATTTCATCCAGCATAAGTGAAACACACTTCAAAAATATCAAACAGCTAACTCCAAATCTTACTGGGACCCTAGTTTTCTTTGACTGTTTATACTAACGTTTTGGTTTCTTTAGTTTCTTTCAACATTTCTTTTTTCGACTTCTTATGTTTTTTTATGTTTGTGTTGTTTCGCAAGTGGTGAGAAGCTCAGCTTCGCCTCTGATTAACATTCAAATGTCTGGAATCTTTGCATTAAATGTACTTCTACTGGGATTTACGAAAATTTAAATTTTAGTAGACCTTGTTTTAAAGAGTAATGAACGTAGTGAAGACTCTTATATAGGTCTTGATGATTTTTGTTTTGTTTTTTTTTTCAGGAAAAAGTCTTAAAATGCTTTAATAACTGCAGATGTGCATCCATACATATTAATGCATTTATGAAGGCACTTAGGTATATATGCACATTTTGAGTTCAATTGAAATTTATCTGATGAAACGTGAATAGCACTCCAAATACGAACGTGGAATTGGCGCGAAAAAAACGTGAACGATTTCTAGTTTCGAAAGTGGAATTGAATTATTAGATTTCCAGCGGAATAAAATGTTTACCTATTAATCATAAATTGTTCTAGAAATTCAAAGAGCTTAAAGGGCCTCTAATTTTTTCTTTGAAAGCAGAAAGCTGAGATTTTTTCAACAAAGTCAATGTTTTATTTTTCTGCGTTCATTACTTTTTTCCAACTTTAAGTTTTTTCAACTTAAATGTCGAGTTTTTATTGTTTGTTTTGTATCGCGAGTAATGCGAAGCTCCGCTTCGCCTCCGTGTTCGTTATAATTAATTTCGGCTTAGCGGATTGTATTGCTTCGTTTGATGAGCGAAAAAATTTCCGATGCGTGTGCTTTGCTTATAAGTTTTTTTTCCGACCAGCATCTAAAGGTGTGCCAAGAAACTGTATGGTGTTGGCCGTTTTATCTGTTTCTCCTGATTTGAATGAAACATCGTAGATCGTCTAGTGAAATCTAGTGTCGTATCATATGAGAGCCCTTTTGGTTATCTTCGGGATTCGGATTTGGCCTTGCTTCGGATTAGGTCGTTTCGTTTTTAACTTAATTAGACGCAATTTGAGTAGAGGCTGGCCTGGCCTCCCACTTATTACGTTACAATTTAAGCGTTGTTTTACTATTATTGTTCCGACTTTCGATACGAAAGTAACGGAATATTTGTGCTCGGGGTGGGTTTTTTTTTCTTCAGACAAATTTCGACTTTTTAACTAGCCATTTTTGACGGAATTTTTTTTATATCATTCGAAAGGTATTGTTGTCCTGAGCTCAAATTTGAAAAGATATTTCACCTGTGATCATTTTTCGTAAAGTTATGGGGGTTTAAAGATTGCCATTTTGGCCAATTTGGGACAATTAACGCGCGATATTCGAAAGGTATTGTTGTCCTGAGCTCAAATTTGAAAAGATATTTCACCTGGGATCATTTTTCGTAAAGTTATGGGGGTTTAAAGATTGCCATTTTGGCCAATTTGGGACAATTAACGCGCGATATATTTCGCGCTATTAACGCGTAAGCGGAGAGTTAATCCGTCTTAGAAATCGTTCCAAATTGGTTTAACGAAGTTTATTTGCCATAATTGATTAGTGACAAGTAGCGAAAGCTATCCTTTTATACTTTATATGGCGTGTGGGGGGATGATTTAAAAAAAATTAAAAATTTTTGAAAAAAAAATTTTCATTTTGTTTTAATACTTTTAATTTTTTAATGATATTACTGCTCCATAAACCTTAATGGGCAGTCGGAACATTCAGGGCTTCGCCCTGATACGAGCAGTCTTGTTACCATGTATTTTCAACTAATTTTGAGAGTTTTTATTGAAACAAAATACCGGAAAATTGCGACAAAAATGGAGAACATAAATAGAAAAAACGATTCGATGTTCAAAATAATCTTCATTTTTAATTTTTCATGAATCATTGTGTCGGAACATTTTGTGCTATTTGCACAGCCAGCACCCTACTCTCCTAGTTTAGTGTTGCTTTTGAACTGTTTAGCGGCGTTTTAATTGGGCTTTCTGAGTCCAAAACATAATTATCGTAGAGAAATGAATTTTAATGGTCAATAGCAGGAGGCATTTGACCTACTTTTTGAGCATTGTTTTGTCGATAGGTGTTCAAAGAAGTAGCATTGAATTCCTTCAGCTGAATGGTCTATAGTTAGAACAGATTCCTTTGGCATTTGGTCTATAGTTAGAACAGATTTGATAGTATAAATTGTTTAGATTTGTTTAAATTGCCTGTTGTACACGGGCAATTCATACCGTCGGGATTATAATCAGGACGATTTCTAACAGCCTGCCCAGAATTTATGGCTCAAGCTAGCCAATTTTACTTTGAGAAGCCGACCGACATCTAATTCTAATATAATCAGAGATTTTTATAGTTTTGTTCCTATTTAAAGTGTGAATCGGCTTGTTCGAAAACTAGTTCAAACAAAAGTTGAAAACTATCAGTGGTTATGAATAAAAATGCAGGTAGTAATAAGTAAAACTACTACTATAAGTGTGCAGTAGTACTGAACTATTTTTGCTTCACCCGTGTACCAAGTTTCTTTCTAATATAAAACCTAGCAGGTGGCACGGCTTAAGGAGAACTCGACGTGAAAACACGTTCTTGTTTCTATTTTCACCCAATAAATCTCTCAGCTGTCGAAAAGGAAATAGTTTAGATAAGTTATTTATAAAGAAAGTTACGGCTAGTCTTTGGTCTGGTGTACTTCAAGTTAATTTTTGTTTAATATCTGTAGTCTAGTCGTGCGTTTCGTAGTTTACAGCTAGTTAATTTGAAGTTAAGTGTTTTAAATACACCAGGACATTGACTTTCAATACTAGATCCTTATGCTACAAACTTGCAATTTTATTTATCTTGGTGAAAAATGAGTTAATAATTTGAATTAAGCTTGCGTGATTCATTTCGCTGCGGTATTGAAAATGACATTGGCAAATCGTTTTTCAAGTGAAAATTCGTCGTCAGAAGCATCTAAAATTACACCATCATTATCCGGCAATTTTAAATCTGGATTGACTAACCAATCAGCAATATCCGGATCATCCAAAGATGAAACGGAAGGAAGTACCTGGATGTTTTGGGATTGTGTGAAGGACATTTTTACTGCAGACAAACCTGTTCCAGTTTACTTTGGAGTACCGATTGATTTGTTACGCCTTGTTCTGTTATTGGTAAGAAATCATTCAATTACCTCTGTTAGTACAAGGGTCGCTAATATATGCACGGTGGTACGGAATTTTTTTGTGTACATATGTATTAGGTTAGAGGGGTGATTTGATTTCCTGCTAATCAGAGTGACTCTCAAGGTTTTTACGACATCCATTTTGTGTGAAATAATAACTGAATGAAATATTTCGTCAACTATGTAAACAGTCATATATCGAACATGTTTTGATTTAAAATAGTCGGTATTCTGTTCGCATTGGAAGCTAAATAAAACTATAAGGAAAACCTCAGTTTCATCTTGAGCGGAAAAACATAATTTTTTAAACTTAAACAGTTTCGTGCTCGGGTGATTTTCTTTTTCCAGACAAATTTCGACTTTTTCACTTGCAAATTTTGGCAGATTTTAAAAATCTTTAACTACCCGCTCCCCTGTGGTGCATAGAAACGAATTGCCAACCCTAAATAGAACTAATAAAACGGTAGAGCATTTGTGACGATTGCACGTAGGAACGAATGCACACCTTCTGCAAAAGGAGATAAAATGATAAATAGATTCATTTTTTTAATATCCGGTCTGAACATATTGAAAAGTTGTGATAATTTTCTTTAAGTTGCGTGGGTTTGAAAATTGCTAATTTTGCCCATTATGGATAATTAAGGCGCGATATATTGCATTCTTATAACGCGGAAGCTGTAAATAAAGCGGGCTCAAAAACCAATCAAAATTTAATCGATGCACGTTTGTTGATCCAGGATTTTTATACCTTTAAAAGGTTAACAAGATTTTTTTATGATTTGACTGGCTTTTTTCTCAAGTTCAAAAAACAGCATAGTGCATGAAAATATTATGAAGTTTTGATGAATAGGGTGCAGACACTTATTGAGGTCTGGCAAGAAAAATCCTAGTTCATAACTGTTTCGGACTAGTGCACTTTATTTCAGGCATTAAATTTGGTACTAGCTTACTTGTTTGGTCACGTGAGAAAGTTAGCTTAGATGATTGGGCTCGCCTATTTCCTAGAAACAAAAGAAAGCGCGGGATTCGAATTACGATTACTATACCAGCTGTGTTATCAACAGAGAAATTAAGATGTTTACTGTGACAATTAACTCAAATAGTGTGCATCTGTTTTTATTAGGGACCACAGCATTTTTGAAGGACCAAACAAGTAAACCAATACTTTAAATTTTGTTTATTTTCCTTTATTTTTCAGTTTAATTCACATTCATTTGCTAAAAGGAAAGTCAACAGCGCTCTCCACTTAAGAAAAGGAAATGGCGCGGAAAAACGTGAACACTTCCTTTTTCGAAATTGGAATTTAATAGGTTTTACCAATGGACTAATTTTTCTTTTTTTTTCATCGAGAATTCTAACATTGGGTCATATTCAGCAAAGGAGTGTTAATCATAAAAGGCTCTTAAAATTCAAAGAATTTTAAAGCATATTTTTAAAGTTCAAAATTCGAAAGTTGAAGAATACTATTCAAAAAAGTTTTACCATGTTCATGACCATTGACCATTTTCAACTGTGTTGGCTATGTTAAGTATTTGTTGTTTACCTTGTTTTCATATGATTTTGATTTAGAGTTATCCCTGATCTCTGATTGTGGCAGATTTTTTACAATGTTCTGATTTGCATCTAAAGGTTATATTGGCTTATTTGCGTCATTTTGCGTCGTTTTATGGGCTAAAAAGACGTCTAGCATGAGTGTATTTGGATGGTGTCTTTATTCGTTTTGTGTCATTTTCCTGCGGGTAACTTGCTATGCCATTGTTGTGATGTATCGCAATTGTCGCAAAGATTTGCTTCGCTTGTTTTAATTAATCAAATTTTTAGTAGTCATCCTTAGTTCAATGAAGTGTTTACTTGTTATACCGGGCGACAAGTTCTGAGAAAATTGATCAAGGTTTCCGTTTTTTTATATAAACTGTTAACTTATCTGATTGTTCACATTTTGTTCATTTAGTTTGTGGTATCTTACATGATTATACAGATCTAGTGTGTTGTCATATAGCCGCCGGTTTAGTCGTGGCTCCGGTTTCGAAAGATTATTCAAGTATTGAGAGAAAACCAGTTTGCATAACTCTGATTACGGCGTTGATCGGAGGAGAAAACATCAGCGAAGTCAATTAGTTTGAATATTTGATAGTTTTATTGAATGTCAATGAAAGTAGCCAAGAACTTTGTATAAGTCGTATTGATGTTGTGTTTTCAGTCTCGCAATATGTTGATGCTCAAATGTGATTATACGCGATTTGATTTTCGATTTGTTGTTACGTTCCATTCAAACTCATTTTTCTAAAGGACGACAAATTATGAAAGCATAAATAGCGCGCAAAAACGTGTATGAGTTTCGTTTATGGATTTTAAACTTCAGAATTTGCGGTGGAATAATAATGCTGTTCATTGATCCAGTTTTCTCAAATTTGGTTTGTTATGACAATTGCGAAAGCAAGTGTTTTTTAATCGGGAACTACACATTAATTTCCCGTACGCATGCCTTTCTTACTTGCTGTATTAAGGAAGCTTAAGATCCCTCAGGTTTCCCAGTTGGGCTAAAGGTAAAACCGTCGCCTTTTCACCCTAAGGTCAGGGGCTCGAGTCCCTTCCGGACCTTAGTTTTTTGAGTATGTAGGCAATTGAAAATTTTCCGGTGAAAACTGAGCCGTCGGACTTTTGTTTGACTGCTCAAGTTTTGTCGGCTTATTGGCAACATCACGGATTTTGATTGTGCCTTTGTCTAATTCGATTGTAGCTTTGTTCAATATTGTTTCAGGGGGACTTGAAATTTTGTAAATTAATTTCTTTTGGCTCCTCTTGTCTGTTCAAAGATTGTCGGATTTGTTTCCTCTTAAGTTTCGTTCTATAGCTAATTTAAGACTCTTCAGAGAAATTTTGGAAAACCTAGTCATTTTTTCATCATTTTCTCTACTTTTGATGTTTTCTATGTTTGTGTTGTATAGCAAGTGTCGCGAAGCTCCGCTTCGCCTCTGTGTCAAAAACTGTCTATCATAAAAGATTCAATTAGCTTTGAGGTGGCTGAAACGTTTTTAAGTGTCTGTTGGCTATATATTCAATTCCCTGTGCAAAAAAATTGACAAAAAATAACATCGGAAAGTTTTTAAGTTTCACTAGAGATTTTAAACAAGGATTACTGTGTTTCTAACATTGTATTTGGCTCTTCGGGTTTGATTCAAAAGTGTATAAAGGAAATAAGTTTTTCATTATGGCTTTACGCCATGGAAAATACAAAATGAAATTAAACTTAAACCCGATAAAACAACTTGATTCAAGCAGTTTTTTGTTGAAGACAGCTAACATCACTTTTTAGGTGCTGTTTATCTTCCTCTTTCAAATGGCCTGTCGATGGTCCATTGCCCGACTGAGGAAATGGCGAAAGGTGGTACGAACTCAGAACAGAAGACGACAACTCATGATTGACGCCAGCAGAAGCAGATCACTGGCTGACCAAGGCCAATGCAGACAGAGTGACGCATCTGCATCGGAGCCGGAGTTAAATCACGAAATAATTTTGCAGCCTGGTTGACTTTTTGATTCTGAAGTATCCAAAATTTTCTTTAGTCTCAAATCCAATGTCATCCATTATATCCAGTTTTTTTAAAGTTCAATGTTATTAGTTTTTTTTGCCTTTTTTGTACTCCTTATCTTTTAGTGATATAAAAATTTGGATTCTTGCAATAGTAATTAAAAATTCAACCGAACTTTTTTTCAATCAGAAGTTGTCACGGATAGAAAGCGATGACTTCTCTCACCCTCGGAATGATGCTAAAAACTGGTTTAACAACATCATTTAAATCTTTTGATTGGTTGATTTGTTATAAACTTAAATTTTCTGGCTCCTACTGCTATTATACCCGAGAGGGAACGAAAGCGTGGGATGGTGAAATTCAGGTGTTTGAATCCCACCGCCCACTACATGTTTTTTTAAACTGAAAATTATGCATTTCTAAAGATGTGTCCGCCTATCGTTTGTCAGATTATGTTTTAGGTTTCGGCTTACATTATGTCAGCTTAGTGGCCTCATATTGTTTCATTTAACCATAAATAAAGTTAAGAGTGTTTGTGTTTTGAGGGTGAGGGGGACTTAATTACACCAGCAAAGCTTGTGTTATATTACGAACTCTCTTTTTCTTCCAACCTCAGTCGCAAACGTTAGTGCTCTTTTTGAACGTGCTCTTTTATTGCACAGCCAATGCTAAGGATATTAACGCAGACTATTATATTACAAATAGCACTTTAGCTTTAAGGCATCATGGCTCTGTAGCGTAGAGGTAGGGAAGGAGACCAGCAGCAAAATAAGAGGGCTCGAACCTTGGCAGGGTCAGATGTTTTTATTGAAATTTTTCGTATACTAGTTGAAATGCGTCCGCTTTATAAATTGAGGCATGTTAGTTGGTAAGTTTCTTTTTTTTTCAAATTGACTGCTAATGCGTCATAACTGGCGTGCGTCACTTAGAAAATTTTGTATACTCAAAGTTTTACCCATTCAGTTTTTCCCATTAGCGTTATTGGTCATATTTTTGCTTGTGTATGCGAAGTGCAACTTCGTCTCTGTGTAATTTTTTAAAAGTCATGTTTTCTTGGTTTGTTTCGGCTTCGGTATTTTTGGCTTTGTTATCGCATGGTCGATTTTCTTCCGATGCTAATTTCACATTCTATTTTCTTGGCAGGTTTTTAAAAATAACAAATAGCCCCATTCATTATGATAAATTTATTTTTTTTTCAACATTTTTGGTTTCTTTTCCGACTTAGCGGCTTGCTTGTTTTGTATCGCATGAGTCCTAACAAGTTCGAGATTCCTTGGTACTTGGCATGCTGGTAACGCTTTGCCTTTGCATTATAAGTTCTAGGGTTGAATCCTGGTCGGACCTTGTTTTTTCAGAATGTTTAAAAATGAAAAAAAAAAAACATTTCCAGTAAAACTTGATTTGTTGGACTTTGTTTATCTGCCCAAGGTTTGTAGCTTTAGTTACCACATCACTAATTTTTCTTTTGCTGCGAACGAGCTTCATGGTATCATGTTTATTTTTGTTCCAGATGAGAATTGATACTTTTTTAAGCTTTAAATAAAATGACTTTTTTTTCGGCTCAAATGGTGTCTGCTCAAAGATTGTCGGCTTTGTTTCCCCTTTGTAAGTGTTGTTACGTTGCTAAGTTAACTTTCAATTGTCTGGCTTGTCATGTTTTCGTAGAAAACAGGTATTATGAAATTGTATGGGATCGGGTTTATTATTTTATCTTTTTCGAGACGCTTTGGAAAATCTTTCATTTCACGTAAAAACTCAAAAACTCTCCTATGGTATCAAGATGAAAACAGCATGTCTACCTGCGTGTCTGAATACTCTCTTTTTTACTTAAGCCATCTGTCTACAGCCCTCTGTCTACAGAAAAAGTCTGTGGGGGAGTATTTAACCCATATTTTGGATTTTTTGTTCAAAAACTGCCCTTATATCTTAGGTCTGTTCAATAGCTATACTGAGCGTTGAAAAACTACCCTGCATCAGGGTCTACGCCAATTTTGTTCTGTACTTTTAAACATATGGCACTCGTAAAAGGCAAAATTTTGATTGTTTTTTGAATTTTTTTGACTTTTCTCAGAAACTAACCTCCCAAATCTGAGAGTGTGGTTTCAAGAGAGATGTCCGGTAGTCATTAGCTCCCATGAGCTAGCGGCTACTCACAATTCTTGAACTCGAAAATTTATGGCGCTCAGAAAAGTCGAAGTTTTGATTTTTTTGACAGTTTTTTTTTTAACTTTGAGTTTTCTCGAAAAAACTAACCCATATCTGAGCTGTTGGGTTCGATGCAAAGAAAAGTTGTGTGCAGCTGCTTTTCATACGCGATTAATCCAAAATTTTGATTTCTGAAGTTTGATCTAACTGTCAAAATTTAGATTTTTTTAACATAAGCGACTACGCCTTAATTTTTTTTACACAAAAATCTATGATTCTCAAAAATGTCAGATATTTGATTTAAGGACCGATTTCTTTCGATAACTGTCCTGAAAAATCTAATATCATAGGTTTAATCGAAACAAGAGGATATTGAAAGTATACCTTCATAATTGACTACGCTCAAGTTATTTGCGAAAACAGTTATTTGACCGTCTTTTGGAAACTTTTTGACTTCACTCGAAAACTACCGCGCTAATTCTAGATAATTATCATGCCTAATCTGATATCATAGGTTTAATCGACACAGCAGGTTGTTGAAAACTTACGTTTATAATTTGCTACGCCCAGTTTTTTAAGAAAAGTTTCAGCTTTCAAACAAGCGAAAGTTTTGGAAGTTTTTTTACTATGCTCAAAAATTACTGGGCCAGTTCTCAGGTTAAGTTTTCAATCGAGAAACCTGGTTTTGGGAATTTTTAGTTTAGAGACCACGACCTGCTTTTGCAGTAAAATGTTTTGGATTTCGGTGAATCAATTTTTTGAACCTAGAACCGTCTGAGAAATTTTTTGAGTTTTCCTAAAAACTACCCTAGCAAAACTGAGTTGACAAGTTAATCGAAAGAAGCGGTTGCGAGAGTTCTTGCTGCTTTTTTCACTTATTTGAGTAGAGAAACATTTAAGGTTATGGGAGAAGTCCATTTTCTCAAATAACGCATATCATCCCGCATTAATATAACAAATTCAAATAATATCAAATGCTTACCTCCAGACTTAGCTTGACCTTAGTTGTTTTTTGTCGAGACTATGAAGAGTTTAGTTCTCCTAGTTTTTTTTCAACGTTTTTCTTTTTTTCCGATTTATATGATTTTTATGTTGGTGTTGTAACTCGAGTGTGCAAAGTTCCGCTTCGCCTCTATGTGAGATTATATCATAGCCGAATCCCAAATTTCGTTGGCAAGAATTACTTAGATATATTTGGAAAACGAATAGCTAAGAATATTAACTGGTATGTTTTTGGTCTATTTTACGGTTTTATTGAACTCGTTCAAGCAAAACCAACCCGTTCATTTTAATAACGAGACCAAGTGTCCTCCTTGGTTTTTAAAAGTCGAAGAACGTAGTTCAGACTCTTATATAGATCGCAATTTTTTTTCGTTTTTTTTTTCAGGAACTCCCGCTCAAGTAAATATTTTCGTGGTTTAACTTAAGATTATTTTAAGTTCACTCATTTCCTTTGTTAAAAGGAAGGCAAACTCCACTTTCGAGCAGCGAAAGTGTAAAGGTCACAAAAATATGATCGACGGGTAATTTCGAAGTTGAATTATAATTTCTCAGCGAAATGAAATTTTTACTTTTGATCAGGTTATCTCAAATTGGGTTTATTTTATCAAAAGTGTCAATCAAAAATTGTTCTAGAAATTCTAATTGCTTCAAGTTCATCTATATTTCTATCAGAAAATGAAAATTGAGATTTTTTCAAAAAACAATTCAGTGTTTTTTCTGTTAACGCGTTGATTGACTCTTTTTTCCAACTGTTTGTTGGTTATGTTTAAATATTTTAAAACTTAACTTAAAAAAGCAAGTAACCAAGTTTCTTGACAAAGACCTTCCCTCCAATGTTTTCTCTATCCCTCCTTCCAAAGGTGACCCCCTCAGAAAAATCCCTCCCCACAATTACCCGCAGCAAGTTTTCCCAACTCAGTTCCGACGAGAGCCGTCTTTTAAACAGTTACGTTGAAGACTAGACAGCTCCATTTTTCTCACTTTGCACAACCTGCTCACTTGCAACTCCTTAATTTGTAAATTTTTCAATTTTTCCCTAAACCCTTCCCTACTTACCCCCGCAGATCTGTGGCTTCGGCCGGTGGATCCCGCTATTTTTCTGGACCTGAAGACATACAAGTTCAACCCGACCCGGGCAAACACTAGAACAGTTAATTTCGAAGTTTTAAGACAATTCAGAGCCATCTAGCGTGAAATCGGTTCCTCGTTAAATCAAATATACCCTATAAAATAATATCATGATTCTCTTAGATCTGCGATATGTTCTGCAAATATAATTGGTTTTAAAGTGGTTATGGCGTAGAGGTAACGTATGGCTAGTTGGGGAGCAAAACAAAGATTGTTGAACCTGGAAAGGAACACGTTTTCTTGTTTGTTATGTTAAAAATATCTCTGATAAGGCGAAACATTAGCGCTGTCCATTCAGTACTTGAGCAGTTCTGAGATTTTTGCCTCTGAGGTTTTCTCTGATCAGAGCAAAATTGGCGCTGCTCAGAATCTGGTTGAGCTAGATTTTCACTGAAACATTGCAGAGCAGCAGTGAAAGCTGCGAGACCATTCCGTTCAACTTCCTCAGTAAATAATTATGAATTGAGTTCGAAAAGTCTCAGCTATTTTTGAGCCGCGTGACTCTACTCATTCAGATTTAAATCTTCGGTCTAAATCGTCTTAAAATTAAATTTCCTGATAAATTTTCTCAAACCTGCTAATTAGAAGCGTTTGTCGATAAATAACTGAAAACAATTGTCTCAATTTTCAGATAGGTGAAACAATGATTGTTATGATACATTTCGATTAACTGTCTGAATTTAAACGTGGCCTATACCACGGTGAAAACATGGATCACACTGGAACACATCGAGGAAAAGCTTTACTTATAACAACAGATTATCCGTGAAACTGAAACTTTGAAATTGAGCGTTGCTGAAAAAAAGAATCCTGAATTACAATAATAAGTTGACGAGAAAGTAAAAAAACTCAAATATGTCATCAGTTGGAGTGCTGATGGTCGCTGAGAAGCCATCACTAGCCGAAAGCATTGCTCAGATTCTATCAGGAAAGAGTTCTCACAGTCGAAAAGCAATAACAAAAGCTACGCAAGTTCACGAGTGGGGTTCGAACTCGTTTCCTGCGCTTGGAAGTCGCGTGGCGGGAAGACACAACTTCCGCTACAAGATGACTTCAGTCTGTGGTCACGTGAACAGCATTGATTTCCCGCCAAAATTCAACAACTGGGATAAAGTGGCGCCTGAGAGTCTGTTTGAGGCCCCTTGTGTAAAAAAAGAAGCTAACCCGAAGTTAAACATGGTCCATCATTTGGCAAATGAGGTCAGCAGTTTAATGGAAGCGTTGAATCAGGTTTTAAGAGGCACGTCACTTGTATTGTAAAGGCTACCCGGACTGTACAGCTTCTGGCTTTTTTTATAAGTTCCTGGTCCTGCGCAATGCAGGACCAACCGTGGGGGAGGTTGATGTCATCCATTTCGCCGCCGCCGATCCCATCCGGTGGGACCCCTCCAACCGGCTTCTGGCTTGTCAGAAACGAGGGATCTTCTCAAATATTTGGGAAATATTTGAGAAAATTGAATAAGAAAATATCCTGCTTCAATGTCGTCAAAACAAGTCTTGATCTTTAGCGAACAATGCAAGACATACCTAGTTTTTTTGGAAATTTTCTCTAGACCACATTTTTTGGACTAGATTTCGAAGAGTTTGATTAATAATGTAACTTACATGGTGAGTTTATTATCTCGTAACTGTAGAAAATGTGTAATTACTTGAAATTTGAGTGATGGCTTTTAGGCGCGTGGCTGTTCTCTGCTGGTGTTGTGGCTGGACTGTGACAAGGAGGGAGAGAATATCTGCTACGAGGTGATAGAGGCGGTGGAGAAGAGCATGAATCTGCATGACAAGAGGAGCAGTCCCTTCCCCCAACTCATCTTCAGGGCCAAGTTCTCTGCCATCACTGCACAGGAAATTAACCAGGTTGATGGAGTGAACTTATTTTTTTCTCTTAAGAATTGACTTTTTTTATCTTGAGGAGCAATCTGCTCAATGATTTTTTAATTTTGATTTTACACAAAAATAATATTCATCTGAAAGTGTAGATGCTTCGATATATTTACATATAAAGATTAGATTGTATGTTTTAAAATATAGCAAGTGTAATTTATTTTAAGGCCTTCGCCACCCTGGGTGAACCGAACTATCTGGAGTCGTTGAGTGTGGACGCGAGACAAGAACTGGACTTGAGAGTGGGATGTGCCTTCACTAGATTCCAGACCAAGTTCTTCCAGGGCAAGTACGGGGACCTGGACTCGAACTTGATCTCCTTCGGACCCTGTCAGACCCCCACTTTGGGATTCTGTGTGCAGAGACATGATCAGGTATACTAAATCAAGTCAGCGTTTTTTTTCTTGTTTTCGTATCTAAGGCTTTACTGCTAATCAAAATAGGTTATGAATAAGCAAGGTTATGAAAAAAATAAGAAAAAGCAAGGCTATGAAAAGTAAGTTAAGAAAAAACCAGATAGAACTTCTCGCTCATGAGGCCAGTTATCCAGAAACTCTTCACTGTTATGATAGATGCTTAGGTATGTTTATCGTGCTGTTCCAGATCCAGTCTTTCAAGCCGGAGGCATTCTGGACCCTGGACGTGACGTGTGACAATCGGAGGGTGAAGTGGAGTCGGGTGCGCAGCTTCGACCGCGAAGTCATCCTCTCCTTCTTCAACGAAATCAAAAACGAAAAAGAAGCTTACGTTGTAAGTGAGGAAATCTCGGACAACTCATAGGAGCATCAAACCGAAAATTAATCTTATTTTCAGCTTCTGAGTCACTTTTCAGCCTGTTAGAAGATCCTTGCTATTTTCAAGCATTTTTTCTACATCTGATGCTCAAAATTGTAGGCCACGTAAATTTAAAGGGAAATGTTTGCGGCTCTTAAATAAAGAAAATACAGTTGTCAATCGTAACCCAGGATTGTGTAAAATGATGTAGTTTGTGATTAGTTAAGCGTGGACACGAAAGAAGGCTCTAAGAAGAAACCGCTGCCTCTGAACACGACTGAGATGCTGAGGTCTGCCTCCTCTGGACTGGGCATGAGTCCCCACCAGACAATGGCAGTGGCGGAGAGACTGTACACTCAGGGCTTCATCAGCTACCCGAGGACGGAGACCACATCATACCCTGCCTCTTTCGATCTTAAAGGTTAGTTTTGATATGTATTGCTGTGCTATGAATAATATTGCTATGCGAAGAATTGTCGCTTTTTTGAAATGCCACCAATATTCGCCTGCGACCAATTGTAGCGTGCGATGAATCGTCATCTCGTGCAGTTTTGATGGTCTTGCGTTTTACTTGAAATAGCCAGTGTTTTGCTTCTGACTACCAGATTTTTTTTTTACCGCAGGGTTGATCTCGTCGGTTTAGCACCACCTGACCACCAAACACCTCCCACATCGTTTCTTTTTCCAATTTCCCCCTCTATATACGCTAGCGAGTAGCGTAGTGTATTAGTTCGAACTTTCTTTTTTTTCTAACCGAACTCGCAAATAAAAGTGTTCCTTAAAAGTGTGGCACTTATTTGGTGGCACTTTTGCTATAATCGCGATCTGTAGCATTGAAAATTTCATAGTATCTGTTCTCTGCTTTATTTGTGACTATTGATTGTTATTTATTAATCGTCTTTGGCTGAGTCGGTAGTGCGTGATTATCATAATCTCTAGTTCGCCGATCGAATCCGTGGAGTAGCCGAATTTCTTATTTCTTTGAGGCTTTTTTCTACTTTTTATTGGGCTTCGTAAAGCTGCTTCTTGCTATTGTGTGCAAAGCGAAACTTAGCCTCTTTGTTTAAATATTTTACTCTTGATTTTTGATTTGCTAACTCCATTTTTTTAAAGTTTTTTGTCGTTCTTACTGTTTTTTTGCAGTTTTTACCGTTTTTTTTCAATTAATAGGTTTAATCGGGTTGCTAGGTTTTGGCTTAATGATTTTCCATCATTTTGTCTAATCCACTCACATAAAATTAGTTTTTATAGCAATGATATGTTTGGTATGCTTTATTGGTGGCTTTTGTATACATAATTTAAGCGCACGCCGCGGAGATAGGAGAACGGTAGAATCGCAATATCTGGTTAGGCAGTTCGTTTCCAGCAATTAGCATTTTTTTGAAAGCTTTTTTGAATTTTCTGTCCTTAATTCTTTTTTTTAAATGTTTTTCGGGCCACTTTTTTTGCAAGTTTTTGACTCCTTTAAAAACCTTGTTTTACATTTTTTTTATTTACAAGCATCTGTTGTAGTTTGCTTTTTCTCTCCAGGTACAGTTGATTTACTAAATCGAGGAGAGACCTTCAAGTCTGTGATAGACACCATCAAACTAGTCGGCCCAGGAAATAACATGAGCAAGCCCAGGAAAGGCAGTGATCATGGTGACCATCCACCTATTACCCCAACACGAAGTGCCTCGCCCGCCCAGGTAAGATCAAGTTGAGAAAATGACAGTCTTTACGAGTTTTCGATGGTGTAGAAATTGAAACATTCAATAACAACTTTTATGGTGTTTGGTGTGATTCATAGAATAAATTTTTGTTTTGGAAAAAACTAGAACATTTTTCTGAATGGGTAGCTGAACCAATTCTTCAACAGTCTGTAGTCTGCCCCTAATCGCATTAAACATGATAAATAAAGTATCCTACTTTTTTAACACTTCATTTTTACGCCACCTCTTTTTGACTCGTTTTAATCACAAAGGATACTCCATGATAGTATGATTCGTGCTGTTTTGAAGACGTGAAAGCTATTTTTTTAGGTAGGAGGTGGTGAAGCGTGGAAGCTCTACGACTTCATAGTGCGAACTTTCCTCGGTTCTGTGTCGCCCGATCTGCTCTACCTACAGACCACTATCAAGTACAAAGTGGGCTCTGAGCTATTCGCCGCGTCGGGAAAACAAGTATATAATTGCAAATAATATTTTATTTTTTGTTGGCGGAAACATAATGGCAGCTTTTGCCATTCGAATAAGTCTAAATCATAATATGTCTGAATAAATGCTTTAGCAGAAACTTTTCCAATACTGACAGAAATTGATCAAATACTTGGTTTTCTTATTTTGTTGATAGTAAATAGGCCTGAAACCCGAAGTTTCGGGATTTTTGCATTTCGTTTTTCCTGTCTAGTTAATGGATATTTTCATGAAATAATCAATATCTCATTATTTTCTTCAGGAATTGGACCCTGGATTTACAGTAGCCATGCCCTGGCACGCCCTTAAGTCTTCAGGCGGTGGATCAGCCGCGGATGGAGACGATGAAGACGCAGTGTTGACTATGTCGGAGTCTGTGAAGCCAGGCCAGAAGGTGAAGGTACAGGAAGTGTCTCTGGGAGAACACCAGACTGGACCCCCTGACTACCTTACAGAGAGTGATATAATTACCTTGATGGAAAAACATGCTATTGGTAGGTCCATTCAAGGCTCATCGCCTTTTTCCCAATTTTTTCATATTCCTACGCAAATAAAAGTGCTTTTTGGTGGCACTTTTGAATCGGTAGGGTGCTGTAGCAGTATACTATCATATGTGCTTTGACATTTGATTAGTAAAAAGTTAACACAGCTGATGCATTTTTATTCATCAAATGAACAGAAAAAAGTTATTTGTTTTAGACAGCAGTACAATGATGCGAAGACAAGGAATATGAATTGATGGGCTCAAATCGGTTTTTAAGAAGCTGATGACTTTAAATTAATGTTTATGCCGCGAAAAAATCACAACCTAAAGAATTGAAAGAGTTAATTGGTCCGGCGGCAAAAAATAGTTGAATCTGTTATAAAGATACATGCATTGAAAAGTTTTTCGGCGCTTATGCCAGAAGGTTGGAAAAAATTTAAAAAGTTTATTCTTGGATCAGATGCATGGATCGGAGCAATCATTTCCAAAACTTTTTTTTGGAAAAATTATCATCCGAAATATTTTTCGGAAAATTTTTTGCTGGAAAATTTCCAAAAGATTTTTGCTGGAAAAATTCTCTACGCTCATTTATCATCCGTGTGAACTTTCTCGTACATATTTAGCCGGTTTGCTCACCTACCTAGCATTTTTTTCTTGTTAACAAAGTTATGTATGCCTTTATGGCTAAATGCGTGGTTTTTTTGTTATAAAGAACAAAATTTCTCTAAATTATAACACATGGGAGCTTACGAGCATTATGTCATACTGCGATTTTTTCTTCAAATCCAGGTCACTAAAAAATGCTCTTGCTGCATAGCATTATGCAGTTCAATAGCTTGTGTTTTGGCTTTATGATTGGCTGTTGTTTCATTTCTGTGAGCGTTCTTGGCATAGTTGCAAAGGGCAGCCGAGTTGGATGCTCAATGCCCGTGGTTTGATTCCGGTAGAGGGTACTCTTTCTGAATGCGGAAATTCTTTTGTTTCTGAAAGCTTATTTCTCCCCTAATTTTTTTTTGTTATTTTGAAGCCCCCGTTTGTCGTTTTTTTTGTTTTTGTAAAATTCCTGGTTGATAGAAACAAATATCATAAAAGTGTATGGGATCGGGTGTTTTTTGAAACATTTTGAAAGATTTTTCACCTTTTTAATTTTTCTCAAAAACCACCCTGCTGATTTGAAACACAGATGAACCAAAAGAAAATCAGCTCCTCTGTGTGCCTTTTCTCTCTTTTCAACTTACTCCACTCCGTACGGCCTTGGGAAGAAGGTTCAATTCCAAAGAACTTCTGACTTTTTTGTAGCTTTTGTCCGTTTTCTCTGAAACGCCATTGCTAATTTTGAGATTAAAGGTAGGCTCCTATTTACCCTGCATAAGCGTCTATTCCGTTATTCTATTAAGTCAACCGCCATGGACTTGAGAATAAAGTCTAATTTTTGACAGTTTGACCGTTTTCCGGCCTTATATCTGTTTTACGAAAACGACCTGGCCAATTGTGAGATTAAGGGTTCAATCAAATCAACGGGTTTTGGGGATCATTTGTCCGTGTTGTTCTCAGAATTGGTTCGGTCGTTTCGTGCCCAAAATCCCTTGGAGCTGAATCTTCCCACGGTTGTAGGAAGTCGTTAAGGTAAAGATAGACTAGCGAAAAAATGCAGGAACACAGAGGAGAATTTGATTTTTAATTTTTTTGATACGCTCCTGAAAATGTTTTCTTAAAACCCAGTGCCGATTTCCATCAAAGTGTGATACTTATGGAAAAATCAGATTCTCATGTGTGCCTGCTTAATCAGCTATGATCTCTTTACTGTGCCCCAGTCAGTCGCTACGGCCGTGGGAAGGTCCACTTCTAAGGTACCGATGGTCCCTTTTTGGCTTATCCATTTTCGTTGAAACGACACTGTCAATTCTGAGATTAATTTTCAATTGAAACAACAGGTTGTAGAGGCCTCTTTTAGATAATCAGCGTCTCCCTAATTTTGGTAGGTATTGTTCGATATGGTTTTATGAAAACAACAAAAACAACATTCAAGTGTAAATCTTCTGGCAGTCACTTTCTTGGGTTGTTATGAGTTGAACTGAACAACTGTACTTCTTTTGGAAATGTGTCTCATTTTTCTGCTACTTTAGGCACTGATGCAAGTATCCCTGTGCATATCAAGAACATCTGCGATAGGAATTACGTCACAGTGTCTACAGCGGGAGGAGGATCCAGGAAACTTGTGCCCACCAATTTGGGAATAGTACTCGTGCACGGATACCAAAAGGTAAGGGATGCTACTAAAGTGATGCTAATTAGATAAGAGGGGGAGGGGGTAGATAATTTAAGATTGAAAATTTTATTTTAACTGAAGTTCAACCAAAAATGAATGTTCAGTCGGTAAAATCTGCGAAAAAGCACTTCTGAGTCTTAAATGAAGCTCTCAACTTTGATTCTCTTAGATTTAAATTGAATACTCCGACGAGTACTTCAAATATCCAGCAGAAGACAATGTTGAAATACTACTTTATTTGCAAATCGTACCTTCTGATCTTGTACTTCAATTTCATTCAACCTGCTCTGTTTTTCTAGATCGACTATGAGCTTGTGTCCCCCCGAATGCGAGGTGCGATGGAGGGGGAGCTGAACCGAATAGCGAGTGGGGAGAGTGATTTTAAAGGGGTAGTGGAACATTTTGTGGAGATATACAGACGGAAGTTCATGTTTTTCACCTCCATGATACAGAACCTGGACCAGTTGTTTGAGGCGAACTTCACCACTTTAGCCCAAACCGGAAGACCACACACGAGGTAAATAATAGAAATAAAATAATTTTTATATTAATTTTAATAAATTAGGCCTTAACCCGTATTATTGGGGCTTCGGTTTCTTTTATTACAAAAATAATCGTCAAAGTTAAGTTTTTTTGGACTTTTTTAACTTGACAGTTTTTGCTTAGGGAATGACTTATGATTTTGAATCTTCCTTTTTGCCTTATAAAAAACAGTTTAAAACTATGCTATCTGATCTCCGCATGTGTTGAAACTTATGTATCGTCTCAAAGTGTCGAAAAAATGATTTTGTTTGAAGATAACAAATGTCATTAGTTTTATTTCGATCACTTCACCTATAGTTTTTAGCGAAAATTTGCTTAGCTAGAATTCATAGAAAGAACCATTATACGGAGTTAAGTGTGATATGCTATAAAAGCTCTCTCAGCTAGATACCTATATTGGAAACTCGCTTGGGTTTCTTGTTTTGTTTAATTTTGACAGTTCTCTCTCTGTGTTTAGATGTGGTAAGTGCAACCGGTACCTGAAGTTGATAGAGTCCCGCCCCACCCGACTGCATTGTGGTACATGTAGAGACACCTACAACATCCCTCAGAATGGGGCAGTGCGCATACACAAGGACTACAGGTCACTATTACTCCAGTCTGCGAACTGTCCCAACCCCAAGCTGGCTCCTTTATCTATTTTTACTACATTACAGAGCGAAGTTTAATACTGCGAAGCACCTTTTTTCCAACCTAAGTCGCAATTTAAAAAAGTGCTCATTTGGTGACTTTAGTAAGGTATGGAGGTAAGGTATATTTCCAACCATTGGCAATTTAACAACATCTGTAGCTGCTTAATTTGTGGCTAGTGTCTGGCTACTTTCGAGCGATTGTTTCGCAGAGGCGAGGACGTGAAACTACTTATCTAAATGTCGCAGATTTAACTCGGGAACATTGAAATAAATTAATTTTTAGTTTGTCGGTATTTTTGCTGCACAGTAGGCAATTTAATAGCAGCTAGCTGCTTTATTGAAAGATTGTTAGTAGTTTGTGGAGCAGGCGCGAGGACGTGGGACGCATAATCTCCAGGTCGACTGTTCTATTCCGGCACTGCAACAATTTTTATTTTTCAAGGCGTATTTTTTCCTTTGTTTCAATATTTTTGCCTTTCTAGAGCTACTGTTTGCCGTTTTCTTGCTTCTTTATGGAAAGTGCAGCTTCGCCTCTGTGTAGGATCATTTAGCTTTTTATTTACACTGCAATTTAACGAGCCTTGTATGCCTTTATTCTTTTTTCCAATCCAAGTCGCAATTATTGGTGCCCCTTTTGACAGCATGTGATTTACGGCTTGTTGATAGCATGTGCTTTGATATTCCATTAGTAATAAATTAACACAGTTGATGCATTTTTAATTCATCAAAAGCGAAAAAAAAAAGCTTTTTGTTTCAAACAACAGTACACACATAAAAACTGGAAATCAGAATTTTTTCCCTCTCAATATCGCAATTTTTTATGAAATTCATAATTTATGCATAATTTGGCTTTATGTGTTCCAATTTTTCTACATCCAAAGTTAGTGTGGATGCCTTCAGTTTGTTATATTCCAAATTATTAAATGTAAAAGTGTGCCTATTTTTAGTTGGTGCGTTTTGTGGTGCATACCAGTTGCAATTTATTATCAATTGTAGCTGCTTAAATTTTGCTAGTGTTGGTAAATTGTCAAGAGCCCGTGGCGGAGATACAAGAACAGGGGACTTTAAATCTCCTGGTCGTAGGATCGAGTCCGCCACAGCAAAAGTTTTGATTTTCAAAGCTTATTTTTTTAAAAACTTTTCTTAACTTTTTTCTTTTTATAGAGCTGCTTTTTTTTGTCGTTTTTTGCTAGTGTTTGCGAAGTGCAGCTTCGCCTTGGTGTAAAAAACTGAAATATCCTCTGATTAGCTAATTACGAATTTACCAATATATAACCGCAAAGTTTCGATACCAAGTTTATCCTTCAACTGTTGGACACAATTTTGAATTTACTATCTAAAAAGAGTTGTTAAAGATAGAAAGCAGAATAAAAAAAAGGACCAATAAATGGAAATATCTAATTTAAGTCAAAATAAGTGTAAAATGCGATTTTTGATCAAAAACGTCCAACAATATTGACAAAGCATTTGATCCAAATTCAATGCCGCCAACATTTTCAAACTTGATGCCGTTATCCTCAATAAACTTTTCCTTCAAATATGAATCACGGTCCAAAAGGGACCTACCACCTCTTAATTATTTAAGCAGATTCGTAATGCTTTTTCTGGAATTAATCTGTTTTTGTCGTTTTAAAGATGTCAGTCCTATTTTTTAATGGTTTTATTTCCGTTGTAATATGTTTCAATTCATATTCGGAACGGAATACTTGCAGAAGTTAAGAGCATTCGGCCGCTGAAATTGTGGGGGAAATTTTTTCCCGGAGGTCGCGTCTATTTTTCCCGGAAAAATCAAAAATTTGATTTGCTCAAACTTGATTTTTCGCGGTTTGGTTTTTGATTTCTTTTTGAGTTCAATTCAATTTTGTTTGGTAAAAGCAAGGCAAGTTACACTTTTCCACAGTGAAAGTGCAATTGGTGCTAACAAACATGAATTGATTTTAGTTTCGAAGTTAAAATGGGATAAAAACTAAACAAAGTTTGTTTCCAACGGAATGAAAATATTACTAATCTGGTTATTTTTTGAAGTTAGTGCCAACAATGACAGATTCTTGACATTCAAAGAGCTTTAACATGATTAATTTTTTTTTGGAAATTCAATAGTTGATTTTTTTAATAAAACATAACGAGGCCAAACTGTGCACTAGATAGGCGCACAATTTTGTGTCTGTATGTTCCCGGATTCCAGAGACAAGTCTTTAAACATGGTAAAATTTTGTCGGCACGATCAAAGAAATTGAAAGAACAAAGGGAGCGTCCTTTTTGCGGAATCTGCTTACAATTCACAAAATACACAGTTTGGCCCCGTAATGAAGTTTTTCTCTTTTTTTTGGCTTTATTGGGCTCATTAGCACTTGATGTTCCGTTGGATATATTTTCTCATGTTGATTGCATCTTGTTGCAGGTGTCCCCTGGACAATTTTGAGCTGTGCTACTTCACCTCCAACTTGGCCCACTTCGCCTTCTGTCCCTTCTGCTACAATGAGCCTCCCTTCGAAGACATGCCCAACTCACAGACAGGCTGCAACAAGTCAGTACTCTACTTCGAATGTCACAGCTCCTAGAAGTAGAAATGCCAAACCAAAGAAAAAATTATTATCAACATCGACGTACTTTTTTCTTTTAATGTATAGCCAAACAGTGATTCTAAACAGTGCCGAGAAATTCATAGAGATTGGGTTTCACAATCAGAAGAAGATGACTTAGTTGTCTGAACGACTGCTAAAGTGGGTTTTGAAAAAAAAAACTGGACAAAACATTTCGTGGTTGCTATCTAAAGCTTGATATTTTTTATAGTAACATCCGAATTTGCTGCGTCGGACAGTGTAATCTTTATGAAAATATGTCTTGTTAGAGTGCCAAAAACAGTGTCTTCACAGCTGTCGCGGTATTTTCCGTATACCCCTTTTGATGTTCTAATGTGTTCTATTTAGGTGCACCCACCCCACCTGTGAACACGGGATGATAGCCAACCAGTGGAATGTGGCCTGCAGTGCCTGTGCATGCCCCCTAGTGCTGGACCCTGGACACACTGGACCCAAGTGGCGCTTCTGTTGCAGTGGAGGGTGTGGAGTGGTGGTCGCTGTGTGTGATGGAGCTGAGAGAGTGTCCATATCACAGGAGAAAGAGTGCGATGATTGTGGGGCTAGACTACTCACCGTCGCGTATAAAAGTGAGAGCCGGTCGAATTGAGGATATACATACAACTTCATTAGGATTTTGGAAATTAAGAAGCATCGAGCTATTTGTGAAAACTAGAAATTGGCCAACAATTATCAAAAATTTCGTTTTTCTAGTTCTGTTTCAAGTTGCTAAATTTGTGCAATTTCATTTGTTTCAACTTGAGATCAGATTATTTGCTCACGAGCTGTCTTTATGTTCGTCTTTATTTAGTGAATATTTTCTAATTTTTGTGTTCGATACTTTTTGCGTTTTGAACATGATTGTGCCGACGTTAATACGTTACCACACCCTTAATTTTATTTTCCAAGTTTATCAAAAAAAAAATTGGCACTGTTAGGTTCCGTTTTTCACTTGCGATCAACTTAGTGTATTATTACGAACCTTCGTTTTTTCTAACCTAAACTCGTTACACTTGCGGTCAGCTTAGTGTATTATTACGAGCCTTCATTTTTCTAACCTAAACTCGTTACACTTGCGGTCAGCTTAGTGTATTATTACGAGCCTTCATTTTTCTAACCTAAACTCGTTACACTTGCGGTCAGCTTAGTGTATTATTACGAGCCTTCATTTTTCTAACCTAAACTCGTTACACTTGCAGTCAGCTTAGTGTATTATTACGAGCCTTCATTTTTCTAACCTAAACTCGTTACACTTGCGGTCAGCTTAGTGTATTATTACGAGCCTTCATTTTTCTAACCTAAACTCGTTACACTTGCGGTCAGCTTAGTGTATTATTACGAGCCTTCATTTTTCTAACCTAAACTCGTTACACTTGCGGTCAGCTTAGTGTATTATTACGAGCCTTCATTTTTCTAACCTAAACTCGTTACACTTGCGGTCAGCTTAGTGTATTATTACGAGCCTTCATTTTTCTAACCTAAACTCGTTACACTTGCGGTCAGCTTAGTGTATTATTACGAGCCTTCATTTTTCTAACCTAAACTCGTTACACTTGCGGTCAGCTTAGTGTATTATTACGAGCCTTCATTTTTCTAACCTAAACTCGTTACACTTGCGGTCAGCTTAGTGTATTATTACGAGCCTTCATTTTTCTAACCTAAACTCGTTACACTTGCGGTCAGCTTAGTGTATTATTACGAGCCTTCATTTTTCTAACCTAAACTCGTTACACTTGCGGTCAGCTTAGTGTATTATTACGAGCCTTCATTTTTCTAACCTAAACTCGTTACACTTGCGGTCAGCTTAGTGTATTATTACGAGCCTTCATTTTTCTAACCTAAACTCGTTACACTTGCGGTCAGCTTAGTGTATTATTACGAGCCTTCATTTTTCTAACCTAAACTCGTTACACTTGCAGTCAGCTTAGTGTATTATTACGAGCCTTCATTTTTCTAACCTAAACTCGTTACACTTGCGGTCAGCTTAGTGTATTATTACGAGCCTTCATTTTTCTAACCTAAACTCGTTACACTTGCGGTCAGCTTAGTGTATTATTACGAGCCTTCATTTTTCTAACCTAAACTCGTTACACTTGCGGTCAGCTTAGTGTATTATTACGAGCCTTCATTTTTCTAACCTAAACTCGTTACACTTGCGGTCAGCTTAGTGTATTATTACGAGCCTTCATTTTTCTAACCTAAACTCGTTACACTTGCAGTCAGCTTAGTGTATTATTACGAGCCTTCATTTTTCTAACCTAAACTCGTTACACTTGCGGTCAGCTTAGTGTATTATTACGAGCCTTCATTTTTCTAACCTAAACTCGTTACACTTGCGGTCAGCTTAGTGTATTATTACGAGCCTTCATTTTTCTAACCTAAACCCGTTACTTTAGCGGTCAGCTTAGTGTATTTTTACGAGCCTTCATTTTTTTCTAACCTAACTCGCAAACAAAAGTGTTCACTTATTTGGAAACTTTACTATAATATTGGAAATTGCATAGCATCTGTTCTCTGCTCTATTTGCAGCAAGTGTTTAGTCCTATTAGGCCTAATAAGCGTCCGTGGGTAGTTGTAAGACTATATCTCTAGGTCGCAGGTTACCGAGTTTTTACTAATTCGAGGCTTATTTCTAATGTTTCTTATTGCACTTATTATAGCTGCTTTTTGACAAGCTGCGTTTTGTCAAAATTTTTGACTGATTCGCATTAATTTTTTCACTATTGGTGCAATTTTTCACAATTTTTAGGAGAGTGTGGTTTGGCGCACCCAAGAGAAACGTACTTTTTAAACCCTTTAAAAATTCTCTAAAAAAAGGACTTTTTTCTTGAAAAATTGTAATAACTTTTGTCTTTTTTCAGAAAATAAAACTCCATTTGAAGACAAGAAGCTAACTTTCACTGGCTGTGGATTGTGCAGCGAAATTTTGCGCAAGCTCATTCACATGCCCTCCAACGGCTTCAAGGCTAATGACCACAGAGGAGGCAGGGGAGGTCGCGGCGGGGGGAGGGGAAGAGGTCGGGGCTCCAGAGGAGGGAGAGGGGGTGTTGGTCCCCCCAGAGGAGGTGCCAGGGGTGGGGGCAATAGAGGCAGATGACATGGAGAATGTATTGAGAACTCACTCTGTTGATTGTTCACTCAGCAATAAATTGTGTTTTGAAACTGTATCAGATTAAGAATTAAAAGATATTAATTCCGCAGTTTTTGTTTTATAAATAAATCTGGTTTTTAGAGGCCCGTAAAATTTTTCTTTACAGAATTTAGTTTACATGAATCATCTCCTCAGTCCTTTTGTTGGACTCCAACAGATCTATTGACCAACGGACATATTTTGCATGTTTACTGTTTAAATTACCGTTTTTTTTTTTCGAATATCGTTTATTTTCTTGGTAGAGCTGAAAAAACTACTAATTTGGAAAAAATTTCTAAAACGTAATTTGCCAAAGAACATGGTCGGAACATTCTGTGCTTCTTACACAGTAACCGGTTAGCCTCGTCTTTTTTTAGTTTTTTTCCATTGAAAGTTTACTCAGCTGAAAAATTTTAGGCGTCAGGGGTACTTAAAAAAATTGGGCTACAAACTTTTTTTGCTTATTTTGGGCAGAAAAATATGATGTAGGCCTATTTATCGCTTAAAAAATGTTGTGCAATAGCTCGGATAAGGTGGTAAATTGTCCTTTTTGACATAAGTCTACTAAAATTATTTTCTTTCGAAACAAATTGTTATAAAAAACTTTGGTAGACAATTTTTATTCAACATTGTTACCCTTGCGATGGGCAAGGGTGAAACATTTTCTTTTTGTTGTGATTTCCTTCTCATTTTTTGTCGACTAGCTCGCCATGTTATATCAGTGATATATCGCAAGCTGTGTGAAACTCCAATTTTTTTTTTTGTTTTCGGATTCAATGACGATTTCTAATCAGCCTTTACTTGCATTAAATGTGTTTTGAGGGGCCATGCAGTGAGATAAAATCTAGAAGCGTCGCTAACGGAGTAAATTCTGTTAAGGAATATAACGGAAAAGGCCAATTTTTCTATCAAAAACTAATATTTGATCACTGAAATTTGATCGCTAGCAACTTCGCCTCTGTGTTTATAAATGTCATTTTTATTATTTGGTACGTTTTCTTATCGGCTGAATTTCTAAAGCATGGGTTTAAGTGTGAATAAAACAGTATTCACAATAATTAAAATTCTCTAACTTATAGTTTTAGCAAGTCTGATTTTGAATAGTTTTGTTTCATTTTTTTTTTCGATCAAACCGTTTTGGCTTATGATATCGGTTTTTACAAGTTAAGTTGCCTAGTTTTGAGGGCAAAAAATCTTAACATGCTTCTATTTGTTTCAGTTTGGATGGGTTGGTTAAATTTACTTTTCAGCTCAGTATCTGAGGTTCATCTACAGCTTTTGCCGGGAGGACCTCAAATCTGTTTTGTGTTTAGAAGAAAAAAAAAGCATTTTTTTTCCAGCGCAATGTGGTCTGCTCAAGAATTGTCGGCTTTTTTTTACTGAGTTTTGTTAGATGCTTATTTGACTTTCAATTGTCGTATTTCTCGGCATGTTTTTTGCAAAGAGTTTTTAGTCAAGAGAAAGTTTTTTTGATGGATCAACTTTTCTGTTATTTTTCAAAAAAATTTTTTACGGTTTTATCTCTATTTCTTTTTATTTATTTGTCATGCAATGTATTTGTTGTCTTCATTAAAATGTGACGGTTTGCTTCTGTTTGTAAAACTTCAAAAGGTGCAGCTAATTCGGTTCCAAAATTTCAATTTCGGGTTTATATACTGGATTTATTTTTTCTTTGTGTCGGTTCATATAGTACTGGTTTTCATTAGTTTCCCGATCGCAAGTGCTTAGAAGCTCTGACTTGCCTCTGTTCTTTCATTTTTATAAATCAATGGATTATAAGAGAAATTTAATCTAATGTGGTTGTCTGAAGGAAGTTCATTTTAAATGTTTCTATGCTCATTTGTCTTTGTCTTAATATCATGTCGTCTTTTTTACCGGGTACCATCTGATGCAGTAGCTGATTTAGGGATTGCTGCCCCTCTCAGAGATTCGAGCCCCCTGACTACCCAAAGGGTCCCTCTTTGCTACTGTTTCACGACCTCCATTTTGGCTGACTGAAACTAAAATTTTTTCTAAGGGTGCGGTCAAGGCATCTCTTTCTAGGTTCCTGGAGTCAAAAAGTATGCCTTCCTTGAATTCTTTACACATCCTGACAATGTCTCGATTTATTTTCGGCGATCAAATGTATTGGGTTGCATCCAACATTGCTTCCTGGCCAATGTGCGATCGATGTAGTCTTGTCAGGACTGCTCTTCGAAGACACGCTGGGATAGCAATGCGGTCGTGGATGATGATGCAGCCGTCTACTATGAACGCTGAGCTCCAAAACGTTTTTATATAGGGATCTATTCTCGTAAATTGCTCGTGGTCCTCACTAAGGTTGGCCTGTTTCATTAGTCGGTAAGTTGGGTCCTTTTCGACCAATTCCGACAGAATATCCGCATCAAGAAAACCTGTCACTCCTGAGTGCGACTTCTGTCTCTGCCACATTTTTTTCGGTCAGTTCGCGTACACTGCATTCACTTAGGCCGACCTTTTTCGTATGGCTCAGTTTTTGATTCCCCTTTTCAGTCTTAAGTTTGCCAAGATTTGGGCGTCTTTTTCCTTTGGGCGTGGGTTTCTTACCCTGTCTGGTATCTGCTCTTATCATCGATCTTGCTATCGCCTGTACAATCTTTTTCAGATATGTTGCTTAATGTTTCTCTCGATTCATTAGACAACGTATCTGAAAAAAGGATATACAGGTTAGAAATTGGTTGGATTGATCTGATAGGTTGTTATTTGATAGTAGTTGAAAGTAGCAGAGATTTGCCAGAAAGGATATGTTGGTTGGACGGGAATTCGATTGAAATCGTTCTGTCTTCTGATTGGCTGAGAGAAATTGCGGGAATAATTTGCGTATTTACATCCGTTGCGCATAATTGGTCGCCGTCTATCGGTTGTGCATAAACTAAATTGGTGGAATCTTATTAGCTGGAATTATGAGAAACTATATCTTTGCATTTTTACATCTGATTTAACGGGAATATTTGTAAATAATCGGTCGTCCTCTCCTGTTTGTGCATAAATTAATTTTGGTCTTTCTGATTAGATAGATTTTTGGTTATTATTCCCCGTTGGCTTTTGTGCCAGATAAACTTTTTCTTTAATTGATGATGTTAAGGACGGTCGGAACTATTCTGTATATAATTTTAAGTTTGGTAAGAACCGTTGAAGATGGTTAAGAACACCCACATAAGATCTTAACTACTTGAGGTTTTTTTAGGACGTGAGTTCTAGTTTTGCTTGATTTTTTGAATGTTTTAGTCTATAACCATTTATCAATGTAAGTACCGATCCAAGAAATTTTTTTGACCGAAAATTCGCATTTGGATAGCTTTAAAGCGAAGCCCTCTTTATTTAAGTTTATGAATGCTTCATCTACTTTTTTACTGTGGTCGTATAGCAACCCTTTGGTAACAAATAAAATAACATCCAAAAATATCATCTAAAAACGTAATTAAAATTGACTTGATTTATTCATAAAATCTTGCCGATGTATGACGGAAGGGCACGTTTTAATTGACCCTTTTTTGTTATTGACCCCAGGGATGCTGCTTAGCGTATTATCCATTGCTTTCAGAAAATCTTTGGGCATATCAGAAAGTCCATAATAGCTGGTTTTAAATCGGTATGTGCCCGTAGCGTCTGCGCTTAATATGTTCACATTGCAATGGTTGCTGACTGATTCGCTTAGTTGAAGCTGGCTAAATGCATTTTTAAGATCTAATGAGGTGACAATACCTCTTTGGTATGTTAGAAATGATTATTTGGGCAACTACGTCAAGTTGTTCTATTGGATTCGGCATTTGGCGTTGGGTTTAAAAATTTATAGCGTTCGTGGGGTTGGCGTCATTTGCTATTTTTTGAACCATCTTTCTTTGCCGTGATAACAACGGGTGCTACAAAATATTCGCTTGTTCATTTATTTAGCTTGATGATATGGTTTTCTTTGATACGACGTTTCATATCCTCTCCTATTTTTTGTTGAATATGTAGCAGTACCCTCTGATCCTTCTCCTGAATTGTATTTAGTGGTTGTTTAAAGACTGTATGTACCCGGTGATTCTTCGTTCTTCTTAATCTAGTGAACATTTCTTTGTGTTTAATTACATTGAACTTTTTCTCAATAAGTTGAGATATCCCACGATTTTTTTTCTTCTATTTCTAAATTTTGGTGTGGAAACTTGTTCCTTCTCTCAAAAACTACCTAGCCAAACCTGAGGATAAGAGTTTGAATAAAAGAACACATAGTGAGTTTTTGCTCTACAGTCTGTTTTTGCTCTACGGTCTATTTTCGAAACGTACCCGGCCAAATCTGAGAAATAAGTTTTTAAAGAAAACTGGAAGTAGGAGTTTTCTCACTGCGTTGTGGAAAATTAATTTTCTTTTATTTAACTTTTTACCTTTCAGAGCTACGTTTTGCCTTTTTCTCTTTGTTTGCGAATTGCAGCTTCGCCTCTGCAAAATTTTATAGCTTGAGCATTTTTGATAAGTACCGTATCGTTATCGGCTCAATGAGGATCGACCCACAATTTTTTGCCTTAGTTGCCGTTTGATCCTTGACTCTTGATGGGCTGTTTATGAACATCATATCATCCGAGAGAGAGGTATGAAACTTTTGTAAGTTGTTTTTTTTTTCGATTTCGTCAAGTAGATTTTCAGCTTAATTTTGCAATGCAAATTTATAAGCTTTTTTTTCATGGCAATTGTTGTGATTTGCTTAACTATGGTAACTATAACTTTGGACGAAGCCTTCTGTGGTAGTGTAACAATGAGATGTAGTTTTCACTTGTTTTTTTTTTTGCTGTAAGAAATAAAGGTTTTGATTTCTTTTGCAATTTCTTATGGTTTTTTTAATAATCGCAACTTTTTTGGGTTAACAACTTGCTTAACAGATCCACTTGAATCATTTTGTCTCCGGGTTCAAAATGATTTCAAATTCAGGGCGTCTCCAGCACATTTAATTTGAAGGCGACGAATTTGCCTGAAACAGCAAAGGTCCTGCGTTTGAATCTGACCAGGGCCTCAGAAAAAATTGTTGGCATTTTATTTGTCTGCTTATACTTTGTCAGCTTAGTTGCCACATCTGAGAATTTTCTGTTGCATGCAGTTTTTTTTGTTGCTTTTTATGGTTTCATTTAGTTCCGCAATTCGTAATTCTACTAGCTTTGCCTTGGTATAATTTTCTTGTTATTTGCTTGAAAAGTTTTCCGGCCAAATAATTTCGGCTTATAGTTTATCAATTTATTAACCTAATTCTGCGTTATTCGATAGAATTATAAATTTATGTTTTCTTCCGGATCGGACAAAACGGTTAAAATCTCAGAATAGATTTTATTGTTCAAAGTTTTTCATGACAACAATTTTTTTCGCTCAAAAAGTTCCTGAATTTTTATTAAAATCCGTCAAATGCGTGTCTGGACATGTTTTCGGCAAATAGTACATCATTTCAGGCAACATTCTGAAGTTTTTTAGATGAGGCATTTTGAAAAGTTTTCCTATTTCTTTGAACTCTTCTTTCTTTTCCTGTCTGCTAGCTTGCTATGCTCGTTTTGTGGTATCGCAAGTGATGCGAAGCTCCGCTTCGCCACTGTGTTAATGTTTTTGTTCATTTAAGGTTGTTAGAATTTTTAAAAATGGCAAAATTTTTTACTATTTGTTGATTTTATTGTGTTTTGCTATTTTTTTGAGAACTCTTAGCCGACAGAAATCTAAATGACTTCGATATTTTTATTTGGTAATCGTTCAAATTTGTGCGTATACTTGGTTTATTTTTGTCTTAGTTTCTGACTTTTTTCGGCTTACATGATGTCTTTTCTCTTTCGCCGTCATAGAAATTACCTTTTCAGAAAATAAAGTGTGTCAACTAAGATATGTTTTGGCCTGATATTGTTTTTAGTTTGAGTTATCATAAGCTTATTCAAAGACCTTAAGTGAATTACTCAAATTGTTGCGGTATTATTCCAAATCACAGATAATATAAGGCTATATTCATTTGAGAAAGTTTGGAGCTTGGTAGTTTTGTTTTTTTCCGACTCGGGCTGACTCATTCTACTTATATGTAATGTATTTGAAAGTCTTTTACACGAAGAGTTTTTCGGCTCTTGCAGAGTAACGCTCCTGCCCTACCCAACATAGACTCTTTTTGAAAGTGCCAACATAGGGCATTGGATTAGCTTTTTTTGAAACTTTTTGGTTTGTAGCTTACTTGTTTTTGAATTTATTGGTTTCTTGATTTTAGCTGAAACTTGCTGGCTCTAAATTTTCATGATTTCTGATAATTTTTTTCGGCTTTCCTTTGAAATTGTTTTTTTTTTGGCAATTTCGTTAGTCCTGCAAAAGAAATCAAAGAAAATGAAGCAAAAAAATCAAAGAAAATGAAGCAAATCTTCCTTGTTAGAAAGATTTGCATTCATTAGGCTGTAAATTTGGTTAAATTAGCGGGAGACTTCAATCAAGAAAATAAGATAATTTCTTTCCAGCGCAATGTGGTCTGCTCAAGAATTGTCGGCTTTTTTCACTGAGTTTTGTTAGATGCTTATTTGACTTTCAATTGTCGTATTTCTCGGCATGTTTTTTGCAAAGAGTTTTTAGTCAAGAGAAAGTTTTTTTGATGGATCAACTTTTCTGTTATTTTTCAAAAAAAAATTTTTACGGTTTTATCTCTATTTCTTTTTATTTATTTGTCATGCAATGTATTTGTTGTCTTCATTAAAATGTGACGGTTTGCTTCTGTTTGTAAAATTTCAAAAGGTGCAGCTAATTCGGTTCCAAAATTTCAATTTCGGGTTTATATACTGGATTTATTTTTTCTTTGTGTCGGTTCATATAGTACTGGTTTTCATTAGTTTCCCGATCGCAAGTGCTTAGAAGCTCTGACTTGCCTCTGTTCTTTCATTTTTATAAATCAATGGATTATAAGAGAAATTTAATCTAATGTGGTTGTCTGAAGGAAGTTCATTTTAAATGTTTCTATGCTCATTTGTCTTTGTCTTAATATCATGTCGTCTTTTTTACCGGGTACCATCTGATGCAGTAGCTGATTTAGGGATTGCTGCCCCTCTCAGAGATTCGAGCCCCCTGACTACCCAAAGGGTCCCTCTTTGCTACTGTTTCACGACCTCCATTTTGGCTGACTGAAACTAAAATTTTTTCTAAGGGTGCGGTCAAGGCATCTCTTTCTAGGTTCCTGGAGTCAAAAAGTATGCCTTCCTTGAATTCTTTACACATCCTGACAATGTCTCGATTTATTTTCGGCGATCAAATGTATTGGGTTGCATCCAACATTGCTTCCTGGCCAATGTGCGATCGATGTAGTCTTGTCAGGACTGCTCTTCGAAGACACGCTGGGATAGCAATGCGGTCGTGGATGATGATGCAGCCGTCTACTATGAACGCTGAGCTCCAAAACGTTTTTATATAGGGATCTATTCTCGTAAATTGCTCGTGGTCCTCACTAAGGTTGGCCTGTTTCATTAGTCGGTAAGTTGGGTCCTTTTCGACCAATTCCGACAGAATATCCGCATCAAGAAAACCTGTCACTCCTGAGTGCGACTTCTGTCTCTGCCACATTTTTTTCGGTCAGTTCGCGTACACTGCATTCACTTAAGCCGACCTTTTTCGTATGGCTCAGTTTTTGATTCCCCTTTTCAGTCTTAAGTTTGCCAAGATTTGGGCGTCTTTTTCCTTTGGGCGTGGGTTTCTTACCCTGTCTGGTATCTGCTCTTCTCATCGATCTTGCTATCGCCTGTACAATCTTTTTCAGATATGTTGCTTAATGTTTCTCTCGATTCATTAGACAACGTATCTGAAAAAAGGATATACAGGTTAGAAATTGGTTGGATTGATCTGATAGGTTGTTATTTGATAGTAGTTGAAAGTAGCAGAGATTTGCCAGAAAGGATATGTTGGTTGGACGGGAATTCGATTGAAATCGTTCTGTCTTCTGATTGGCTGAGAGAAATTGCGGGAGTAATTTGCGTATTTACATCCGTTGCGCATAATTGGTCGCCGTCTATCGGTTGTGCATAAACTAAATTGGTGGAATCTTATTAGCTGGAATTATGAGAAACTATATCTTTGCATTTTTACATCTGATTTAACGGGAATATTTGTAAATAATCGGTCGTCCTCTCCTGTTTGTGCATAAATTAATTTTGGTCTTTCTGATTAGATAGATTTTTGGTTATTATTCCCCGTTGGCTTTTGTGCCAGATAAACTTTTTCTTTAATTGATGATGTTAAGGACGGTCGGAACTATTCTGTATATAATTTTAATTTTGGTAAGAACCGTTGAAGATGGTTAAGAACACCCATATAAGATCTTAACTACTTGAGGTTTTTTTAGGACGTGAGTTCTAGTTTTGCTTGATTTTTTGAATGTTTTAGTCTATAACCATTTATCAATGTAAGTACCGATTCAAGAAATTTTTTTGACCGAAAATTCGCATTTGGATAGCTTTAAAGCGAAGCCCTCTTTATTTAAGTTTATGAATGCTTCATCTACTTTTTTACTGTGGTCGTATAGCAACCCTTTGGTAACAAATAAAATAACATCCAAAAAATATCATCTAAAAACGTAATTAAAATTGACTTGATTTATTCATAAAATCTTGCCGATGTATGACGGAAGGGCACGTTTTAATTAACCCTTTTTTGTTATTGACCCCAGGGATGCTGCTTAGCGTATTATCCATTGCTTTCAGAAAATCTTTGGGCATATCAGAAAGTCCATAATAGCTGGTTTTAAATCGGTATGTGCCCGTAGCGTCTCCGCTTAATATGTTCACATTGCAATGGTTGCTGACTGATTCGCTTAGTTGAAGCTGGCTAAAAGCATTTTTAAGATCTAATGAGGTGACAAAACCTCTTTGGTATGTTAGAAATGATTATTTGGGCAACTACGTCAAGTTGTTCTATTGGATTCGGCATTTGGCGTTGGGTTTAAAAATTTATAGCGTTCGTGGGTTTGGCGTCATTTGCTATTTTTTGAACCATCTTTCTTTGCCGTGATAACAACGGGTGCTACAAAATATTCGCTTGTTCATTTATTTAGCTTGATGATATGGTTTTCTTTGATACGACGTTTCATATCCTCTCCTATTTTTTGTTGAATATGTAGCAGTACCCTCTGATCCTTCTCCTGAATTGTATTTAGTGGTTGTTTAAAGACTGTATGTACCCGGTGATTCTTCGTTCTTCTTAATCTAGTGAACATTTCTTTGTGTTTAATTACATTGAACTTTTTCTCAATAAGTTGAGATATCCGACGATTTTTTTTCTTCTATTTCTAAATTTTGGTGTGGAAACTTGTTCCTTCTCTCAAAAACTACCTAGCCAAACCTGAGGATAAGAGTTTGAATAAAAGAACACATAGTGAGTTTTTGCTCTACAGTCTGTTTTTGCTCTACGGTCTATTTTCGAAACGTACCCGGCCAAATCTGAGAAATAAGTTTTTAAAGAAAACTGGAAGTAGGAGTTTTCTCACTGCGTTGTGGAAAATTAATTTTCTTTTATTTAACTTTTTACCTTTCAGAGCTACGTTTTGCCTTTTTCTCTTTGTTTGCCAATTGCAGCTTCGCCTCTGCAAAATTTTATAGCTTGAGCATTCTTGATAAGTACCGTATCGTTATCGGCTCAATGAGGATCGACCCACAATTTTTTGCCTTAGTTGCCGTTTGATCCTTGACTCTTGATGGGCTGTTTATGAACATCATATCATCCGAGAGAGAGGTATGAAACTTTTGTAAGTTGTTTTTTTTTTCGATTTCGTCAAGTAGATTTTCAGCTTAATTTTGCAATGCAAATTTATAAGCTTTTTTTTCATGGCAATTGTTGTGATTTGCTTAACTATGGTAACTATAACTTTGGACGAAGCCTTCTGTGGTAGTGTAACAATGAGATGTAGTTTTCACTTGTTTTTTTTTGCTGTAAGAAATAAAGGTTTTGATTTCTTTTGCAATTTCTTATGGATTTTTTAATAATCGCAACTTTTTTGGGTTAACAACTTGCTTAACAGATCCACTTGAATCATTTTGTCTCCGGGTTCAAAATGATTTCAAATTCAGGGCGTCTCCAGCACATTTAATTTGAAGGCGACGAATTTGCCTGAAACAGCAAAGGTCCTGCGTTTGAATCTGACCAGGGCCTCAGAAAAAATTGTTGGCATTTTATTTGTCTGCTTATACTTTGTCAGCTTAGTTGCCACATCTGAGAATTTTCTGTTGCATGCAGTTTTTTTTGTTGCTTTTTATGGTTTCATTTAGTTCCGCAATTCGTAATTCTACTAGCTTTGCCTTGGTATAAATTTCTTGTTATTTGCTTGAAAAGTTTTCCGGCCAAATAATTTCGGCTTATAGTTTATCAATTTATTAACCTAATTCTGCGTTATTCGATAGAATTATAAATTGTATGTTTTCTTCCGGATCGGACAAAACGGTTAAAATCTCAGAATAGATTTTATTGTTCAAAGTTTTTCATGACAACAATTTTTTTCGCTCAAAAAGTTCCTGAATTTTTATTAAAATCCGTCAAATGCGTGTCTGGACATGTTTTCGGCAAATAGTACATCATTTCAGGCAACATTCTGAAGTTTTTTAGATGAGGCATTTTGAAAAGTTTTCCTATTTCTTTGAACTCTTCTTTCTTTTCCTGTCTGCTAGATTGCTATGCTCGTTTTGTGGTATCGCAAGTGATGCGAAGCTCCGCTTCGCCACTGTGTTAATGTTTTTGTTCATTTAAGGTTGTTAAAATTTTTTACTATTTGTTGATTTTATTGTGTTTTGCTATTTTTTTGAGAACTCTTAGCCGACAGAAATCTAAATGACTTCGATATTTTTATTTGGTAATCGTTCAAATTTGTGCGTATACTTGGTTTATTTTTGTCTTAGTTTCTGACTTTTTTCGGCTTACATGATGTCTTTTCTCTTTCGCCGTCATAGAAATTACCTTTTCAGAAAATAAAGTGTGTCAACTAAGATATGTTTTGGCCTGATATTTTTTTTAGTTTGAGTTATCATAAGCTTATTCAAAGACCTTAAGTGAATTACTCAAATTGTTGCGGTATTATTCCAAATCACAGATAATATAAGGCTATATTCATTTGAGAAAGTTTGGAGCTTGGTAGTTTTGTTTTTTCCGACTCGGGCTGACTCATTCTACTTATATGTAATGTATTTGAAAGTCTTTTACACGAAGAGTTTTTCGGCTCTTGCAGAGTAACGCTCCTGCCCTACCCAACATAGACTCTTTTTGAAAGTGCCAACATAGGGCATTGGATTAGCTTTTTTTGAAACTTTTTGGTTTGTAGCTTACTTGTTTTTGAATTTATTGGTTTCTTGATTTTAGCTGAAACTTGCTGGCTCTAAATTTTCATGATTTCTGATAATTTTTTTCGGCTTTCCTTTAAAATTGTTTTTTTTTTGGCAATTTCGTTAGTCCTGCAAAAAAAATCAAAGAAAATGAAGCAAAAAAATCAAAGAAAATGAAGCAAATCTTCCTTGTTAGAAAGATTTGCATTCATTAGGCTGTAAATTTGGTTAAATTAGCGGGAGACTTCAATCAAGAAAATAAGATAATTTGAATTTTTTTCATAAAGAAGCGCATCAATTTAGCGCACTAAAAATCCAATAACCAATAAATTCTTTTAAAATCGACATAGGATCTCTTTAACTATATCCCCCTCGGGTACCTAGTAACGCATATCACCCCGTATAAAAATTAAATCAACGGTTAAGTATAGGAGAATTTTAAACCTAGTAACAAATATCCCCCCCCCCCATTATTGCTAAAAGGGGATATAGTTTAAGAGATCCTCGACACAATCAGAACATGGAAAAGTGCCCTGTTGATTTCTACATTGCGGCGCGGAATTCAATCAGGACTGTCAAAAGGTCAACTGTCGTGTGCGCTTCTCTGCGTGATGACTCATTAATGAAGACCAGTAAACTTTCTCCTCTTGATGAAGTCATACCTGTTTCGCCTCTAAATCTGACGTTTCTCTACGACTACGTCGTAAGTTCTGAGAAGTTAGAAGCTGCACTTGTTCATACTCTAAACAGATATCCAGAAATGACGGGAAGGTAAGTGCTGAATTGTTTGAAGTACTAAAGAATTATCATTATCATCATTATCATCAATATCAACTTATTTGAGAGCCTTCGACATACACTCCAAGGTGCAGTTTATGATCTGAGAAATCTTAAACATCAGTGGACGAAGTTATTGAACTTATTTACGTCTTGTTTTGTTTTTGAGGAAAAAGTTAACATTTGCTCACGATCAAATTTCATGCCCGGCTTTACTGCTTCAGAAGTGGATTTCAAATTTTATAGAGTTCCCAGCGGAATAAAAAACGATCTATATTTATCCAGTTTTCTTTAATTGGGTCAATTGTATCAATTAAGTGTCAATCACAAAATTTACATCATAAATCATAATAAATTCAAAAAACTCTGAGTGATAAATATTTTTCTTTGAATTTGACCTGAAAATTTTATCTAGTGTTTACTACTGAAGCATGATTGATATTCAGAAAAAAAACTCAATAATTTAATGCCAAAATGTTTGATTAAACTTGCAGATACGTAGTTCGTGTCACGGAATCATAAGAAGTTTTGTTTTTCAACTTGAACTTTACACTTTTCAGTCATTTTTCATGTTTTTCAAGTTTCAATGAAACTATCACTTTGTGTTTTTTTGTTCAATTTTTTCACAAGAAAAACTCTTTAAAAGTTTTCACGCTCAAATTTGCTTTTTTCGTTGTTAACTTGATTGACTTTTAGCAAAGTGAATGCGTTTTTAACTTTCAGATTTTCCAGCAGAATAAAAATTATCCATTGATTTAGCTTTTTTTAAAATTCTGGAATGTTTCGGTTTGCTAATTTTTACACCGAAGACTTTAGTCAAGGTGTTATGGTATCGTGTAACGGTTTTTTTTAATGTTGTCTGTTGTCAAGTGTCGACAAATAACGTCCACAGTTATAAATTATCATGTGGGCTGGACTATGTCGCGCTATGTCACGTGATTGCGTATGTTTGTTTCTTTATTTGTTCATCTTTATTTATTTAATTATCTGTTCTTCTATTTATTTAATTATGTTTAGTTTGCTTATATTTATTTATAATTTATGTATGTACATATTTATTTTTGTTTATTTTTATCACGTGTTTTGTTTATTTATTTAATTATTCTTTCTTTCATTCAGTTTTGCTTTTATTATTTCTGCGTGTGTATTTATTTAATTTATTTATTTTCATTTATTTATATTATGGGTCTGTTTGTTTGGTTATTTGTTCATATATATTTTTTCATGTCTATTTAATTATTTGTACATTTCACTTTTGCTTTTATTTATTTATTTATTTATTTATTTATTTATTTATTTATGTATTTATTTATGTATTTATTTATTTATTTATTTATGTATTGATTTATTTTTTTATTGCTTATTTATTTATCAGGTGTGTTTTGTTTATTTGTTGATATTTATTTCTATATTTATTTAATTATTCTTTCTTTCATTTAGTTTTGCTTTTATTATTTATGTATGTGTATTTATTTCATATATTTATTTTCATTCATTCATATTATGGGTCTGTTTGTTTGGTTATTTGTTCATATATATTTTTTCATGTCTATTTAATTATTTGTACATTTCACTTTTGCTTTTATTTATTTATATATTTATTTATGTATTTATTTATGTATTTATTTATTTATTTATGTATTGATTTATTTTTTTATTGCTTATTTATTTATCAGGTGTGTTTTGTTTATTTGTTGATATTTATTTCTATATTTATTTAATTATTCTTTCTTTCATTTAGTTTTGCTTTTATTATTTATGTATGTGTATTTATTTCATTTATTTATTTTCATTTATTCATTTTATGGGTCTGTTTGTTTGGTTATTTGTTCATATATATTTTTTCATGTTAATTTAATTATTTGTACATTTCAGTTTTGCTTTTATTTATTTATATATTTATTTATTTATGTATTTATTTATGTATTTATTTATTTACGATTGGCCGATTGAAACGACAGGAGGCGTTTTGCTACACATACAAACACAATCTTTTGTATTTTATTATAGCTATAGAAATTGATCTACAATGCGTAAGTACGACATTTAGTTCTACGATTGTTATTTCAGGTCCTTTGTCAATATTTCAGGCTCTTTGTCAATATAGCAAAATTTTGGTGTATATATGTGTTAGTAAGATTTTTAGTTCTACAACGTTTATTCAGGCTCTTTGTCGATATAGCAAAATATTGGTGTATACATGTGTTAGTACGATTTTAGCTCTAGAATTGTTATTTCAGGCTCTTCGTCAATATAGCAATATTTTAGCGTATACATGTGTTAGTACCATTTTTAGTTCTCGAACTGTTATTTTATGATCTATGTCAATATATCAAAATTTTAGTGTATACATGTCTTATTACGATTTTTAGTTCTCGAACTGTTATTTCATGATCTTTGTCAATATATCAAAATTTTATTGTATACATGTGTTAGTACCATTTTTAGTTCTCGAACTGTTATTCCATGATCTTTGTCAATATAGCAAAATTTTGGTGTATACATGTGTTAGTACGATTTTTAGCTCTAGAACTGTTATTCCATGATCTTTGTCAATATAGCAAAAATTTGACGTATACATGTGTTAGTACGATTTTTAGCTCTCGAACTGTTATTTCATGATCTTTGCCAATATAGCAAAATTTTGGTGTATACATGTGTTCGTACGATTTTTAGCTCACGAACTGTTATTTCAGGCTCTTTGTCAATATAGTAAAATTTTGGTGTATACATGTGTTAGTACGATTTTTAGTTCTAGAAGTGTTATTTTATGATCTTCGTTGATATATCAAAAATTTAACCTATACATGTGTTAGTACGATTTTTAGTTCTAGAACTGTTATTTCAGGCTCTTTCTCGATATAGCAAAATTTTGGTGTATACATGTATTAGTACGATTTTTTGTTCTAGAACTGTTATTCTTCAATTATTAGTTCTTCAAGTTGTTTGGTTTTTGCTTCAGTTTCTATGCCTTCGGTGTATTGCGCGTAGCGCCTATGTTTCAAATTTTAGGTTCTTTTTGCCGTTATTTCTATTTTACTAGGAAACTGGAGCTCTGCCTTAGTGAACAAAAAATAAAATATTTTTCGCTTACGGAGCAAATGCAAAGAAATTTGGTTAAATACCATCAAAGCGCAACTTCGAGTTGCCACCATTAGACGAATGGCCTGATATAAGGTGCCACTTAGCAACTGTACTCTGGGTAAATGAGCAGATTGGTTGAAAATGGTTTTTCATGCTCTTGATATTCCAATTTTTTTCACCTAAGTTATGCTTTCTTTTTTATTTTGTTGTTCCGGCCATTCAAAATTCGGGGTATTCGGGTGTGTTTTAGTTTTTTTTTCTTGTTTTTTTTTTGTTTTCTACGCAAAATCAGCTGCCACAAAACAATAAATTCTAGTTTCGAAACTAAAAGTCGATCAAGTTTTTCAAAGCATTTACACTTTTGCTGTTAGCTTTCAAGAAGATAGTGGTGGTAGCTTTCCTGTTAACAGTGGGAAAAATGAACTATTAAAATCAATATTTAAATAGCTAAAAAAGTAAATTTGAGCCTGAAAAAAAAAGAAAAAATGAATCATCGCGATCTGTATAAGAGTGTGAACTACAATCATCGACTCTCAATAACCATCGGACTGGGTTAAGTGATACATCATATTCAAGCCCTTTTAGTCGTGTTTTGAATTTTTTTATTCGATTTTGTCGTGAATTGAAAAATTCAGTTTTTGGATTTTGACTTAAAACCGCAACTAAGTGAATTTTCAGAGTAGAGTTTTACCAAATCAACAGCAGATCTCGATATTTAATCTTTTCGAGACAGTTTCTTAATTGCAATAATTCGGTTTTTCTTACACCGTTAGGAAAATGAGTACTTCTCTTTTTAGTAATTCTGATATCCAGCTTAGTTTTTAGTTAGTTGCATTATTTCAACTGAACGTAAATTTAACTCTTGCAAAAATCATCCTTTTACTTTAGCCTAACTTTTCATTTTTTGTTCCGACCATTTGAAAAATGGGGACGAACTTTGTATTCGGGTGGGTTTTATTTTTTTTTAACTTTTTTTGTTTTCCATGCAAAATCAGATACTACAAAAAATTATCAGACTGGTTTGACTGATACATCTTATTGAAACCATTTCAGTTGTAATTTGAACGACATTTAAAAATCCAGACAACTTTTCCAGTGTCGAAAAAAACCGGTTTGAAGCTTTTAGTTTTTTGTCTAATTTCGAGCTAGTAACTCGATATAGTAACGCTCGTTATAAAAGTTTTATAGACTTCCAGAAAAAAAACTTGATTATACTTTTTAAAAAACTAGTTTCGTTTGTTTGCTTTTGTGCTTGTTCGGTAAAATAGTTTTTCTGACATTTTTTAAAAATTATTGTGCAAAAATTAGAAATCACTAGCCCGCTAAGAACGACGCAACTGAAGAATTCTGGAAATTTGTAATCTAAAACTTTTGCTTACGTTTATCTCAATTAATTACTCCGGATGTCTGGTGCAACTGCTTGAGCTTGGTCAGACTATTATGAAGTTTCCAATTATCAAATGAGTGCTCAAAACGTAATTTTTTCTCTCTGGTTTAGATTTGATATTTTATGCCAAAAGCTGTACAGCTATTTTTGTTCTGACTCATCCATAGAATTGGGAGCAAAAATGTCATACGGTGATTATTTGTCACGCGAGCTAAGTCATCTTACATAAGGATCATAGGCAATCCACAATTGCATAAGGAAAATGTTTTTTTTTTGTTCAAATCTTATTCATGTTATGATAGTTTTCTACAAGTCTTTGTTAGTATCCCGTGAAAAACATTTGAAAGCAATTCAGGCTTAATTTCATTCCACTAGTTAGACTTGTAAATTGGGAGGAACTTTGTATTCGGATAAGTTTCTTTTTTTTCTCTTTTTTTGTTTTTCACGCATATTCAGGTACCACAAATAATCATCGGACCGGCTTGAGTAATGTGTCATATTAGGGCCTTTTAAGTTTGCTTATTTTACTATGAATGTCAAGTATGTCCACGTATCAGTTTTTACTTCAGATCCTTCTATCACATCACGCAGAAAAAAAACTACTCAAAATTAAAAAAAAAACGTTTTACGTATTTTTCAAGACTATGATCGGAACATCCTGTGCTACTTGCACGGTATCTGGCTATCCTTGTTTTATATGCTAAATACGGAAATGTGAATAACTATGTTATACGGTGGTTATTTGTCACACGAACTAAGGTATCGTTTATAACGCTTATAGGCAATCTAGATTAGCCTTGATAATACGTATTTCCAAATCTTATTCATGTTTTGATAGTTTTCTACAATTTATCGTTCGCGCCCGGATAAATAATTTTTTTCTTGTGCGCGTGAGAAAGGAACTGAACGCTACCCTTATTGGAAACAAATGGATAGCAATCGATTATATTAGATTTTCATGGCCACTCTCAACAAAAATAATATTATAATATATTGTTTCCAAACGATATCTTCTTACAAAGTTATTTATAAAAATTTATAAATACAAGTTAGAATCGTTTGGGAGAACAGCATTAAGCCAACAAGGCCCGTTTTCAGGTGTCTCATTAAGCGGAGAACAAAAAAAGTACTTAAACTCTTTGATCCAATGCAATGGATTTTCTACCGGTAACAATTTATTAAACGTAAAACCTCTTCATTCGCACCTTTAAACCATTCTCTATAAAAAAAATTAATTTAGTTTTCTCGGGTAGTTGTTTCTACCCATAACTTAGAAACCAACAGAAACAAGTTCTACTTATTGATCAATAAAAATTCTCAAAGTATTCCCAGTAAAATCGTACTTCCTAGAATGTAATTATCCAAAAATTTATGATTAAAACTATTTAATTGAAACCGAGAAGCCCCATTCAAGAAATTGACCCAGGGCGGAAAAATTTTATTACAAAGTTGAACAGTTTTCTAATTTTAGGTGTAATCGACCCTCTGTTGAATTTATTTCTGTTTATAGCTAACTTTTGATTTGTTTTTCGCTTTGAAAATATCACGTTCAATTCTTGTTCAGTAATAGAATATCTCAAGGTTTCAACTTGGCACTTGAATGATTTTTCCGGTTAATTTCAGAACTTCGTAAGCAAAAAATTCTCTTACGGTATATATTTTATTATCATGCATTATTTCAGTGATTGAATCCATCCTGTGTTTATAAAAATTTATTCTGATTAAGCCTTCTGATTTTCATTTCCAGCTCTAACAGTTTGGTTTTGTCGGTATTTGCATAAACTAAAACTCCATATTGGATGATTGGTTGCACGTAACTTTTATACGCAAATTTTAATTGCCGTCCAGTTAGAAACTTTCTCAATTGAAAAAATACTCCACAGAATTGCAAAATTTTGTTCTTTACCTTATCAATATGCTGATGAAAATTCAATTTACAGTCAAGGAGAATTCCAAGATATTTAAAACATTCGACATCTTCTATTTGGGTGTCATTTAAAAAATAATTTACTGGTCGTGTTTCTGTTTTCGTGCTCCGACAGTATCTCATGGTCTTGGTTTTTTTGACATTCAGTGTCAATTTGTTCTTGTCTAACCAATCATTTACTTCAAGCAAAGCTGATCTATGTGCAAAAGCAAAATAGTCTTTGCTGTTTGTGGATTTCAGAACAGTGTCATCAGCGTACAAAAGTACCCCTGTGTTTTTTTGTGGCTATTTGTAGATCGTTTATGTAAATTATGAACAAAAAGGGGCCAAGGATAGTTCCATGAGGTAACTTCAAAATATACCAGTTTAAGTTCGGTCTTGAAAGAGTTAGTTTCAATGTACTGATAGCGATTGTTAAGGTAAGATTCCAAGAGATTTAAGACAGGCCCTCTGAATCACATTTGTTCCAATTTTATTAACAGATTAGAGTGATCAACTGTGTCAAAAGCCTTTGTTAGGTCTAAAAACGTATTCTGAACAGTTAGTTTTTTGTTCGATAGCGATGTTGAAACTTCTTCGAACAATGTAAGGATGGCGTCAACAGTGCTTCTATTTGATCTGAAGCCAAACTGAGTGTTTCGGATGATATTAAACTTGTCTACATATGATTGGGCTCGTTTAAAAATTATACGCTCAAAAATTTTGCCCAAAACTGGAACAAGCGAAATTGGTCTATAGTCTGGGGGTCATCGATGTCTCCCTCCTTGAAAATTGGTACAATTTATGCAATTTTTAAACAATTTGGATAGATTCCTGAGGTTAGGCAGTCATTAAAACTTTCAGTTAAAGGGCCTGCTAGTATACTTTTTAAATGCTTGACGAGAACAGTGTTGATATCATAGCAATCTGTACAATATTTATTTTTAAAACTTTCGATGACTTCAATGACTTCAATTAAATCAATTTTTTCAAAAACAGCGATTGCTGTTGACGTATAAATTTTTTTTTCCATGCAGTTTGGTTTGCTCTGTGTAAGTCTGGCGTCAATATTTGCGAAATATTCGTTAAAATGCTCGGCGTCCCCGTTAGATGGATTTAAAGATTTAGATTTTTACTCTTTACCACTCATTTCCTTAAAAGTTTCGAAAAAAGTTTTCGTGTTACATTTAGACTCAAGCATTAGTTCATTTTGATAGTATTTTTGTTTTTTACAGATGATTACGTTTTTGACAATTTTATTTTGGGAACTATATTTATTCCGGGCATCCGTTGTTTTAATATTCAAAAACTCTTGTCGTAACCGTCGCTTTTTTGCTGCTGCATTTTTTACTTTATTGTCAATCCATGGATGTCTTTCTGATTGTACTAGTACACGCTTTGGAAAAAAAGTATCAACTGCCTTCATAAGGATCGAATTTTTTTTTTCTTAAATCCTAGAAGACATTTGAGGGTCTTCGGGATTCCATAACTGCATACATTTTCCAATCTCATGTTACAAATAAAAACTTAACTTTTCACTTATATCCCTTTTTTTTAACTTGTTCCAGTTTCTAGCAAAAGTTTTTTCAGTAAAAACGTCCAACGTCCTTTTTCAGAAAATTTGAAAGAAACTGAACACCAAAATGATCAGACACTGAATTTTTGATGGCTTTGGTTGAGAAACTTGATGTACAGAAAAAAAAGTCAATCAAAGTGCTACTTGTTTCTGTCACTCTTGTTGGGAGGCAGCTCATTTTGTTTTGTAACATGCCCTTTCCTATCATAATATCCTCAATTTTTTTCCGCTTTGTCGAGTTTAACAGAAAATTTACGTTGCAATCACCACAAATTATGTGATCAGTTTCAGGCCCTAGCGTTAATCCATCCAAATAATTTTGCTGGCTTTCGAAGGTAGCGTTGTTTAGAGAGATTGGTGTAATTTAAACACAGGTTACTACAATTTTTTGATTTAATTGTGTTTTTATGAGAACTGACAAGATTTGGATATTGTTATCTTTTTTTTTGTTTTATTATCCTATGATCTGACCCAGTGTTAACATAGATGCCAATACCTCCTCCTCGTTTAATTCTAGTGCAATTATAGAGAGGTTCGTATCCTTGAATTTGGAAAACATCCTTGTCAGAAATATTTTTGAGCCAGGTTTCAGTTGAACAAATGATATCTGGACGTTGGGCCAACTGTTCTATTTCTAATTCAAATTCGTTAAAGTTTCGGAGCAGTGATCTGATGTTTTGTAAAAACACTGAAAAAGTTTTAGAATTTGTTTCCTCCATGTCTCTGTTAACCATATCTTCTGTGTACTATATAATTCTCGCGTGGTTTCCTAACTAGTTAACTAGTTGAAAATTTAACTAATTTGTGAAGATCAATGAGTTGTCAGAAATCAGAAGCCACCCAGGGCAGTGCGGAAATTGCACAAACTCTGGGTAGTTTCTCCTCCTAGTCTAGAATATTTTTTTTCTTCGCAAAAATACGAATATTGCTAGCTTTCAATTTTGATAGCCGTATAAGATTCTTTAATTTCCCCTCCAATCCCTCGCCTGCTTCTTTTCCTTTTTCAGCTTACATCATTTTGCTTTTTCCCGAACTTTTCCATTTTATTTTCATTGTTTTCCTCGTTTTCAGCATTTACAATTGAAGATCGCAAGAGCAGCGAGGAAATCACGCAAGTTCTGGGAACTAAAAAAGCTGGATAAAATTAATTTTGGTTTTATTCTAGTTTTGTTTTGAAAGAAAATGAAACATAATTTAGTTTAAATAACTTTAAAGCAGCGCGGAAATCGCACCAACTTATAATTGGTTTTTCTTTTTTTAAAGGAAGACTACTTGGACTGTTCTTCTTTATTAGGTCTTAGACCAGCAGTGCGGAAATCACGCAAACTGACCTATAGTCTTGTTAGAGAATATTCATTTATTTGTTTGCTGATAATTCCTAAGTTAAGAAAAATATGAAAACGAAACGCAAAAAAATGTATTTAAGAAAGAAAAAATATATAAGATAAAAAAAATAGAAGAAAACTTAAATCGATTTTTTTCACTAGTATTTTTGCTATTTTGTTGTCCGCCTAAGGGGAATAATAACAGAAAATAATTCAACATGTTTTATCACAAACATAACCACTTTGGGCTACAATAGCAGTTCATATGCTTTACAGTTTAACTCAATTCATTTTGTGTTTTTCTGTCGAAGCTTAACAGGCGGCACACATTATCCGTTCAAAATCCAATCAATGAGTTGGTTTTTTGTTTGCAGGGGATTCCCCTTCATTGTTGTCATGACGAGAGTCGGTGTAGATTCGTTTTTTTTTCGCTTAACAGCATTAGTCGTTTGCAATTCATCAACTGCGTCAACTCGCATAAACTTTGTTTCCCACCGACGCTTTTCATCATGGACAAGCACTGATACGATGCAGTTATGAGTGGTAGTTATTAAGTCCATAATATTGGCCGCTTTCTTAATTATTGCCTCTTGTTCAGGAAGACGTTCTGTAATATATATGTTACGCTTGTTTAAAATGTTTTTCTGATATTTCAGATTCCTCCTGGCCTTGTATACAGCCGGCTTATTGTCCAAGTATACAAACTTGCAAATGATAGTGGGCATATTATTTCCGTAATTTTCCATATACATGTGACAAGCTTTAATTCCCCCACGAGAAATGTTAATTTTCGGAATTGTCCTGAAAAAAACAATTATCGCATCCGTAACGTCATCTACTGCCCTTGCATCGAACGGCGGATTCCATACAAGCACACTATCTTTGCTAGTATACCTTTCCTGAGCTCGCAGCCTGGTATCTATGTTTAACTGCTTAAGTTTAAGACCCGTAACTTCACATTCTTGTTTTTCAACTTTTTCCCGCAAAAATTACAGTTCCGTTTCCATATTACTCACTTTTTTTATCTCGGATACCTCTTGGGTTGCAGAAACCTGAAGCTGAGTTCCACTGTCGGTTTCCATCATAATAACAAATACTCAAATTGATAACAAAAAAAATCAAGAAAGAATCGCTTGTTTTAAACGTCTGAAATAATTACTCAGCGTGGGAATTTATCTGAGAATTTTTGGTAACAATCAGGGCTCATCAATTTATCAAGGTTTCCGAATTTGCCGTAGTTTTGAATTTATTTGAGGCTTGATTCAATTTGAGGGGTTAGATTCGTAGTTTTGTCATTCAAATTTTTTATTGTTTGATCTTTTCTTTGTCGTTTCGAAACACGCGAGAAAAAAAACGCTTAGAACATTTGCAAGGTCAACCGACCGATTTTCAAGTTTGATTTATGAACAAACACCCAAAGTTTGATTTTAAACAAACACCCAAATATTTTCGATTAAATTGGATTTAAAAGGGATCACGGTTTTAATGGATTATGAGAACCATTTTATAAAATTTTGTCTGGAATTTTCATACAGAATGCCATAGTTTCACAAATTGACTGTTGCTTTTGGCTCAATACGTGTTTTTTTTCAAAAATTGCAAAAACAAGATTTACTTTGGCTGAGAAAAATGTTAATTGTTATTTTTTTGAATTTTTTTCTTCGGAGTTTTTCTCTTACAATTTTTTAGATTCTCAAGTTTTTCAAATGTTTTTTGTTGAAATTTTGTTGCACCCTCACCTCTCAATTTTAGATATCCCCCATCTTATCCCCCATCTTATGTTTTGCTTTCTTTCAGACCAAAAACCCCAGGGGGTTGGTTACTGAAAGTGATGTCCAAACTTCTCTTATCCAATCCCCCCCCCCACAGTTTAACCCCCACGGTAACCAACTCCGGGGGAGAAGTTTGGTATTTGTTGAAATAAAATCTTGGAGGTTGTGCAGGGCATAAAATTGAAAAGGGTGAGAAATGGAGTTCGAGAGAAGGTGGAAGCGGGTGTTTAGGGGGGGGGGCACGCACGTGTGTGTGTGTGTGTGTGTGTGTGTGTGTGTGTGGGGGGGGGGGGGGGGGGGGGAGGGGGGGTCTGGAGGTTGGAAGGGTTGGGGTGTGCAATTAGGGGCTGTTTTCAAACTTCGGCGGGGGGGGGACGTTTTAGACTAAATTGAAGATGTTTGTTCGGGTTCAAGTTTTGCAGAACGCTGCAAAAAATTGAGCAAACAAGACATTTGCAAAAATAATCGATTTTCATGACTTTATGAACAACATTTATTCAATTATATTGAAAACGATAATGGATTACAATCGATCATAAGGATTATAATGGATTTTTGCATGTTGAAATTAATCGATTATAATCTCCATGAAATCAATTTTCATGGTTAGATGGGTCATGAAAAGCGATTACACGGTTTCAGGTTTTTTGCCGATATAATCCATTATAAACGATTCGCTTCCGTGAAGCTCTAGAGCGGGTAACTTGTTACAACCGAACGATGGCTGTTCGGTAGTAATGAACTCTGCCACTAATGAAATCTCAATTTAATTCTCGCACTAATGACCTCAATTTCTAATGAACTCTAAATTCATCGGAAAATTCTCGAACTTGCAAAAAATGTTGGAAATTTTAAACTGTCGATAGAGTCATGAGTGAAAGGACTGTAATATATACCATAGCAGCTTCAAAAAGTGAATGATTGGTATTAGAGTATGAATTGGAGGGACTAAAATACCATCTGTGAGATTCTATGGGCTGTTTTAGACTCGACAAGGAGAGCAAAAGTGTGCGATTGACAAACGAAGGAGCTCTCGTAAATTATTTGGACGAATCAAAAATATCGATCGACGAACTCAAATCAGCGTCTTTCAATTACGATCTATGCTGCACTCACTTTCTGCATGATAACCTAATGATTCCTCATGAGTTGTTGATGGTTCTGAATGTCCAGGAACTGGCAGGTGGATCTGGAATGATGATGAACATAGGGCTGCCTCACAGTTTGTGTGACATCAGCTCGTATGTAATGCTAGTGTCCGATTTCTGTTCACAAGTCCGAGAGAACGCTTACAAATTGGATCAGGTGCAGCTAATTTAAAATATCATGCTGAATCACCCCTTGAAAAAATTGGACCAGTTTTTTAATTTTCAAACTCGTTTTCAAACTCGTAGCGTTTCTGACTAATCAATGTTTTAATGTTACTAAAAAATGGCGATTTCAAAGTTTCCTGCTTGATTCGATACATTCGATTTTCTGCATTTTTTTTTTAAAACTAACCATTTCATTTTTTAATAGAATAAGCTCTATGTATTACGTCATTACTTCTCTCTAGGTTGTACAGTGTGAACGGACTGCCTACATAAAACCATCAAACGATGTCCAGAATGCAACCCAAATTCACCCTGAAATTGTTCATTTCGGCTCTGAGGAGGAGTTCAACTCTGTACTAATGGCATACGTTCATGGAATTCTCGAACATCCGCCATGTACAGTGACTCTGGCTCTCTCTTCTGGCAATTTGGATCTTCTAAGAAACGATGTTCTTTCCGGAGCGTCGCCTGGTAGCAGCAAAGATCCGTTGCCGTCGGAAATTGATTGCTTGATTAGTGTAATTCATCGAGCATACATCGGTACCAGAGAAACTGATAAAACGATGAAGGCAGACGAAAACAACTCAGATTACCCCTGCATGATTTTCCAAGACGTTCGCGCTGTTTTAAAACCCGAAGTACCCGCAAACTATTTCGGTAACGCGAACTTAGTCGCCCAAGTTGACGATGAAAAAGATACTTCTAATTCTTTCAATTTAGCTGAAAGAATAGCACATAAAGTTGGTGATATTCACCGAGATTTCTGCCAATCGAGAATCGACGCAATTAGTAAGAACAGTTTGTCACAGTTCAAAGCAATGTGGGACTCGAACTCGATGCGATTTGTAAAATGGTCAATGTTTCGGGATCTCGGCGACAAAGCGGATCTGGGGGGCGGGAGTCCTCTTAAGTGGGGTTGGTTCACCCACTCGCATGATCGATTCTGTTTCATACTTCCTTCATGCGCAAGTGTTGGAGATTTTGAACTGAACATTTCACTGCCTAAAGAACATCTGGATGAATTTTTGCAGCACGAAGTAACCCAGAAGTATTTCAGAGAGATATAAACGTGGAAAAAAACAATCCAGGATTATGATCTAGATAATATGATATAGGTTATAGCTTGCGGATCATTAATTATATAATTTGTGGAAAAATAATTAATCACTGAAATTTATCCTTCAAATCGAGCATTAAAATTTCCCAAAAATAGTGCATTTCAATTTTATCCAAAAATATAGCATTTCAATTTAAAGTTCAGAAATAATTCAAATAATTTATATCTATTTCAGTTTTTGGCGTGTATCATCACATCATTTTAAATTATGACTTGCTGTGAAAAAATTCTCATGCAGGGCAGGGCGGATCTAGGATTTTCTCGAGGCGGGGGGGGGGGGGGGATTTTCTACAAATTTTCGAAAATTGTTTTGACCTTTTTTAGATCGATCAAATTGATTTTCCGAGCTCTGCCAAAGCACTAAGGAGACCCTGTTTTGGTGTCAAAATTTCTGCGCGGCTTTTTCGGCGCGCGCTCTTGCTTCAAAGTTAGTATATATTGACGACCAAGGCGCCTTTAGAAAATTTTTCGGGTCCGTCAACAATTATGGATATCTGAAAATAGTACAAAAGGGGGACCCTTTGGGTCGGCAGGGGGTCGAATCCCTGAGGGGAGGCGTCCTCCCTGCCCCGATCTAAATCCTCCCTTTATGCAGGGCAAAATTTTGTGCGCCGAATTTAAAATCGAACATCGATAGCCGGTTGCTGTGCAAGTAGCACAGAATGCTCTAACAATATTCATTAAAAAGTTTATTTTCTTCAGAATATTGTCAGTTTTAGTGCATGGTGTGATTTGAAAACTATACAACCGCGTAGAAACCCAGTGACTTAGACATTATTAGAAACATTTATCTTCAAAAAAAGGACGATCATGAAATATTTTTTAAAATTTTAACATTTTTTAAAATTTTTTGACCAATAGGTTTAAAGTTTTTTGACTAATAGATTGAAAGTTTTTTGACCAATAGATTGAAAGTTTTTTAACCAATAGATTTAAAGTTTTTTGAAATTTTTTTTGCAAGTAAGCACTAAATTATGCATCTAAGTGTTCTTTTACAGTTAAATAAAATTTTAGCTTGGAAATCTGAAAAAAAAAAATTTGGTATAACAATCCTAACTCGATGGCTTAGCTCGCTCGAAATTGAACGAAAAATAACATTGAATCCAGCTAAATTCACGGCTTTGCATTTTAAGACATATTACGGAAATTTCAAAGCTGGAATCATGAGTCAAAACTGATAAAGAAAAGTGTTTAACTTTTTTGGTCATTGTTTTGTGCATATTGATGCGATTCACAATAAAACGAGTGAGCTATTGTCTTCTGTGTGAGGTTGATAATGCAGCGTCCAAGTTTCTCAAATGAAAAAACATCACAGTCCAATGAGAAAACTATCATAAACTTTTTAAATTGGCAACAAGTATAGAATTCGGGAGTCAGAGGAGTTTTAAAAATCAATCATGTCTAAAATTCTTTGGAGAAAAAACTTTTTTATGCATATGAGGAAAAGTTGATTAAAATGGAGAACTGAGTACGGAGAAAAGTATTTACTTGTTGGAGACAATCCTTTTTACAAATTACTAATTGCGATGCAATAATTGAAATTGACACTTTTAAATGACATTTAAAATTACAACTTTTTTTGTTTTTCTATCTTCAGTTGGGAAGTGTTTCAAATTCACGAAAAAAGTAGTGGAAATCTTAACAATCTGAAACTAAAATTCGGATCATTCTTATAGTAGGTGTGAATTTCAATTATAGCATCGCAATTAGTAATTTGTAAAAAATGATTGCCTCTAGCAAATAAACACTTTTCTCCGTACTCAGTTCTTAATTTTAATCAACTTTCTTCATATATATATAAAAGTTTTTTCTCCAAAATTTTTTAGACACGATTGATTTTTAAAATTCCTGTGACTCTCGAATTCTATATTTGTTGCCAATTTAAAAAGTTTATGATAGTTTGCTCATTGAACTGTGATGTTTTTTGTGAGAAACTTGGACGATACATTATCAACCTAACACAGAAGACAATAGCTGACTCGTTTCATTATGAATCGCTTCATACTTTGATACAGATTACTAAGTGTCTGTAAAGTTATTCCTTTTAAAATTTTGCAATGGAAACAATGAACTGAAGCAAAATAAGAGCTTCGTGTGTCTACTGCACCTAATTTTCACAGCCTCAAGTAATATCCATTTTACGTCTGAAAACTAACAAAATAAGCCAAAAATATCAAATATTACGCAAAATCTATTCAAAACTTCTATCAAATGTGTGCTATTGGATATTGGAAAGCACATTTTCGTTTAAGATTTTTGCTTGTTTGATTCATTTTTGAGTTTCTGTCGTGTCCGATCAGAAATTTTTTTACACAAAAAACAAAACGTTTCATGTTTTTTAGATCCAATCGCTGGAAATTTTTTAGTTTTGAAACCTACGTTTTAAAAGTTTTCAAAAACAGTTTACAAGACTTTCCGTTTCAAATTGTTTCCCAGAAAGAGTTCGAAAAAATAGAATCCCAATGAAATTTAAGAAATCAGAGTGGTTTGTGTGAACAAGGACCTATTAATGGAAAAAAATCATAAGAAAAAGAATAATGTAAAAAATTTCAATTTTTGATTTTTTTAGAAAAAATTATATATCTTTTTTCGAAGTTAATCTCAGCGCTAAAATTGAAAGTTGGTGAAAGTTTGATGGTCAATATTTAGGTAAAATTAAACTTTTGAATAGTTTTCTGTAAAATTTGTTCTATTCATTGGGCTAATTTTGTTTTGCACACTACAGAAAACCATTTTTTAAGAAAAAAATAGAATCAACATCTTCTTCAACAAAAAGGATATCATAAAATTTTTGCAGTTTTTCTTTTGAGTAACTCAAAGAAATACCAGGTCTTTTTTAATTGTATTGAAAAAAAAAATGATATACAGTTTGAAAGATTAAAAAAAACACCTTTAAAAATACTTGACACTGTTTGATATAAATTTCGTTCAGTAAATACGAGTAGCATTAAATTCCTTCTAATGTTTTTTTGCTTCATATTAAAAGTGGAATGAGCTGAAATGCATGTAATTTGAAATTATATATAAGCTCGCTTTCTCCTGAACACCTCTGATATTTTTCATTTTTACTCGATTCATTCCTCTTAACTAGATGAAAGCAAGATTCAAAGCAATTTTTTTTGCACAATTATTGGCTCAAAGCTCATCCCTCAATTTTTACGTTTTTGCAGATATCAATTTTGCAGATTTTTGCAGATTTCAACTTTTGTTGAGATTAATCAAATTATGTTCTGTTGAGTAAATTTTTCGGTAGAATCTGAACTCAAAATGAAGGGTGGAAGGGAAGTGAAAATAACGATCCGATAAACTGGTAGCGGTCATGTCAACTGGATGACTCATCTTGATTTCTAAATATGGAAACAGAACAAGTTATGAATTGATGCTTGACGAAAAAAAAAACATTTTTTTTTTATTGATGCTGGGCTTAATGGCTATTCGATTGTTCATCAATTAATGGCGTCACTGAACTATTTTTTCCGGCCCATGCTTTAGGCATCAATATTTTCCGCAATTTGGCCATATTGGCGTTTTTAAGCCAATCTAAATTCACGAAAATGTTTTTGTTCCGACTTTCGAAGAGAACGGAACATTTATGCTCGGTGTGGTTTTGTTTATTTAGTCACTTTTCGCAGATTGAAATAAAAGTTTTCAACATTTATTTTACCCCATTGAAGATATCAACTTCCTGGGTTCAAATTAAAAAAGATATTTTACCTCCGATTTTTTTTTTGTAAATTTCTGGGGTTTTAAAAATTGCCTAATTGGCCATTTTCTGGACCAAACTATGCGCGTTTTTAAGAGTTTATTCACAATGATGAGAGCGTAACGCGAACGAATTATTTATGCGTGGCTAATTGTCTCGCACAACAACATTGTTCCAAATTGAACTGGCACTAGTTTCACCCTCTGATGTTGTCCAAAATTTATAAATTTTCATTATAATTTTTTCTCACAGACTATTCTATATATATTAAGGGACAGTCGGAACATTCAGGGCGTTACCCTGATCTACGAGCAGTTTTGTTAAGATCACAAGAGTTTGATCAATCTGTTTTCTAGAGTAAATAATCCAAACTTAGCTGTAAAATTTTTATATCATTGATCCAAACTCACATCCTCGATCGTTAAGTTGATGTAAGCTTTTAGGAAAAGTTTTCAAGAATTTGTAATTTTGCATTAGCAGACTCCACTAGCGTATTTAGACCAACAAAATCAAAGTAATTTTTTTTGGTTCATAAATATAACAAGACTGCTCGTATCAGGGCGAAGCCGTGATTGTTTCGACTGTCTTTCAAGGTCTATGGAGCAGTAACAACACGGAAGAAAATAAATGTAATAAAATGGATTGATTTTTTTTAATTTGAGATTTTTGTAAAAAAACATTTCCCCACACGCCATATAAAGTACAACGTGACAATATTTGCTCGTAGTAACATATCAATTATGGCAAGTAAGCTTCTTTCAATCAATTCGGAACGATTTTCAAGACGGATTAAATCTCCGCTTACGCAATTGCGCGTTAATTGTGCCAAATTGGCCAAAATGGCAATCTTTAAATCTTCATATTTTCAACAAAATTTAACACAGGTGAAATATATATATTTTTTTTCAAAATTAAGCTTAGAACAACAATGCTTTTTGATCGATAAAAAACGGTCAAAATTGGCTTATTAATTAGTCGAAATTTGTCTGAGGAAAAAATAACCACCCCAAGCACAAATATTCCGTTACTTTCGTTACAAAAGTCGGAACACTAAAAAAAAACCAGCAAATTTTAGCAGCTTTCAATTAAAGTCGTGAATTATCAGCTAAAGGTTTTGAAATTGATCTCCAAAATTCTCCTAATTTTTCTTAAACGATCTCTGAACTCTGAAACTGGGATATAATAAAGATAAAAAACTTGAGTAGAAAAAAAGGGTTTATGGCAATTTAGATTGAAATTGATTTTTTTTTAAATTTTGGTCAGACGATTTGTTGCCCTAGTTCTAGTTTTGTCTCACCCAGACAATTTGCCGGAAACCTTTGACAGAAATTTAGGGTAATATCTGATTATGGCAATTTTGCATGAAACTTCACTAGTTTGCTAAATCTAATGATCGTTTGAAAAAAAATGTAGGATGGAAAAAGTTTGAATTGTTGACATATACTCAGTGGCGGATCTAGGGTTTTCTCTAGGGGAGGGGGATGGTTGCGGACTTTCAAAAGGTTTTCGAAAATTTCGTCGGCTTTTCTTAGGTCGACCAAAATGATTTTCCGAGCATTTTTTTCAGCTCCTTTCAGCTTGTTTCAGCAAAAAAAATAGAACACTGAATAAAACAAAATTTAGTACAAACTACTGCAAATCTTACAGCAATTGACATTTGAGAAACCACAATTTTCGCGATTGTCTTACAATGATACAAAATATTTTTCAGTTCTGGTGCTTTTACTATCTATGCATTATCTTTACCAGATTGTTTGTTGCAATTCCGATAAAGTGAACAGAAATTTTAACAAAAAAATTTGTAAATTTTTTTTTTAAAAACTGAATTTTCCGTCCATTTTTACAATGTCAAGCAATATACCCAAATTAAAGCTATCTATTCCCCATCTGAAGTTATATCTAAACCCTTACTTAATACATGGGGTTCCCCCGCCAGCCTTCTTGGCTCTCCATCAGCATATACTACTAACTATTCGTCACCGAAATTAGCGAGCAGTTGAACGTAACCTCAATTCTTGAGTATAGTTTTGTGGATGAATCAGTGTAGTCAAACTATCGCTGGCAGACTTAAGTACAAAATTTTTGGGGCAGTTTTTTTCTGACGCTAACTTGTTTCAAAGGATATCATTTTCCTAATTTTTTTCATCTCCATCAAATTTTTCAAACTATGTAACTTCAGTTTTTTTGTGATTTTATTCAGCATAAGTCAATGTGCGTGTTGTTAATAATTGAGTGAGATTTAATATAAGTTTCAGTTAATGCTTTAAAGTACATTGACAAAAGCAACGTTGATAATACAGAAAACTTGAGCAGCTAACCATACTAAGAGTTATAGGCGTTTGAAGTTCTTGGCAACGAAATCATTGAAAGCTGAAAAAACGCAAATTAAAATAGTTAAAAGTCATCACATCATCACAACGCGCATTGATTCGAGACTAAATTGACCACAATGTAAAAGTGAACGCGCAAATAATCAAAGAAATTGTACATTTTCATACCAAAAACCACTTTCTGTTGGTTTGTTGCTTTGGTATAACCAGAATGTTTTATTTTCGTGGAGTAATTCTGTGGGTTGCGTTTACTGCGTGCACTAATTTAGTCTGGGTGGGCGCATTAACTCAGATGGATATTCGAGATAAAACTCAACTACAATGTTCTGAAGGCCGTTTTGTTATCACAATGAATAAGAGCTTGGCTCTCGAAGGAGTTGGTTAGTTGAAATTTACACATTCTTTAAAATAATGAAATATTTCTGTATTGAAACAATTTATGGAGACGTTTTTACAATTAAAAGGATTAAAAATCAATATTTGGACCCCTTCTTAGCAATGAGGCTGCATCCCTTAAATAAACTTTCCTTCGGCTTGCATTTAATTTTTTTTAAATGAGATTGTTAATAAATAAGCAGGTGCAATTTCAATTGTTGGAGTGCGCAGTAGAAAATTAAAAAATTTGATTGATTGTTCCGACCGCTTCACAAAAATTAAAGCGCGTCGTAGAAATTTAAAAAAATCCGATCGATTGTTCCGACCGCTTCACGAAATGAAGGGAAGAAGCGATTGCGCTGTGTGTTTTTGCCCGATTTCATGCATTGTAGCGGTTCAAGTGTGGTATCATACAAACACCTTTTCAGGCGGGACTCAAAAAAGTTCGAAAAGTGTCTCAGTATCGAAAAAAATTGGCCTGAATAGTTTAATTTTTCTACGTAATTCATTCTCCTTTTCAGGAAAAAAAACAGCATGAAAGTTAAACAAAACATTTAAAAAAAAACGTTTTTTTTTAATTTTAAATTGTTCATTTTCGATTTATTTTATAAATCATTGTGATCATTCTGCACTGCTTGCACAACAACAACAACCGTGGCTATCTTTATTGTTCCGACTTTCGTAACGAAAGTAATGGAATATTTGTGCTAGTGTTTTTTTTTCTTCAGCCAAATTTCGACTTTTTAACTAGCCATTTTGACGGAATTTTTTTCTATAGCATTGAAAAGGTATTGTCTTGAGCTTAAATTTCAAAAAATACTTCACCTGTGAGCATTTTTCGTATAATTATGGGGGTTTAAATATTTGCAATCTTGGCCAATTTGCATCAATTAACGCGCGATACATATGCGCTATTAACGCGTGAGCGGAGACTTAATCCGTCTTAGAAATCAATCCAAATTGGTTGAAGGAAGCCTATTTGCCGTTATTGATTTGTTAGGAGCAAAATCGATCAGTTTGTACTTTATATGGCATGTGGGTTGATGATTTTCACAAAAAATCTCAAATAAAGAAAAATTAATTACAATTAATTTTTTCATGTTATTACTGCTCCATAGACCTCAAAAGTCAGTCGAAACTATGAGGGCTTAGCCCTGATACGAGCAGTCTTGTTATAATTAGTTATAAGTTTATTTTGCAACTGAAAGGAACCCAGAGTAAGCCAAGTTAATCGGCGGTTGTTTTCTTCAATTTCACCTCAAATTTTATTTTTAAAATGACATGAAACTAAAAGCATTGAAATCTTGTCTTTAGGCCCAGACGAAACCTTCATTCTGTACGTAGGCAGCCCACAAGAATGCAACTACACTGCAAATGTTACAGGCATTGGAACCAACAATGAGTGAGTAACTTCTTTGACCGCGTTTGAATCTTGGGGTGCAATTACAACGTCGGTGTGTGGTTTTTCTATTTCCAGAAAAGATCTGTGTTAAGAAGAAAAAAGACCTGTTTTTTTTTTGCCAGCCGATTCTGCGATCAAAGTTTTAACTCTATATACGGTGGTGAAAATTATGGGTTTGGATTCCACTGTCCTTTTTAGTGTGTAAATTGCAACCAAATGCCTGTAAAGCAATAGCGGAATTAGGGAGGGGTTGGACGCCCCTGCTCTGCAATTCGACCCCATGCCGACCCAAAGGGTCCACCCTTTGTACTATTTTGAGGCATCCATTTTTGGCTGACCGACCCTAATGTTTTCTACAGGCGCCTAAATTTGAGGGGGAGAGCGCGCCGATTTTTTTCAAAACCTTGCGTGCGGCGCAGAAAATTTCGTCAAAACAGGGTCTTTATACTGATTTTGAGCATAGAAAAAATCGACTAAGTTTTCAATTTTTTTTTCAAAAATTCCTCCTCCCTCGATCCGCCCCTACTTGCATTGAAAATTTAGGCCGCTTTAATGCGATCTGTAATCAAAGACAGTAGTCTCCCGAATCCAGAGAACACTGTTTTTTTTTCTTCGATCCCACGAGTAGTATTGGATTATATTTTGAGAACCAGCGAATGATGTGTGGTCAACAGCGTTGCCGACAATGATAATTATAAGTCTCAGAGAACTTTGTGCTTTGTTTTTAATTTAGATATTAACAAAATGAATCATATCGAGGCCTTGTCCACATTTTTCTCACCTGCTGCTGCATAATTTTTTCCAAGCAAGTATTGTTTTTTGAAATTCAGTTGAAAACAGTCAAAAAATGTCTTTTTTTTGGAATTTGCATTATTTTTTGGAAATAAAGTGTTGTCGAAACAAAGATTTTTGTTGACATAATTTGAGTTTTTCTACATTTGACTGAATTAATTTTATGGCCTCAATCAAATTTGGAAACATGATCCGTACGTGTTTGTTAGTGTCATTTGCGCAATGCATGCAAACTGAAAACACAACACCTCGTATGAGTATGAAGGTTTATCTTTCAAAACTTGGAGTTTTCCCAATAACTAAAAACAAGACTGCTAGTATCATAACAAAGCCGTGATTGATCCGACTGCCCATTAATTGGTCTGGAATAAATTTTGGCATACGAAGTTTTAACAAATTTTTTTAAAATTTTTAGGCTGACAATACCTTGTTTCTTAAATTTGGGATTTTTTGTGATAATCATCTTCCCACACGCCATATAAAAAACAAAGTGATATTTTTTGGTCCTAGTAACAAATCATTTATGGCAAACAAGACTACTCGTAACAAATCAATTAGGGCAAATAAGCTTGTTTCAACCACCAACTTGGAACGATTTCTAAGACGGATTAAATCTCCGCTTAAGCGTTAATAGCGCGAAATATATCGCGCGTTAATTGTCCCAAATTGGCCAAAATGGCAATCTTAAACCCCCATAACTTTACGAAAAATGATCAGAGGTAAAATAACTTTTCAAGTTTAAGCTCAGGACAACAATACCGTTTCAATGCTATAAAAAATCCGTCAAAAGTGGCTCAATGAAAAGTCGAAACTTGGCTGATGAAAAAACTACCCGAGCAAAAATATTCCGTTAATTTCGGTACGAAAGTCGGAACATACTTTCGCTACAAAAATTGGAACAATAAGACCAATTAGCTGCGTCAGTTTAATTTGGAATGGTTATGAAGGCGGATAAATTGCCACATAAATAATTCGCGTATTGAAACAACCTTTCAAAGTTTTATTCCGGCAGCAACGTCGCACTTTAGTCTAATTAAAGCATACTCGCATGGCAATTTCAAGATTTCCGGATCGATACCTATGCGCAATCAACTTTTCTAAAATCTGTCTGAATTTAAAAAAAACTACCCCGGGTATATATATATTCCTCACTTTCTTCGAAAGTCGGAACAATAAATACTTGCTTCAGTCATGTACCTTGCGTTTTAGAGAAACAGGTAACTTAAATTGCACAATAACTTTCCTTCTCCCCCTCAAACGCGGGATCTATTTTTGTTCTTACTTTTTCCTCTCACCCAAATATCATACATGTACCCTTGTGTGTTGTAGTCACATCTATCTTTCGGATGACGGAAACCACTACATCTTCAACTTCACTTTTCCCGAGTGTCTGTCCACGCGTGAATACAAAGCCGATAATCTTTACTATTACTCCACGATAGTCAGAGACTCCTGTTACATCGACGGTAAAAAAGAAAGAAAAAATATGAATATAATTTATAAAAAGTTAGTTAGATATAAAGGTTTAGAAAAATTATATAGGTTAGATAGGATTGCGTAAGAAGCAGGCGAAATTTGTCATGATCATAAAGCCACCAAAAAAGAAATTTAGATTGATTTTTGTTGTCGTATTGTTGTTTGTTGGGACCGATCGAAACAGGAAGCTTTATAAAATTTTTTAGGCAAAGAACATAAAGATTTTAGTTTGCAAGTTGATCTAATAAATCAAAACTGCCAGATCAAAATGAGTTCAAGGCAATCATTGTCGGTTTTATATTACTTTTATGAACAGCGACATTAATTTTGTTCATATGAATAAAATGATAAGTGCGACAGAAAAACGCAAAAATGTGGCCCCTAATTAGACAATGATCAGATTATCCTCCCCATTTTCAATTTGGATTCGAATTGCTTAGTGCTGGTCGTAAAGTACTCGATTATGTTTGATTTGAAAGCAAGCTTCAGCCTAGAATCAAGTTGTTATCCCCCTCCCTAAATGGGCTTAGGGGTATGGGTGCTAACATGGTCCATTGTTTGTTTGTTTTCATTTTAGGACAGAGTCCGATGGTGACTCGGATCGTGCCTCTCACTGCGAATGTGCAGTGCCTCTACAACATCGGGGAGTCCGTCTCTTTCTCACAGAGCGTATCCGTCGTCGGTAATGCAGCCATTTTACAAAAGTATATGTGTACTTTTACTATAGTATATATGCACTTTTACAATAGTACACGTGCACTTTTACAGTAGTACATGTGCACTTTTACAATAGTTTATGTGTACTTTTACAATAGTATATGTGCACTTTTACAATAGTATATGTGCACATTTACAATAGTATATGTGTACTTTTACAGTAGTATATGTGCACTTTTACAATAGTATTTGTGCACTTTTACAATAGTATATGTGCACATTTACAATAGTATATGTGTACTTTTACAATGGTATATGTGCAGTTTTACAATAGTATATGGCACTTTTACAATAGTATATGTGCACATTTACAATAGTATATGTGCACTTTTACAATAGTATATGTGCACATTTACAATAGTATATGTGTACTTTTACAATGGTATATGTGCAGTTTTACAATAGTATATGTGCACTTTTACAGTAGTATATGTGCACATTTACAATAGTATATGTGCACAATTACAATAGTATATGTGCATTTTTACAATATGTGCACTTTTAAAATAGTATATGTGTACTTTTACAGTAGTATATGTGCACTTTTACAATAGTATATGTGCACTTTTGCAATAGTATATGTGCACTTTTACAGTAGTATATGTGCACTTTTACAGTAGTATATATGCACCTTTACAATAGTATGTGCGCACTTTTACAATTTGTATACTTTTTTTCTATATAATTCAAATCATCTTGAAAAAAGATAAAACAGATATTGAAAAATATTTTAGATTTAAATCTCACGAAGCGCAATTGCGGTTATGAAGTACCTAAAAGTGGATGTACCTAAAAGTTAAATACAAAAGGATGTTGGTGTTATTTATTCACTTGTTATTGCGAGTTTTTTTTCCTAGTATTCATTAGAATTTTTCCGTGTAACAGTCTATTCTGGAGGTCAAAACACAAGCTCAATTTTGCATAAAAAATGAATCTTACCCGCACTTAAGAAAAGTGAAAACAAATAGAATAAAATGGGTTTTCGTGGTCTATAAAAAAGTAAAAATAATTGATACCCATGTTACGTTCAGACAAGAAAATTTTTGGACTAAAAATGGATTTAAATCCATTTTTTCTCGCCAAAACAAAATGCATTATAATTCATTTGGAATCCATTATAATGGGTTTTATAAGTAGGAAATCACAAAAAAATGGATTTTTTTCCACTTTAATTTTGTTTCGCGCTTCGTGCAAAATTTTGCAAGAATTTCGGCATTTATCAAGTGAGTGATGCGAAACTTTGCAAAGCGATCGTACGGCCTAACCCATTTCTAAACCTAAACCCGATTTGCAAAAAGATTCCGTTACGTTCTTCCCCCCCCCCTAACGTTTGCCTTTTTGCTCCCTTTCAATCCCCTTACGTTTGCCCCTTTGCTCCCCCTCCCCCACTCTACCACCCCCCACTTAAACACATCCACCCCAGCTGAACAACCCCCCCAACAAGTAACAGTTAAATTGAACAACAAGTAACCAACGTAACCAACTTTAGTTTAAAACGTAGAAAAGATTATATGTGTTTTGAAATTCGTTATCTCAGTTAAATGGAAAAAAATCTATTCTAATTTTGTTTCATTGTCAGTGTCTACAGAAGTGAAAAAAAATCGATTATAATGGATGAAAAAAGGATTTTGTTGCCTCGAAAAATAGTAATATTATAATCCTTTTTTAATTGAATAAAATCTATTTGTTTTCATTTTTGCGGACACTGTCAAGGAAACTCAATTATAATCGATTTATATTCATGGAACTCCAATGCGGGTACTAACTTTTGCTACAACCTGGTAGTTTTTTTTGATGCTATATTGGATTTACGTTGGGGGTTTTGCAGTTGAAAAAGTGTCTATCCAAGTATTGTCTGCTCAATTACCGTAACAATGTAACTCATGTAACGCTGACAATCGGATGTTTGAATATTTTTTCTCGAAATGATCTTCATTCGAGGCAAACGTATAAAAAATTGATAGATCTAGTTTTTTCGAAACGTTTTTTTCCCTCTAAAGTTCTGCTTTGTGGCTTTTGTCTCATTTTTGTTGGCTGATAGTCCCTGTTATGTTTGTAGTGTATGGCAACTGAAGCAAAGCTTCGCTCCACGTCAGCTTATTATGTTTTTTTTTGTTAAGAAACCCACTCATGTGATTGACTAATCTCAAGTCTAGTACTTTGATTTTGGCCTGAAAAAAGCAAAAAAAAATCTGTCTTGTAGAACACCCACCGATCTACGATAATTTGGAGGAAGATGACATTTTGGCCTTAAAGGGAAACATCTACAGAAGCAATACTTTCTCTACGAAGCGAAACCCTGGCACAGCGGGGGTCATTTTGGTAACTGCTGGCACCCAACTCTATGTACAGACCGAAGAAACCAAACGGGTAAGACCCAATCACCATTTAGGGTAAAGCGACAACTCGCAACAAAAGACAACTTGCAGTATACTCACCGCCGCAGTCACGCTAACGTGCTGCGAGCTTGCCGACAGAGGGTATGCAAAATTACGAGCCGTATAACGCGCCCGCCTGCATTTTTAAGTTTAAAACTAATTTGCAAACCTTGAAAGTTGTCGCTTTCTATAAAATTTCAGAGTTGTTGCGTCATCTCTATTTTCATGCGAGCATATAAAAAAGAACAAAATCAAAACTGGCCTTTTTTGCTAGCAACCTGAATAAGCTTCAGCAAAAGAAGCAAACTGGATTTTCAGCAAACTGGAATTAGTTACACTAGTGGTCAAATATATACGCAAATTCAGGTTTCAATTTTTAATTTCGGAGACGATTTTGGACAAAATTTACTTAGAAGTTTAACAATTTAGATCAACTGACAGAAAATAAGCTGAATTACCCTCTCTGAATGTTTCAGTTTTTGATTTGAATCACCTACCAGTTTTCGGTTCTGAAATGCCAGTTTTCGTTATTTAAAATAGGTTTTTTGATGGTATGAAGAAATAACCGAATCGAGGAAATTTGTCACTTTGAACATGGCAATTTTCTCCTCTAAAATGAGTGACCTGGTCTGATTAATTTCTTCTACTCCGTTTATTCGCAAAGTGTTCACTCCCATAAGTAAACCTACAATAGTGAACAAAAATAAGCGCAGCGCAAATTCAAGTTTTTGCTCTATAGTGCCTGTTTTTAATGTCCATTTTAGAGAAAATTTACCTTGATTTCCAGCAAAACTTTTACATATACGAAGAGCAAATTACCAGAGCTAATCTCTATGAAATTATTAGTTTTTGCTGTCAGATTTACCAATGCAATCTAAGTCTGAAAATTCCACATTTCCTCACTTGCATTTAAGTTATTAATGAAAGCAAGAAACAGCAAAGTTTAAATTTTCTTACTGATTTTTTCAAATTTGCCGCTGAGATTGTTTCACGTGGCATAAACATTATTTTTTTTTCAAGAAAGAGCTCGCTGCGATGTAAAAGTAGTGCAGATGAAGAATTCTGTCATTTATAGACCCGGAAAAAAAACAAACTGGTATGTGATTCAAATAAAATAATAAGACTTTCAGAAAAGTAGTTCAGATCATTTTCTGTCAATTAATGTAAATTTTTAATTAAAAGATTTAACACTGGACAAAGCTAAGCGCAAATTCAGGTGTTTTTCTCTAAAATGCTTGTTTTTAAGGAGGATTTTTGAAAACAATCACATGAAATTTGAGCAAAACTAACAGCAAACGATCAGTGCTGCCCTCACTTGCAAGTTGGTTTCAAAAATTGACCTGTTTTTTCTGGGTCTGAAAACGCCAGTTTTCACCATCTGCACTAAACTTTTCAAATCGATACAAGTTGAATGGTTCCCGCGGTAGGTGATAATTAGTATTTGCAAATAAATCTTGAAATTAAAGCAATGCGCTAAAATTTTGATTAAAAAACTAAAATCGCGTATCATGAAAAAACTCTATTGAAGAAGAAATTAAAACATGAAAACGTTATAAATTTGAAATGGTTTGAAACTTCCAAAGCATTTTTCTCGATTGCACCACATAAAGCAACGCCTACGGAAAGTATAATTTATTAGCAATTCAGATGCAAGGTCGCAAACAAAGTGGGAAAACTAAAAGGCTTTTTATCTATTATGATAGATTTTTGTGCAAAACATATGAGTATGAATTGGAATAAAAACAATTTTTTATAATTGATTATATCCGATTACAATTATGTCGAACAGTCGATGGGTTAACGTTGTTTTAATGACGCTTAAAACTGGATACCGATGTGTACCAAAAATTTCAAATATGGCTAAAAAACATAGTGCTTGCCTTTTTTTTATCTCTTTTTAACATAATGATACTTTTTTTGCTCTAATGCTGTGAAGTAATCACCTTTTAATTTTGTATAACTTTGAATTTTTTTTAGAACGATGACTATGAGATGGTCGCTGAAAACTGTACATTAGCAAATAATACAAACCTAGACGACCCCGCGACCGGCCAAGAAACTATTTTAGAGGAATTTTGTCCAGTTCAAACAGTCTCAAACTCATCATACAACCCTATGCCTGCGACCTCTGACGTTGTGAGTATCGTAAAAATTACCGATGCTTTATTTCACCGTTATTTTTCCACGTTTTCCTAACAACTTTGTCAATCTCGAATATTGAAAAAGGAAAAGATTTTGCTTGCACCTGATTGATTGTAATAAAGTATAAGCTGGTAAATAATTGCTTTTTAAGATGATCCATAAATCGGACTGAAAGCAACATATTTCTTTGTTTTCATAGATTAGTTTCATGATCGGATGTTACACACACAATTTATTATAATTGTATGCAACTGCGACTCATGTAAAATTAAACTGCATTTTCAAGATGCAATTAAATTTGAGCTAATAAACAGTCTAAGACAATACTAAACGTTTTAAGTAACCTGTCATCAATTTATTTTTGATGCATAGGAAAAGGACTAAAAAATATCGAGAAAAATGATTTTTTTTTTTCAGAAAACTATCTGGGGTCGGAACAGAACCACTGAATCTTTTTGTTTAACTTTTGATTGTATTCAACCATTAGGTCCGATTTTCTACTCCGGCTGAGGGTTTCTTTGAAAGCGTGGAGTCCGCTTACATTATTTGTTCATACATACTGTGTGAACCGAACGGCGGACCAAGCAGCTTGTGCACGTATGCAAAGAACAAAAACTGTTCAGCAGGTTAGTGACATGGACATCGAAAACGCCTTTTATATATTACATAGTTATAACTTGGATTAATCTCAAAACTTATGAATGACAGCATTCAATTTTTTTCATGGCCAGTTTAGGGATTAAAAGCAAAAAGATTTCAATAACAAAAGCCATTGTTATGCGCGCATAAACATATTTTTCTATACGCTGCATTTTTTGTCAAGTTGCTAAACTGGCTTCAAATTCATCCACCAGATGTGGAATAACTCGCATTTTGTTGGCGCCATTTAGGTAATCTGTCTGTATTATTGGTTTACGATACAATTGTTTTAGTTCTTTTCTGATTAGAGCTAAAATTATAACGATGCCAGCACAACGAATTTCAAAAATCTCCAATCTAAATGCGTTTTTGGGTATTTTTTTTGGTACAAATCATATCCAGTCTTTTTTGTACAAAAAGCATTTGGCAAATTACATGTTTACACTACAGGGTGTTTCAGATAGATAATACAACATTTAGTTGCACGATGAATCAGCCTACGACAAAACCTTTTTTGTGGGAAAACCTGCCCAAGATATAACCCTATTTGGACGAGGTACTTAAAACGTAAGCGAAACTAGCTCATTTCTCGCATTTGGGCACCAATTGGCAACCATTAATTACTAAAAATGCGAGAATTTTAAAATTGCAATCCAGTGACTATGAATTTCGTACCAATGGGCGCATGTGGTCCATCCGGCGGGCGGTACGAATAAGTTGTTTAAAACATGATATATTACACCCCATGGAATTGTTTAAGGCAATTCTTAGCAGTTATACACAAAAATACATCACATTTCTCGCATTTTGTAACCGGACGTGCTTCACAAGTTGGGAGTTTACAGCGGGGTCCCCTTTCGGATGCAACTGGCCAGTGGCCAACATTATCGGTCCGAATATCTGGCGCGGGCGTAGGAGTCCGTCTACCTCCGCGCTTTCGCTTAGCAGCGATCTGTTGATCGACTGTACTGCGCCGGCCAACACCGCGCGAACTCACATTGACCCTCATCAAACTGGAAGCTAGCTGGCTTTTGAACGCAAACAGACTCAGCCGGTCTTTCACTGGTACGTTATCCAATTCGCAATCGCGGCGATAAACTGCCCAGAAATTGGTGGCGATCATATTGACAAAGTGGAGAAATATGTAGTATCTGGCTCTGGTTTGTGTAGTCATTCTGTATCTGGCAATATATGAGTTTACTTCATCTACGTGACCCATATGGTTGTTGTACGCCAGAATTGCAGCAGGTGCTGTAACCTTTATGTATTGACGACGCTTACGGTCAAAGCGATTCAGCTCAGCAACCGGCAAAGACGTACAAAAGGTGCTCAGAAGATGCACGTACCGGTTGTCCATCCAACGTATGGCATACACATCTACGCCATCCACCAATGCAGCTTTTACTTCAAATGTTCCCCGGGGCATGGTACTGGGACCACTGCTAAAGACAAGTCCCTTTGCTCGATTAGGCTGGAGGGTGCCTATCGATTGTATGCCGTCCTTGGCCAATGCGACTAGCAGTTCAGGCGAATTGAACCAATTGTCGAAATACAACTTGAATTTTTTGTGTTTTGGGATGATTTTTGCTAGCCTCACAACTACCATCCCTGATTTTCCCACCTTGTGCGTGTTGTCATTGTCCACAACTGATCCATAAAATTCTATCCTGTGAATCACACCGGATCGCCCCGACAACACAAATATTTTGAATCCCCACATCGTTCCAGTCGTAAATATTCGTAATCTGACCAACCCAGTTTGTATCTGCACGATAGGCCACGAAAAGATCCAAATCAAACTCGAGATCCGTCAAATAAACTGTATCGTTGTTGCCATTGTCCCAGGAAACGTTGCACTCAAACGCCCCAGCCATATATCAACTTTATCTGAAATTTGGAAAAGTTGATGTTTTTTTGCTCATGACCGCCAGGACCGGCTGGTACGAAAAAGGGCCAAACCAATAGTCAATAAAACCAGGTTATGCAAATTGGGCTAGGATACAATTATTTCCCACAATAAATCAACAGATTATAGGCTACATGAAGATATTTTTTGCAAACACGTAGTAGTTTTCAATATAGAGAAATGAATGTTTCAAATGTACACAGTGGTTACATTACGGGTATTCGTACATGCACGAACAGGATGACGCAGTAATTTCCACAAATCAACGTGCACGTATGTTTGGCTGTAGTGAACGCTGCTGCATACGTCCCTTTCATTACGTTATTACTCTACTACACTCTATTCTCAATCCTGATTGGCTAATATCAATCGTGTTTAGTTGTGTACGTTTTCGTACCGCTCGTCCAAATAGGGATAACCATTTTGCGCGAATGAGTCAAAGATTTAATTCATATATTGTCGACACGTTTTTTTTTGCGGTTCAATGAATTTTCTCTGCATTTTGTGCTGAAAAACATAGTGCTGAATTAAAGCAACCGGATGAAATGAACTAAAATTGAGTTTTCAAACTCGTTTTGCTCAACTTCAGTAGTAATTGGCCAAAAATGAAGAGGACACAAGTTATTGCAATTTTACCAGCTATTTATGGTGCAAGTTTTTTGCAAGTTTTGGAACCAAATTACACCCAAAAAACAGCTCAATCCATTTTGTTCAAAATTGAGGACAAAAAGTCACTTGATATAAGAGTAACTACAAATTGAATTCACCCGTTTTAAGCGTGTAAGTTTGGTTCAAGAACTTGCAAAAACAATTGCACCAGAAAAAAGCTGATGAAAATCCAAGCAATTTTTGTTCCCATTATTTTTTTTTGCCAATTGCTACTGAAAATGAGAACACGAAAATCAAATTCAGTTTCATTTCATTTCATCCGGTTGTTTTGATTTAGCTCTATAGAATTTTGTTCAGCGCAAAATGAAGTGAAAATTCATTAAACCACAAAAAAAAACGTGTAAACAAGTTGTTGAAGTAAATCTTTGACTCATTGGCATAAAATGGCTATATCTTGGGCAGGTTTTCCTGAATTTTTTTTTTCGTAGGTTGATTCATGCTGAAACTAAATGGTGTTTTACTTATTATATCTACCCCTGTATTTAACACCCTTTATTTACTCACTGTTAAAAAACCCTGTATTTATCAAAAAACTATTCGCAGTGTGCCGAGTTTTATCAACCTTAGAGCTCGGTTGTTTTCTTTGCGCAGCCAGCAAATCATGTAAACGATGACAAGACGGACAACCTAGGCCTCCCTATGTTCTGGGGAGAACCATTGCGCTCCTCCCCTTTCAGTTGGGACATTGTTTTGTCTATTCAGCCTCACAATAGGTATTACCGTCAATGTAACGCTAATCATAGTAGCCCCGGGAACAGTACGTGATGAACAACCGCGTAGTGTGGATTCAAAGCCACAAAAAGTATCGGATCTAGAACAGAAAAAAAACGTCCACAATGGGATGCAGCAGCGGCTTGTAAAATCATGGAGGCAAATGAGGATGGAAAAAAAGCCTCGCATTGGCATGAAATGGTTTTTTCTTGAAGCGGACTCTAGAGCTCGTTTAAATTTGTCTTTCGACCCTGGAAATTAGAGCTGGAAAGCGCTGTCGAAAGAATTAACACGTAGGGACCTTATTGCCCTGTCGTTCATGGATTGAAAAAAAAATTACAGGCAACCATGGAACGTATCAAGCAGTACAACACGTGCTTTAAGGAAGCACGCAAGTGTTTTGCAGCCTTTCGGCACAAGCGATCTGCTTCACTTGGAAAGAATGTGGCGAGTGATTTTTTAATCGGACGGATACGAGCTACTGACTTACAAAACGCACTCACGCTGAAAAGTTTAGATCAGCATGCAACACTGCGATTGGCGTTTGAATTTTAAAAAAACCGCCACAGAGTCAACTGACTTCTTGAAAACCTTCCCGCACAACAAGAGAAATCCAAGTTTTGCGCTAGCAAACAACAATGAAACAAGAGCTGACAAGCGCCTGCAACACAGCGGAAGTTGAGAAATTTTATCCCGCAGATCAGGCGGGATTGACAGATGTTTCCACACCTAGGCAAATCCGTGTTACTTCTGCGGTAACCCTTACTCCGTGAGTCATTCAACGTCTGCCCATCCGGTGGTGTCGAACGCAGGTTATGCAGAAGGAAAAAGTCTTTCGCTAAGTGTTTTAACTCTTCCAAAAAAGAAAATGTTCAAAATGTATAAAGAAAAACAAGGCCAACGTTTGGACAATAATACAGACAGGATGGCAAATGAAAACGATGACGACAGCAAACCCGAATACGGAAAAAGAAGTTCACAGATCAAATAAATAATCTTAAGCTGTTATATTTTAACCGTTTACACACAAACTCTGAGCGTTATGTTAGGGTCTTGCGCAAAGTCCTTCTATGTCACTGTCAACAAAAGTAGTCCAGTATCATTATTGAAAAAATGAACACCAGGTATCTTGATGCACTCAAATCCAGCACTTAAGTTCGTAAATGCCAATCTTTTGACCGAAGATACTACATATGTGTACTACAACAAAACTTCTAATAAATCTTTGGCAGTTGTTGCATCCGCGTCTTGTCGAGAGGTTGAAAAAACAATAGTGCATCGTTCCTTACCTTAGACACATGACACATTGCCTGTTGGAACTGGATCTGCGAAATTTTATTGGAATAGAAATATTTCAACCAATTCCTCCAATCAAAAACAAATTGTAGAGTGTGGCTGTTGTTTTAACCTCGGAGCTATTTAAAACTCATTTTTTAAACTATAATTTGAAATCTCATTTTGTAAATAATTTCGAAGTTGTTCGAAAACTTGGAATCTCCCCATGTGCAATTAAACTTTGTTTGGACCAACACCAAATTAAGGGTAGAAATCCCTATCCATATTCAGGATAGAGTTTTCCCTGGCTTGAGTTTCTTACCTCTAGAGGGTGGGAAAAGGTGTAGGAAGTTAGTAAATAAATCATTACTAAAAAATCGGGTACCCATTCTGCCTAGACACACCTGAGACGTCGACCACAACCACAGCATCGGGATTGGGAGATAGTTTCGACACCTACTACGAGTATGTGTCGCGAGAACGGGTTCAAGTTGGCCCTGTCGGGATACTGGGGAGTTAGTACATTTAAATAGTTCCATCTTTTACCGAAAAAAACACTGAAAAAGCTAATACACAATGTTTTTACCATACACCATTTAACACCAAATTTAACTTCTATAAAATTGTTACCGTGAGCTTCAAGAAATCATTTTTGGAAAGCTTGACACCATCTCAAATCATCAATTGATGCAATATGAGTTCAAGTCGCGTATTGATACCGTGAATAGTACCGTGAACAAAATTTTCACTTTTCCAGCCAAAAAATTGCATAAGCCCATATCAAAACAAAAATTAAAATCTCACTAAAAAAACAAATTTGAGTCCAAAAAATCTCACTAAAAAGCCGTGAAAGCAATTTATTTCTTTCGCAATTGACAAAAATTCATCCAAAGGTTTAGAAGGGACGCCCCCTCTCCCCAGTGATTCGACCCCCAGACTGCACAAAAGGTCCCCCTTTAGTACTATTTCACATCATCTTTGGCTGACCGACCCAGAAATTTTTCAAAAAAAAACACCCTCACCCTCGAGAAAATTGTAGATCCGCCCCTATGGCATCGCTTTTACAAAAGGTAGCTTGAAATTTCACATGTTTAGCTTCGATAGACTTTAAATCATCTCTCCTAGAATATTTCCAATCAACTATTAAGCCATGAAATCTATCAATAAGAAATCAAATATGCGCAGAAGTGGCACGCATAAGAGTTAAAGAAGAGCAGCATTTAGCAATTATAAGACCAGATCAGCCATCAAAAAGTATAAAAGCGAGTCCGCCATGTTCGAAATCGAAAAAAAAGCAGTACTTTTGCATTTACTTGGATTCATATTTTTTCTAACTGTCTTCTGGTTGTGTTTATCTGGTTCACAATTGCTTTAGCCGAACAAAGAGTTCTACAAACAGCTGATGATGGCGGGCTGAGCTCTATTAACGTAGGACCAGCCGCAGGTTCTGTTGGAGCGGGAGTAGGGGGAGCTGTTGTGGTGGGGGCGGCAACTGCTGGTAGTGATTTGACAGACGCATGTGCTGATTAAGCCTAAGCAAAATGAAGAAGAGTGTCGTACACTTAGTACCATTAATTATTCCATTGAACTGCGCTTCGAATTCGCTTATTGATTTCTGATAATATACAATCTGTTGATATAGTTTTATCTTACTAGTCTTTCTAATTTTGTTATTTTTTGACGAGAAAATAGAATAACTTATCAAAAAAATAACCAAAACAGATCGCATTCATCGAAGCTACTCATTGAAGATGTACACAAAAAAAAGATGACATTAATTTTATAAAAGCTGAGTACTAAATAATTTTTTATATTAGCTTATTATTGGAGCTAACAAATTCACGTTTTGTATATGCATATTTCTTTTTCTCATGGTGTATGATTTGAAACAAGTAAGAAAAATTAAGCAATTTTTTGTTTCGGAAATCTCGAAATTTAAGAAACTGATATTACTGAATTGCTTTCTAATTTGATCAATATTGTTTTCGTAGTAAGAGAAAAAGTTTTTCAGCTCGATTTTTTAAAAGATTTATAAAAAAACGACTAACCAGTTTCTGAGGAGGTAGCGCAAAATACTCCGATATTCACGTATATGAACCGTGTGCCTTGCTTTACATGCAAAGCCATGAGCACAGTTGCATACAAGCTTCACCTGTTGAATTCGATAGACCAAAAATGATAATCATACAACTCCATAAACTAAGTCTACGAAAAAATACTAATAATACAAATTTCATAAATGTTGCTTAAATGGTGTCATCGAATCTTCAAACTAATTTTTTCTTGTTTTGGCATAAAACTTGGTGTATCGTAACAAATAAAAAGGAAAACCTTTTTTGTCAAGAAAAATTCTAATCAAATATTTTCCATATATGGAAATTGTATAACTAACTTTTTTTGATGACGAAAACAAAATTTTTTCCGACAACAAAAATAATTTTCGACTGCAAAAGCCAAATTTGGTACCTAAACAAACAATTTTCAAAAAAAATTGTTTGCAAAATTTAATTTTTTGTGTGCATAACGTAGTCCTGGATACAAAAAAAATGTGACTTTTTCCGTTTCTCTGAATACCTTTTTTCAAAAACGCTAAAAACTTCTATTTTTTGTACGTTATGTTTATGTATGCCTTGATGAATGTCTGATAGTTCAAAAACTCAAATTTTGAAAAAAACATTGTCTTCTAAAGTGTTAATTTAAATTTATAATGTTTGATGCTCTTAGTATATCATTTGCTTACGATTTCTTTTATACAATTCATGTCGTTTCTAATGCATTGTTAATGCGAGACGATCAAACTATTGGGAACTCTAGTTTTGAGTAAAACATGGTTTTTGTCACTCGAGTTCGGTCACGGACACATCTCAAAATTTTTTTTGGTTTATGTGAAACAGCTAGTCATATAATTTCCATATATGAAAAATCACTAATCACAGACCTTTCATGCAGTTTTCTGTATTTATGGAAATATTTCAAAAGTTTTTGATTGGCGTTTTTCCATATATGAAAATTGTATGCGCAGCAATTTTGATCATCAGGGGTGGTTGTCGTTTTTCGCTTTTCCCGTAAAAACTGGGAACAATTTGTTTGATATCGGCTGAAGTATTGGAACCAGTTTAAAACAAGTATTGATTTTATTTTTTGTAATTTTTCATGGTAAAATATTAATAACTAACTAACCAATCATGAGCCATGACTATAAATTACGATATAAATTGTAAAGCTGAAACTTTTCGTAGTTTCAGTCAGAGAATTAATAAAAAAGATTGAAATTAGGTGCTCTCTTCTCGCCTCTAACCTCCCAATAAACCAGTATATCTCTAGATCTTTAAAAGATATTAGAGTAAGATTAGGATTGGTATCAGACTAAGGAGTTGTACAAAATATCCGGTCGAAAATAGATAGCGTAATGAACAGATGTGTACCCTTATCCGAAATTACTCTATGAGAAGGCCACCCCGGACCTAAACTCAGTATGCTATACTATGTTATGCAGATACTAAATACATAAGCCATACAGCCTCGCATCGGTTTGTTAAACGTTTCGCGGTGTTACAAAATTAGACTAGATATTATTTGAAAATTTGATAATTGTCTGGTATTTTTGAAGTACTTTCCGCAAGTGATGGCTAAATTTTGGCTAGGTCGGCTCTGCCTGGTTGCAACACTGGCATAGTTCTAGATTCAACGACCTACTTAAATTTTTTTGTTCACACCAATTTGCCCTTCAATGAACCAATTTTGAAATTCTTGCAGAGAAAATACAACACAATCATGATTTTTTTCTTCTCAATCGGTTTCTCACTTTCAACATAGTCAGACTGTGTGAAGGCTTGCAATAATCAAAGAAAATACTGAACAACGACAAGTTTTATGTTTTTTTTTTGGGTTTGGAAGTTAGAGGGACTGTCAAAAAACTATGGGTTTTAGAAACTACTGGACATCATATCAAATCATGAGTGGTTTGAAGATTTTGGGATTCAGAGTTTTTGAACGTTGTCTTGATTGAAACCAGTTTCCGTGAATTGTCTGAACTATTGGATAAATGCGTTGAGTTTATAGAAACTAAGAAGACTGCTCGTATATCAGCACAGAGCCGTGAACGTTCCGACTGTCCCTTGATTAACATGGGGAAAAGTAAGTACCGAAAATCTATAAATTTTCGACAGAATCAAAGTGTGAAATTTTGAGTCGTACAAAATTAGTATGACCGATTAAATAGCCTCAAATCAACTTAAAACGATCATGTTGTGCGGGATAACTCACCACGAATAAATAGTTTGCATTATGCTTTCAGCATTTTGAACAAACTCTTCAAAGCGCGCATAATTTAGTCCAGAACATGGCCAATTTGGCAATTTTCAAACCCCCAGTACTTTACAAAAAAACCAGAGGGAAATTATCTTTTTACATTTGAACTCAGGAAGCCAATATCTTCAATGAGGTTTAAAAAAAAATTTTGTTGAAAAGTATTATTTCGATCGGCGAAAGTTGACTGAATTAAAAAACTACACCGAGATAAATATTTGTTTTTTTTTCGAAAATCGGAACAATAAAATGACATAATGATGGTGCAGATTTTTACAAAGGAAGCATGTTGACATAAATATATCAGTTTTGGGTTCAGTATAAATCTTAGCAGGGTTTGATTATACATAGCCAACATTTTTTTGGTACTGAACTACTTTTATCCGCACAAGGCAAGGCTGTTCAAAATTTTCTAGCAGTGGCTCAAAACTAATCAAAATCATGCGCGTGCGCTTTCACCTATGTACGCATCGGAGTGTTTTTTGTAGTACACCTGATTAAGGTTTTGTTTTGTAACTGAGAAATTTTTACAGACTTTTACGCAGATGAACACCAAAACTCCAAAAAATTAGTTTTGTTATGATTTAAATCGCACAATTTCAAATTTCCAGTCGCTATTCCATCAGAACTGGAATAATGCAAGATTTTTTTGATTTTTTCCAACTGAAAACTGAAACGAATTACTGTTCCGACTTTCGTAACGAAAGCAACGGAATATTTGTGCAAGTGGTGGGCTTTTTTTTTTCTTCAGACAAGTTTTGACTTTTTAACTAGCTATTTTTGACGGGATTTTTTAAATATCGTTTAAAAGTTTTGTTTGTCCTGAGCCTAATATTGAAAAGTTATTTCAACTGTGATCATTTTTAGTAAAAATATGGGGGTTTACTGGTTGCCATTTTAGCCAATTTGGGACAATTTACGCCCGATATGATTCGCGCTATTAACGCGTAAGCGTAGTTTTAATCCGTCTTAGACATCGTTCCTAATTGGTAGAAGGAAGCTTATTTGCCATAATTGATTTGTTACTAGGAGCAAGTTTTATCACTCTGTACTTTATTTGACGTGTGGGGGATGATTTTCACAAAAAAATCTCAGAGTAAAAAAAATCGTCTTATTTTTTTTTACAATTTATTTTGTTATAGAATTACTCCCCCATAGACCTTAAAAAGCAGTTGGAACATTTAGGGCTTCGCCCTGATACGAGCAGTCTTGTTGTCATTGTCTAAATCTAATTTGATGAGTTAGTTTTCGCAAAACTCTATCAATAAAATCGGTTTTTTCTTTCATTGTCGGTTTTTGCTATCATTAACTCAATATATAGGACGTTTTTGTTTCAAATATGTTAATTGTTTTCAATCAAATATAAAATTGAACAAAGTTATGCTCAAAATTTTTCGTTGCATTAAGCAGCTTATCTTGCTTCTATTTTTTTCAAAATATTGAAAAATTAAAATTGATTCTTCGGAAATTGAAAACAAATAGAGTAAACTACAAACTATTTGTTAAACCAAGAAATGAATGGTTAAATAAATCTACGAAGGGTTATTTACAAAAGGAATTTACAGCTAGCCTTATGATGACGCGTTTTTTGAATAATAGCTATTGGTGTTAGTATCATTCATACTGACACTTCAAATTTCTACATGGTAAGCTTTGTTGTCATATTATTATGTTGGAAAATCCGATTGTCTCCTATTGACCGTAAAGGGATGAAATTTAGGTCTTTTTGGTTATAACCCCAACCACCTTTACACCCCCTCCCTAAATGATGACTATCTTTTGAAAACTACGCACAATACATTGTCAAAATCATCATCATATGCCAAAACCGTGTATTCGAAAAAAAAACAAATTATACATAGTCAGTTTTTTTAAAAATACAATTCACATTAAAGCATCAAAAAAGACTTCCAATTACAATAGAAATATCCTACGCCACAAAAAGTGTTTAAAAAAATGGCAACTTATAGGCCGATTGTTTTTTAATACTAAATGTTTCAGGTTTAGAAAAAAGTGCTGACCGGAATCGAGCGTAGGCCCTCAGCCGTCTATTAACTTTTGTCTTACCCATTAGTTAACTTTCAAGAAATTGAGCATGTTTGCTGCAGTGCAGAATTGAATGCTGCACAAATGATAGCTGCACAAATGGTTCAGTGAATTTGTTAAACTAGTTGTAAACTAGAACAAGACTGCTCGTATCAGGGTGAAGCCTTGAATGTTCCGACTGCCTTTTAAGGTTTATGGAGCAGTATTAACATTGATAAGTTGAAAGTAATAAAACAAAATAAAATTTGATTTTTTAAAATGAAAATCATCCCCCCACACGCCATAGAAAGAACAAAAGGATAGATTCCGCTATTTTTCACAAACCAATTATGGCAAGCAAGCTTCTTTCAAGCAATTTGGAACGATTTCTAAGACGGATTGACTCTCCGCTGTCGCGCGTAATTGTCTGAAATTGGCCAAAATGGCAATTTTTAAACCCCGATAACTTTGCGAAAAATGATCACAGATGAAATATCTTTTCAAATTTAAGCTCAGGACAACAATAACTTTCGAATGATATAAAAAAAATTTTCAGAAACGGCTAATTAAAAAGTCGAAATTTGTCTGAAGAAAAAAAAACCCACCCCGAGCACAAATATTCCGTTATTTTCGTATCGAAAGTCGGAACAATAACTGCACCTTTGGAAATTATAAAAAAAGATACAAAGCAAGAACTTTGAATTAAGTTGTTTTGCTTTCTAAAAACTTCCGTAGGGAGTTAGTTCTTGGTGATTAGATCTGTCTTTGATCCATCCTGTATGTATCAATTTTCAAACACGTCTATCACTTAGCGAGAAAAATACTAAAATGAAGCCTAATTGATAACTCAAGGCCTTAGAGTAAAAATCTGAAAAATTCCGTCAAAAATGTCTAGTTAAAAAGTCGAAATTTGTCTGAAGAAAAAAAACCCACCCCGAGCACAAATATTCCGTTACTTTCGTATCGAAAGTCGGAACAAAAAGTCTATATTCCAGTTTGATAACGCTGGCTAATCGCAATCGTAATAAGAGGATGCCAAATGCATTTTTAATTGACATTTACTTCACATTTTATGCACTTTTCTAGTTTGATTTAAAGTTCGTCGTATCAGCTCTGCATTTTCTAGTAAATTCAATCCAACTTTCTACTAAAAATTTCCATTTCTTTTTTTCATCCTTTATGGGGTACAACCGAAAAGACCTTGACACCCCACTCCACATCTTTGATAAAATTTTGCATACAGCTTATACTTTTGATTGCTGTAGTAAAATCAAGCTCCAGAATTTCAATCAGAAGTAATCAGAAGATAATAGTTTTTTGAAATGTTAACAAAAAATGTTAAGTCAAACTTCTTTGAGGAAAGGACAGCAAAAACCTAATTCCTGAGTGCCTTTACCTCCCTCGCCGCCCAAAAGGTCCCCCCTCTTGAGAAAATCCTATATAGGATTCTGCTTCACAGCTCTAGATCTTAATTCTATACAGGACGCGATTTTTCCAATTGTTTTTGGGAAACAGCTGCCACTGCGATATCTGAAAGCAAGCCGAAAGCTTTTAAAAACGCTTAGTTGAAAACGAACTTTTCGTAATGCGACTTTGATACAACATGTTAAAAAACCACCATAAAAGTAGTCGCTAGTTTTTGGCAACCGTCTCATTAAAACAGAGAATAGTGATTAAATTAACAATCACAATTTACCGAGAGTTATTTCTAGATTAGACTGACTACTGCAACGTAAAATTGACCATGTAAAATACGGTTTAAAAAATCTCTGCGTTTTGATACACCAAAAACTACACTGTTTTGTTGTCAGTTTTGTTTTTGTATGCACTCAAAATGTTTCATTCTCGTGGATTTATTCTGTGGGCGTTGTTGTTTACTACGTGCATTAATCTGTCCTGCAAGGGGGTTAGTGCACTAAACGAGACTGAAATTAATGCACGGATTAGCTTAGATTGCACTGACGCTGGGACGGAGGTGACAATGGACAGAGATTTGGTTTTGGATGGTGTGGGTAAGTAAAGTGGGATATCCTATTTCCCTCCTCTTATATACAAGGTACTATTTTAACCCAACCCCCAACCCCCCCCCCACACACACACACACACGTACACGCACACAGACAAACACCACCCCTGCTGAGATCAAAAATTATCCAACGTATTTATGTCCTACCGCCTCCTTTTACTTTTTGTACTGAGATTATAGTTCCGATCATTGAAAATGGGGAGGGACTTTGTATTCGTGTGTTTTAGTTTTTTTTGTTTTCCGTGCAAAATCAGGTACGGCGAAAAATTATCGGATTGGGTCGAGAGATATCTCATGTACTTTTAGTCGTAATTCTAAAAACATTTCAAAATTTTCAAAAAAAATGTCTTAGTTTTGAGAAAAACTGGTTTGAAAGTTTTGAGATTGGATCTATTGAACAATCTTCACCCCTTTCAAGAGAGGGGGGGATTGTTAAGTAGATCAAAATGGTCGATTTTCGACCAATCAGAATGCAGCAAAATTAGAAATCCCAATAGAAACTAAGCTCAGTGATAATTTACTGTATTTATATTTATAGGGTTGGATACTCTTAAGTAGGTACCATAGGGTGGGGGAGGGGGTTGTTAAGTAGATCCTTGAGATTTAGTCTAATTTCGAGCGAGTAAAACGATGGAGTAAAGCTCGTTATATGGAAATTTACTTTTTAAAGACTTTTGGGATAAGAAACTTGATATACTATAAAAAAAACTAGCTTTGGATGTTTCATTTAGCGCTTACTTGGCAAACTGAACTTTGACAAACGTTTTTAGTTAAAACGACAAAATTTTCTATGTATTTTGCAGGTCCATCCGAGTCAGTTATTCTGTACATTGGAGACACTCACACATGCAACTTCACTGCAAACTCAAGCGGAGACGGATTAGACACCGAGTAAGTCTACGTGTCTCTTCCAACCCCCCCCCCCCCACATGCAAATTTTTACTAGTAAAAAAATTGTTTGTATAGTCCGATTAATACAAACATTGGTATGCCGACTAATTAGGCCATGAAAAACATAATTGGTCTTCATACTTAACCTCAAGAACCACTCGTTACACTATATTAATGATGTTCAGGCAAGTTTGGGAGGGGTTGCCGTCTACGTTCAGCTATTTTTCATAATGGGCTGTCTGGAATCAAGGTATATCGGCGCTCAAAATTTTTTATAAATTTGGGCATCAAAGACGCCAATAGAAAAACTTTAGGATCCCTTGGCTGAAAATGACAAGGAGGCCCTTTAACCCTTTAAGTGGTCAAAAGTTTAAATCTCTGTGGAGTGGGGGGCTCCGCACCTGATTAAATTAAGACCATTTATCCACGGGGGAAAGGACCAACACAAGAGCTGTACAGCTCATCACGGCGAACCGCTGTTGTGCCCCTGTTTAAGAACTACATGCAATTTTTTTTGGTTATTTTTTTTTCTGGGCTGGGTAATGTTGCTTCACCCTCAAGCAACGAGCACGGATCATGGTGGGCCTCAAACATCCGACCTTTCGATTGAGAGGCGGAGACGTAACCACTTCACCACCGCTCCCCAGAAGAAATGATTAAGAATACATTTATTATTCTTGTTTTACATCGTAACATCATGTATTTAAACATTAATAACGCGCAAAATTGTCATGTAAACTAACAAAGCTGATAATCATTGATCCGTTGCGTTCTTCTATAACATTTTTTTAACGTTGGGCAGCCAGAGCTCTTACTTCTTTGTCGCTTTTCAAAATCAAATAATAAAAGACTTACTGATAAAAGTTCAACTTGCAAATTTTATGGCGCATAGACAATTGTGTCCCACGGTGTCCTACAATTTAATGACATACAATTCAACACAGTACTTTTTAACACCTAGTCACTTCATTACTAAACAATTTAAATCGACAACAATATAACTCCTATTTTCCAGTTCAACACAGTACATTTTAACACTTAGTCATTTCACTATTAAAATTAATGCTGTATGAATTCCTTATCTTAACTCTTATCACACCAAAGTTAATCCTGCAATTAACACACGCACCATAATGAAAAACTTGGTTTATCTTAGTTATATATGCTAAAAGGAGGCTTCCTAATTTACTTAAGATAACACAATAAACACATTATGATTGAGTCTTCTTTCGAGTTCACAGTTTCATCTAAAAACAAGCCAATTCTTATAGCGTCCGGCCACGAATTTTATTTTGTGCGGCGACCCCGAAATGCTGAGAGTTCTGGAAAAGTCATTTTTCTGGTTAGCCGATGGAATTTTTAAAATTACTCCAAAAATGTTCTATCAGCTATATTCAATTCATGTTAATGTATCTGGCATTGCGCCAGCTTGCATTTACGCCTTCCTTCCTAACAAAGCCGAAAAAACCTACAATCGTTTCCTGCAGACGTTATTTGGTTTAGCACCCAACTGTCGGCCTGAAAGAAACTTGTTAGATTTTGAGCAAGCTGCTCTTCAGTACTTCCAAAAAACATTCCCCGAAGCACAATTATCGGGTTGTTTTTTCCATCTCTCTCAGAGTTAAACGAGAAAAATTAATGAATTGGGTCTGAAAGTGACCTACGAAACGAATCACGAGTTAGCGCTGGCTTTAAAAATGCTGCCATCCCTTGCATTCGAAAAAAATAAAGATCGGCGATTCATTTGACATGATCGTTCGGGAAATTCAGAATGTAAGCGACAGAAATTGTTTGGAACCCGAGAAAAATGAGAAAATTGACGAGTTGTGTCTGTACTTCGGCTCTATTATATAAAACGCTTGCTGCCAAACCGTGATGTTTCATTCCTACCCTCCCTTTGGAACCAACGAGATGCGGCCGTGAGTGGGATCGCTCAAACAACAAATGCTGTCGAGGGATGGCATTTCGGGATTCAATCATATTTCAGCGGAGCCCACCCAAATATGTGGAAAGTAGTGGGCAGCCTTCAAAAAGACGCTTCCGTACAAAAACTCAACTTTTTTGATGCATCAAGTGTTCATAAGTTCACAAAAAAGAACAAGTATCGAGTATTAAATGAAAGAGTACAGAACATTATGTCCGTTTACGAAGACAAAACTGATCTGTATTTTTTCAGAGCGTTATCTAGTTTGTGTTAAACTATTGTGAATTTTGTTTCATTTTTCTTCCGTATTTTTAAAATTAAATTTTTTATCCTACTGAAATTTTTGTCAGCTTTTTTTGAAAAGACGTTTCCTTGCAGACTCCCGGAAACGTAACTAAACGCAAGAACGTGATTCGTGCCTTAGCAATTTAATCCCAGGGAATATGAAATTGTACAAGACGCTCGCGTCCCAGACGTAATTGTCCCAAATTATTTTCTTTGAATTGACCTAGTGGTCGTTTAGGTTAAGATTTTTTTGTGTTTGTTTGATCATTCTTTATTTACAATTAGTACCAAACAATCATGGAGCAGACACAGTTTCCAAAATAACTATCAGAATTTAGTACGCTTCGGACGTTCAAGCCTCGGGTCGGATAAAAACTTTCCAATTTGTTGAAAATTGACATTGAAAAGCCTAAATAGGTAAAATGTTGCTAGGCCGGAATGGGCGTGATTGGGGAAGCATAGTTAAAATGATCTTAATTTAACATTTTAAAAACATTTCTAGGTAAACTTTGGAGCCTAAGAATCAATAAGACGCTTTAGTGGTTCGAAGTATCAATAAGACGCTTTATAAAAATAAACTGCTCTACTGGTTCGCTGAGGCCACATGTAAAACTTGATGCCAACTTCAGCTGTCCATGTCAAATCTGGGTTTTTGATATTTTGTATTTGTCAGCGAGATTCGACCAGTATATTATCTTCACAGTAGTTGAGTATCGGTTGAGCTATCTCAGGGCATGCTTTTGTTGTTGTGTATCCGGTAGACTGAGTGTAATTTGGGAAACTCGATATCACAACAGTTTGAAAAATGAAAAAAAATTCCCCTCCCTGTCTGGAACTAATGCATTCACAAAATGAATCAAAATTCCCTTCGTTGATGCGCGTATAGCGTATATCGAGATCAAGAAACTCAATGCCGTTGAAAAGTTGCCGTCAATGAACCAAGCGTCTTTTTTGTTTCTTTGCACGGAAAGAAATTTGTGTAGTGGTGGTTCATCTGCTAAAACTAGTCTTCAGAGCTGTTCTGATTTTTTGTTTCTTAATATCAATTGTAGCGGGATAATGACTATAATCAGCTATAGCACTGACCTCGACTGGATCTACTTAACAATCCCCCCCCCCCTCCTCTGGTACCTCTACTAAAGAGTCTCCACTCCTATAAATAAATACAGTAAATGAGCACTGAGCTTTCTATTGAGAATTCTAATTTTGCTGCATTCTGATTGGTCAAAAAATCGACCATTTTGATCTATATAACAATCTCCCCCTCCCTTTTCTTTAAAGGGGTGCAGATTATTAAGTAGATCCTCTTGACTTATACCAAGCTGCAGACATCCGTTACAATTATATAAAACACAACATCGTCACTAAATTGAGGTGTCTGTGAAAAATCGATGTTCGAACTATCATTTCATTGATTTTATTCGTCATAAGGATTTCCATTGTTCATTCGAACTCGAGAGAAACATGCTAGGATCACCCATGCTTACGTTTGCTCTTACCATTCTTTTTTCAATAATTGTGTAAGTATAGGTAAAATGTTTATTTCCTGTTTTGATATTTTCACTTATGACTTATTCAAGAAAAACTCCGGTATAAGTGCACAGTTGCTTGCTCTTATCGAATTAACCCCTCTGATTGAGAGAATAATCAAAGAAATCAGGAAGTTATTGGATAAGCCAAATAGCCGGAGGACATATTTGTCTGTGAACCAAACTTATTTTTGCTATTTGGGGCGGTTATTTCCGGGATATATATGTTTTGGACGCAAAAGACCGGACACAGCGATTTACGAATTGTCACCTTTTCATTATCCTACTAGTTTCCAATATATCGATTCAATCGAAAACTCGAATGGTCGTGTGCTAGTTGTTTTTGAAAAATAAAATTTGCGTATAAAAAGTTGCCATAAAAGAAGTTTTTTAAATTCAAAATCTCAATAATTTAGTGCAATAATGTAGATTCAATCCAGTCACTCTTAAGCAACGTGTTCGCTCTCTACACCATATAATATAATTTATTTCGTCCAGCGCTATAAATTAATTTAGAAGTTGAAATTAGCTCCTTAATTAATCTTCTGCAGCTTTGGTTTGAGACCCAGTAGCGATTTTGGAGGTGCACACTTTCTTCCCAGGATTTCAACTCCTTGGCCACCACAAATGCTTCCCTGCGGTACTATTTTACACCATCCTTTTTTGTTAAATTCGAGGGAGAGCACGCGCCAAAAATTAGAGTTTTTGGCTTTTTTTTGAGATACAAAAAAAATCGAGGCAAAATGGAGTCCCTATAGTGTTAAGGAAGAGCTCTTAAAATCAATTTGGTCGATCTAAAAAAAAGGTCGACAGAATTTTTAGAAAATCTTTTTTTTAGAAAATCTCAATTTTTTTTTAGAAAATCTCAGATCAGCTCCGGTTGAGTTCATTAGCTCAGTCTTTTTTGACATATGGTTGATTTAAGTAAAGTTAAGACGATTTATCTACAAAGGGAAGTACCAACATATGAGCTGTTCGGGTCCTCACGGAGAACCGCTGTTGCGACCTGGCCTAAGAACTGCTTGCAATTTTTTTGGCTGTTTTTCTAGGCTGGGTAATGTTGCCTCACCCACAAGCAACGATCACAGGCTTGCTGTTTTTTAGAAATATCTACCGGTCCCCAGACGGGTCTCAGTACATCTTCAGCTTCAGACATCCGGAGTGTTTGGTCAACCGAGAGTATGTAGCTGACACCCTCACTTATACTGGTGTAGTCGGCAGGAGATCCCTATTTGTCGAGGGTAATTAATAAGTTACGATACCAATTAATTAGTCAGCTTGTAACACAAAAAATGGATATCGTTACTTCCCGGCCTCTTTCCTTCATTTCAAAGGGGGATTCTAACCATATTCTAATTATATTCCGTTACCAGATTCTAATTGTGTTCATCGGTGGCCCAAACAAACATTTGGCTTACTGAACACATTTGGCTTACTCTTTTTCCTGTTCCCCCCACCTCAAAAAAGCACCAATTTTCTGGCGTAACGAGGGGTTTACAAGGTTAATTGTCCACACCAAATATGTCTATCATAGCCTAATAAGTCCACATGCCAATTTTGGAACAAACGGACAATGAGAACTGAATAATTACTAGTGAAATTTCGCTGGTGGGGGGGGGGGATGGAGAGGAAAAAGAGCCGGTGGGTGGAAAAAACCAAAAAAATCACGAAAAAACTGGCCAATCCAGGACGATTGGACTAAGTTCCTAGTTGTTAACTGCTTGTGAAAAAAGGAGTGTTTATTTCAGGAGAGAGTCCACCCGTGACTCGCATTTACAACGTTGACGTCAATGTGGAGTGTCTCTACGAGCTGAAGAGTAACGTCTCTCTAGCAGAGGGATTTGTTGTACAAGGTATTTGTGTGTATTCATCTGAAAATTAAAATTACTGGGTTGAGAAAGTTACTTAGTTGAGAATTTCGCACCTGTGAGTGCCATTTGTTTTTGGTCGTTAGACCATAAAATTCACGTCAAAAAAAGACCACTATTTGTGTTTCATAGTTTTGGGTTCTACTGCTAAAAAATTTTTCTGTTTATATCATCAATTAGGCCGATTATTGAAATTTTTATTATAGATGCAGGGGCGGATTTAGGGGGGAGACGCTCCTTCCCTCAAGCATTCGACCCCCTGCCGACCCAAAGGGTCCCCCTTTGTAGTTTTTTGAGATATCCATTTTTGGTTGACGGACCATAAAAAAAAATTGCTGACGGACCCTAAAAAAATTCGAAATTGATTACATACTGCCAACCTTCAGTCACGTCCAAGATTATATTTATGAGAGGATGGTTTGACGAAACGGGCACTACGCTCTGCGTATTTCAAAGAAATGCAAGATTTTTATCGGATATTTTTTTTCATGCCTTTTTTTCACTACACACCAAATAATCCTAGTGGCAGCAATTTCTATTCTCAAGGGATGTTTCCGGGTCGACAAAAATTTTGTCTATGGGCTAAAAACGCCGTGAAAAGTGCTCCTAATTGAATAAAAACTCTTCTTCTCCATATATGTCCATATATGAGATTGCGTGGCTTTCGTTTTTTTTTTCAATAGGGCTCAATATAGTTGGGTTTTAAACTTTTTCTCAAAAATTTTGGAAATTAAACATGTTATTGAAGTTGTTCGATAGTTCTGAGGATCCAATGGTTCAACTTTTTGTTAAGGGTGTCATTTTTTCTTTTTCCTTTGCAGTGGAAAAACATTTTCTTATCTATGCAGCTTTTAATAAAAAAACGTTAAGTATCAGGGGCGGATTAAGGGGGGAGCGGGGGGCGGACGCCCTTTCCCTCAGGGATTCGACCCCTTGCCGACCCAAAGGGTCCAGTCTTTGGTACTTTTTAGAAACCCAGTTTTGGCCGACCAGCCTTAAAATTCTTCTAAAGGCGCCTTGCGCGTATATATATACTAATTTTGAGGAAGGGGGGAGCGCGCGCCGAAAAAACGCAACTTTTCGGTCAAAATTTTCCAAAAAGTGCCTGAAAATGCCTTTTTTGGCCTATTTTTTTCAAAATTTTGCCTGCGGCGAAGAAAATTTGGCCAAAATAGGGACAAAACAATGCTTTGGGAGAGATCGAAAAATCAATTTGGTCGACCTAAAAAAAAGGTCGACAAAATTTTCGAAACTTTTTTGAAAATCCCCCCCCCCTCGAGAAAATCCTAGATCCACCCCTGTTAAGTATGATCCACTTATCGATTGCCCATCGATTATTGCCCAAGTAGGAGCAGTACAGGGTTAGGATATGTTTTCTGATATTTGACTGTTTTTTTATATGTATGGAGCTCAACGGGCGAAACTATGCCCCCTGTTTTGTTAGGATTAAGTGAGGAAATAGAGGAGGAGGGGGTGCTGACATTGCGCATGATGCTGTTCCGCGACAGGAGGTTCGGCAGTCCCTTCCCCACTGACAACAACACACAAATGATTGTCGTCAACCTCGGTCGGATGATCTACGTCGAGATCACAGAAGCACATGTTGTAAGTGTCTCTTTAGTTCTTCAACCATTGATGATTTTTGAAACAATTTTGATTTTCAAAACTTATGTTTTATTGTTTTTTATTTTCTAAATCTTATAAGTCCTTAATTTTCCTTATTTTCCTTAATTAAATTGCATAACAAAATTTTGTGGAAAGGAGCCAGGAAAAAACTAATAAGCTGGTTGCTAGTGTCAAAAAACTGCTCATTTGGCTTTTTAATTAATTTGGAAATTTTCCCCTTGTTTCAGAACAATGACGACTACGAACTGATGGCTGAGAACTGTAGTTTATCGGACATTGAGGATATATCGAACCCGAGTGCCCTGGTTCAGCCGATTTTGAAGGACTTTTGTCCCACTGATGTTGACATGTACAATCACATCGACCCTCCTTTTAAGAATGTCGTTAGTAGTCTGAATAAAATTGAGTAAATAGCAGCACTCCAGATATTGTCTTTTCTTTTTGATATCCGTCTAAGAAGTTAAAAACTGTATTTTTTAAAAACATTATAACTATAAAACAATATAGTTTAACACCGAAAACTAGTAACTAAGCGTTCTTGAACCATGTGAACCTGAAGCTGATTTGGGGAAAATGGTAGAGTTTTGCCCTCAGGTAATTGCCCTCCACCCAAAAAATTCCTAGTAGTATTAATTTACAATACCCAATTTAAATTATTGCTGCCTCGTCTCGGTTTTGAGGTAGATCGGTTTTGGGTAGCTGGTTGATTGACAACATTTCAATTCATATGTAAATGAAACGTAACTATCTGAAATTACAAGTCAACAAAGAATAACGAACTGCCATAAACTTCGGTATTTAAAAGCAGAATTCAATGTCATAAAATACGCAAAATGAAAATATTATTAAATCAATTTTAAAACAGCGCCTGAAAAACTTGTGATTTTTGTTTCGATCTTTCAGTTTTTGACTTTTTTAACACACTGTTTTTCGTTCACCAGAAAAATCATAAATTATGACCTTGGTTTTTCTCGCTATGAATTCTTGCGAGAACATTGTTCAGCCAATTCAATTTGTTTTCCAAATACTCTTTCGGTGTCAGTTAAAACTGGGATTGAATGGTGGGCGTCACAGAAAAAAACGCAATCAAAAAGTGCACAGAACTATTTTTTGGGCCTGTATTTTCAAAATGCAATAAACTACAAATATAAACTTGGCTTAAAAATCTGAAAATAAACATATCGAGTACTCCATCAGTAGCACAAAATAAAATTCAAGCACCATGGTCATGCTCTTCAATTGAAATGTTCAGCAAATAAAATGTCCTTATCAAAACAATTTTTTTTAAAAACCTTTCGAAAAGTTCGCCAAGTTTTTTGGTTGTCTAGTCTTGATATTCGTACTTATTTCATATTCAACTTGGATGAGTCAACATTAAAATACATACTTCTATGTAAACGCTGAAGATTGATTTGAGCTATTGTAACGTAGAACGTAACCAATGTTGTTTTTTTAATTAATCAAAAGAAGTAACTAAGCTATTACTTTTGGGTCAAGTAGTTCATACGACCCTCATTTTGATCCAAAAGCTTATCAAATTGAGAAAAATAAAATTAAATACAATATATATTTTTGGAAAATCCAGATTTTTTTGTTTTAGATACACAATTAATTTTACTTAAAAAAATTTAAAATATTTCCTTTTATAGAAAACCTACGCCAACACATAATTTTTTTAAGTTTTTGGGTTTTTTCTGTTATGCGGCCATTAATAAGAAATCCTTATCCACAAAAACGTAGCTATCTGTTATGAAACATTTGAATCAGCCATATTTAGATGTATGGTCTAATTATTCAAAATAAAACAATTTTTTGTTCTTAAATTAGTTTGTTTTGTGTTCATTGTTTTCTTCAAAATGGTACTTTTTAACTGTTTTTCAATTTGATTATCCTTAAGACCAAACATTAATCAAAAGTTTAAAAGGATTTGTCTCTTAAAATGGTTATGTCTGTAAAATAAAATACAATATATTAGCATAAATAACAAGACGTTTTTATCATTTTTCATTGGTTTCACGTTTTTTTAAATCAATTTATTAATGAATACGAATTGTCATAATCCGATTCAATCCCGACAGAAACAGACAAATAAAATCACAAAAATAACAAAAATGCAAAAATGCGGTACATGAAAAAAAATCTTCAGTACTTTTTAGTAATTGCTACGGCCACTTGAAAAATGGCGAGGAACTTTGTATTCGGGTGTGTTTTAGTTTTTTGTTTCTTTTACCAGCAAAATCAGCTAACACAAAAAAAACATTTTGGGAGAAAGTTGAGTGATATATCATATTAAAGCCCTTACATTTGCAATTCTAACCGTTTTAAAAGTTTTCCAAAAAAACTCCCAGTGTCAAGAAATACTGGTTTGATACGTGAAACTTTGGTTTTTCGTCTAAATTCGAGCGAGAAAAACGAGCGAGCAAGCTTATTTATGCTTCATTTCGGCCGTTTACAATAGCTTATTAATGCCTAATTTTAACTTTATTCAAGTAAAATTAGTTTTTGGAGATTTAAGTGCTCTTGCAAGTAAGACTAGTTTTTGGAGTTTTTTAGCTTCATTTTGAGAACCAAAAACATCAAGAATTAATTTTTTTTCTGCAAAAAGTTTTGAAATTTTTTTTTAATTTTAAAAAAGTTTTTCTAGTCATTTTTTAACAAAAATTGTTATCCAGTTTGCCTATATTAAAATGACTGTCAAATACGCATGCATTATAATTTTACGTCATATCGTTTTATCACATCACGCAGAAAAAACTACACTAATTTGAAAAAAAAACTTTTTTTTTCATGTAATTCTTTAAAGGTTATAGTAGAAAAATTCTGCTAATTCTACATAAACCCTCTATCCTTGTTTTTTATATATACATTTGTAATTCAACTAGGGTCGAGCTGCGCATGTATTGTTTCCACCGTTTCGTCGGTATGTTTCAACCGTCTTGACCAAATTCGGGTATGTTTCGACTTTCGGAATCTGCTTTACCGCTCTCGCCCCGAGGCAGATATCTTTTGATAATATCAAATGATTTTTGGTTAGCAGCATCTTTCTCGACCGAAAAAGTTTGCAACAGTTGGCTGGATCCAAGCCAGATAGTTTGCCACAGTCTCATTTCTCGACCAAATTTGGAAATATTTTCACTTTCCTGACCAAAAAAAATGTGCTGGACTGTGTTCGACCCCAGCCAGATGTTTTTCAATGATCTCAATCAGAGGTGGATCTAGAATGTTCTCGAAGGTGGCGGATCTTCAAAAAAAATTTTGAAAGTTTTGTCGACCTTTTTTTGTTTTAGGTCGACCAAATTGATTTTTCGAGCTCTCGCAAATCACTAATAAGACCCTCTTTGGCCAATTTTAATGAAAGTAATGAGAGGTGTGAAAAATCTTTGGAATTTTTTTTTCAAATTTCGGAATTTTTAAAAATTTGAAATTTGATTGAAAATGGGGCGTGCGAGAAAATTTTATGAAAAAAATCAAAACTAGGTTGTGAAAGAACTAAACTTTAAGTTATTTTGCAACAAAGCTTGCGTTTTGTACTTGAAACTTTGTAGCCGTTTTTTTTTCAGGTTCGGTTTTCAGTTCCTGCTGTCGCCTTCATGGAAAACGCAGCTTCAACATTCATCACTTGCACTGTCATAGTGTGTGAGCCAGATGACGCAAACAGCAAATGCGCTAAAATCATCCAGCAAAGCTGTGGCGGTAAGTCAATTTAAAAAAAAGCAGCCGCAACCCTCCTCAAATCAGAAGGACCAGTTGCCCGAAAATTATGTTGGTCGATCAGCACTTCGATTTTAAAAAGAAACGAAAAAAAAATCAGTGTGAAAACTATAGTCATAATTGGCGAACAGCTTAAAGGATGTAGATTGATTGAAAATTTTCAAGCATTCTGTTTTCTAGTCCATGAGAAGAGTCCTCCAAATTTTAGCTGTGAGTGAAAAGGCCGAATGTCTTTAAAAAGGTTTATAGTACAACATGCATCAAACTCGGTGAATAGCTCTCTATGATTATTACATTGATAGCAGATAGACACAAGTTTTTAAGTCCATTTCCCTCTTAAACAATTTTTTATCATAGAGGGTAGAAACGCTAACTTTTTTTGGATCTCTCTAACTATATCCCGCCCTCTGGTACCTAGTAACGAATATCCCCCCGTATAAAGAAATAAATCAACGGTTAAGCATATGAGAAATTTATACCTAGTAAGAAATATCCCCCCCCCCTTTGCAAAAGGGGGGGTATAGTTAAAAGATTTTTTTTCAAAATCAAGTTTTGAGAGCTCGAATTTTGAATTTTCAGTAACTTGTTTAATTAACATGGTTTTTCGTCATTTTTGAAGCAAATTTTGGTACACTTTTTAAGATTAAGAAATTATTGTCATCATTGCAAACGCGATTAAAATTTTGATTGACGTCTTTTCCTTAGCCATGTTATGACATGCTTAGAAATCTGGACGAAACCTGTTTTCTCCTTTAATTGTTACAATACTAATTCCTAAAAACTGCTGCAGCCAACGGCACGACCAGTCGAGCTAGAAGATCGTCAGGCGAGGAGACCCGTGAACAAACAGGTGACGAAAGTAGAAACACCGGCAACGAATTCGTGTCCCGAGAGAGGGCGCAAAGTGGGAGGATCCAAGTCAGACATCTCAGCTCGGAAAAAAGTATGAGTATTTGTCTGTTAAGTTAACTAGTTGAGTAACCAAATGCAGTTGTTGATAATTCGTTTAAACAAATGACACCATATCTAGAAATTTTATGGGTAAACAAATTTTAGATTACGAACATTTATCCACGAAAGGGCCAACACACGAGCTGTACAGCTCATTACCGCGAACTGCTGTTGTGCCCCTGATTAAGAACTACATGCAATTTTTTTTGGTTATTTCTCTGGACTGGGTAATTTTGCTTGACCCTCAAGCAACGAGCACGAATCATGGTGGGCCTCGAACAACCAACCTTTCGATTGAGAGGCGGAGACGTAACCACTTCATCACCGCTCCCTTATGGACAATAAAATAAAATTTTTACTTTCTGCTAATTGAAGCGCTCGCTATTTGAGTCGGCTATAAAGACTATTGGAATCCTAACAATCTTTTTTATCAGATTTCTCAATAGAAAGCTCTAATGCTAATTTACTGGACGTGTTTAAAGGGGGTGGAGTATTTTTTTTATTAGATACCATAGGGGGGGTTGTTAAGAAGATCAAAAATTAGACTAAAGAGTAAAAAATATTACAATAACAAAATTCCGAGCATCCTAATGAACGTTACAAATCTGGCAGTTGAGTATGAGTTGCAGCTCGGAATTTATCCGAATCTAACTTCACTGTAACTGACTTTTTGTAGCCTTTGCCCAAATTTAAGCATTTCGCCCAAATTTCAGGATCATTGCTTAGCTGCTTAGATCGACTCTCGCTGCATTTTAGAACAACAAAATTTTGTACTTTCGTTTTTGGGTTCGGATTAGTTAAAAAGACTCGACAAATGTGACCTTTTTATGCGGAAACCCTCGAAAATAATGAAACGAATGCGCGCAATTTTTGTCAGCCAATCAGAATTCCTTATTATTACATTCCAAGGACTAGTTTTGAACAGTTTTAAGTTCGTTGATTGGTTAGAAACTTTCGCCTAATCAGTCCTTCGCGCATAAGCAACGCCCCCGTTTTTTCAGTTTTTAAAGATAAAAAAGGTAAAAAAAGACACGTGAAATAATTTTTTGGGTTTTTTCTGTTACACGGCCCAAAATCGATCTTTATCAAACTTTAATCATTGAACCATAATGCTGAAATCTGATTAGTTGAAATTAGTTTCAGAGAAAGAAAGTATAAGAGAAAATTTTAAAGAAACCTGAAGAAACCCGATTTTTTTTTGTTTCAGGCGAGACGACCGTGTTGGCGCCATTTGGGGAAGACGCAACTGCACAAGTGACTACAGGGGCTAGTGGAGGTGGCCTTCTGGGAATCATGGTCCTGGCAATGGACTACATCAGGGACAGGTGCCAGGAAGGGTACAATGTAGCCGCCGATGTTTAATCAGTGATACTCTCGGAGATCAGAAAACAAAACAAAAAGAATTCGAAGAAGACAAAAGTCAATTTAAGAAGAAAAGAAGAAACGGAGAAGAAATGTATGGAAGTTAATAAAGTTTTCATTATTTTTTCACAAATTAGTGCTGTAATATATTACAAACAGGGCAAAAAGATGAAAGTTAAGCAGTATCTTAAATAGCCCATCAAAAACGCTGCTTTTTGGGTACAAATTTTGAAGATTTGTTTGCGTCAGCATTGCTAAAATTGATTGAAATTGCAGCTCATTTTCCATATCTTTTTTTGTAAAGCTGATAATTTCTGTAAAATATTTTAAAATGAAATTTTTATTAATCAGAATTGTCTCAAAGAAAATATAAATTAGTTTTTGTATCAGAAGTTTTGTAATATAATTAAAAAAAAATTAGACATGATGGGCAGATCAAAAGAACAAAAACAAGAGATTCTATTGGACTAAATAATCGTTAGCTTATAATTGTGAAGATTCCTAGGCTGACAAAAAGTATATGGCATTCATGAGATTCTTCGTGAACATTTTTTCAGAAAATTTTTATGCTACAACTTTGAAAGTTACTGTTCCAATCCGGCAACAAATTGGGAGGGAACTTCTCATTTGGGTGTACTTTTTACCGCGTTGAACCACTTGCTACAAAGACTTGTCATAGATCGAATGACATATATCATCCTGAAGCCTTTAACTAAAATTTCTACCCTGGTCCCTGTTTTAGATTAAATGTTGGGTCTTCCACTCTTTAACCCCACGCTATTTAACCCTTTATGCTTACACCAACAATTTTATAACCCTGTAACAAGATAATCCCACAAAAATTTAACCCTATTCTATTACCGATAATATGTTTCATATTAACTCCTTTTACAGCAATAGTAGTATGCCAATTAAGTGTTTTAATTGAGGCCAGACAAGCCATCCTTATTTCATTTGATGTCTCTAGCATCTAAAAAAACAATTGCATTTCGATACGTTAAAGGAATAAGAACTCATTCACGCGTTTGAAACAGAAATAACATGTATGGTGCTAATTGAAAACAACAGAAGATTTTTAGGAATTTTACATACAATCAAACTGCTTTACCCTTAAACCATTGTTATACCATTCTATGAGCTATAATGCTTGAAGTGTTTTTCCATTTGACCTTGTCTTCCAAAAACAAACAAACATTAGTGGTATCAGGCTACAAATATTATCTTAATAATAAGAACAAAACCTCTACGAACTTGCTGCTCAAATTATAAACTACATATTTTGAGCAACAAATAGTTCCGCATGGTAACTACTTTGAACAAACTAGCCCCAAAAATGAATCCGAAGTCACAAAATTGACCAAAAATTTGAAATAAAAAGAAAAAAGTACACCTACAAAACTTTTGACATCACAATTTATTTCGAATGAAGCAGGCTTTTAGAAGAATGTATAGAGGACAATGACCGGCCCTGATCTGGCCACTAAAAACGATTATAAAGTTGTAACTAAGTCAGCAAAACTTATGCAGACAAAAAATTATAACAGTTTGTAAGTCCCCTTCAGCATAGCATATTTTTTTGAATTTAAAATTACTCAAAATGATGATATCAAGCCAAATAACATAGGCTGGAATCTTTCAAACCAAATAAATTTTTAAAACAAAAAAGGGTATATACCAGACCAAATAGTTCACTGGATAGGCGTACAACTTAGTGTTTGTAAGTCTTTGCAATCCAGAGACAAGTCTTTAAATATGGTGAAATTTTGTCAGAACGATCAAAGAAAACGAAAGTGCAAAGGAAGATCTAAGAGAACGTCTTTGTTGCGGAACCCGTCTACAATTCACAAAAATCTTAGTTTGGACTCGTAGTGTACTTAAAACAAATAAATGCCCGAAGTTTAATTGGTGAAATAAGTTTTAACGGAGAAAAAACTTTAATAAACTTTATTTTGTAGAATATTCTGACGACACAACGTTTTTTGAATAATTAAATGATTTTTTGAATTTTACCGCGAAAGCATCCCTAAGTAAATGAGTTCTCTTGTTTAATAGTTCCTGTGACATACAATGAAAATGTCGGAAAAAATATTAAATCGTTCGATTTTAGAAAAATAGAACAATTGGACAAATAGAAAATTTAATTTAACCATAGAAGACAATTGAATGAAACTTTAATACAGCGGTTAATTAACTTGAAGTAACTTAACCACCCTCTAGTTTTCGACAGTAAGTTAAAGCTTTTTTCAAGATAAAAAGCTTGCGCAAAAAAATCGCAAGCCAACATCAACGAACTATTCTTTGCTTTGTAAAAACACGTTAAATTGTTGTAAAACATTTACCATTAGCCAACGACAGTACAACCAAAAAGATTCGAAAATAATTTCTAAGTAAATGGTAAAATTGGAATGGCTACTTCACTTTTTGTAGAAGCTTGAATAGTTCATACATCCCAATTAAAAATAAGAGAACAAATTTGAACTTAAAACTATTTGGGCATTCGAATTTTCTTTGCTAAAGATTTGTAAGGACGTTGTAAATAATTTTTTTTTAAAAACCGACTTTAAAGATGACGGAAAAAATGAAAACATTTTTTTTGTGTTAATTTTTCCCCAACCAGGCATTAAGTAAAGTAAAAGAGTTGCCTTTAGCAGCTACTTACGTATCAAAAACGACAAATACATGGTGTAAATTCAACTTGGAACAATTTCTAAACCAAATTCAGTAACTCCAGGTAAAAAAAATTTCAAGTTTTGTGCTCATAAAAGTTCCGTCAAAAACGGCTTGTGATTAGGTCGAAACTTGACTGAAGAAAAGAGGCCAACTTTTTTCTGAGCAAACTACATAAGTATTGAGCAAACTTATGACTCCAAAAATGAAATTTTTTTTTTGCCTTTTTATAACAATAACGTTTTAGATTTTTTTACAGATTCATGCAAATTGTTCAAGTGTGTTAAAATCACAAAAATATTATATTGGTGCCGTATTACAAAAAACTCTCATCAATATCTACAAAACAGTTTCAACCTTTTTCTTTAAATATGATAACACGGAAATATTTCACAAAATCAGCTAGCAAAAAATAGACTAGTGCTCAATAGAGGCTTTATCTCTTAATTTTTTTCTAAACTAACAAAAGCTGTAATTTTGGTCAATTTCCAAAAAATTTGCCTTCGAACGTTATAAAAAGTCTTTCAACTATCTGAATTTTTAACCATCAGCATGCCTTCAACCAAATAAAAAACGACTGATTTTTAATTTCTTGTTTAATTTTTAAAAAAGCATTGCTTGTATTAGAGCAAAACTTTGACTTTTTTTGAGAATGCATTTTAAGGTAATTAAGCAATTGTAAAAATGCTTGTATAAATAATAGAAGTTGTAATTAAAAGAAATATAAAATTAAAATATATCGTGTTTACATTTTTCGCGTGTCTCCCCCTTCACATTCTTAAGTGGAACGTGAATCATCGTGTTGTGCCTTGTTTGGATAAACCATAAGAGTCTAAAGTTTTCTGCAAACAAACTACTCCGAGCTGTTACGTTCCATATTTTCCTTCAAAATTTTAAATAAATAAAACAGTGATCATTCACTTGCTGAACAAAAAATAACTAAAAAACGTCTGGTGGAAGCGTTTCCAATCCTGTTTTTTTTTTGGACAAATATGAAAAACTCAAACTCTACAAACCCTAAATAATTATAATGTGCTTCCTGCGAATCGCAGAATAGCTATTAGTAGGCCTTAGCAGTCCCGTCGAGGATAGGCCATTTGTATTATATCCTCACATTCCAGACCGTGTTATTTTGTTGAGCAAAGCTCTTTTTTGTGCGACTCAAGGCCGTTTTTTGCTTCTAGAACTTTCATGTGGTACCACTATTGCAGCCGAATTTTGTCAGGCTGTAGTGGACTTGAAGCTAGAGGTCAAGTGAGAGCTCGTCCTCACACACCATCATTGCCATGGCAAGTGATCGAGTACACGATCTGACGATTTCAAGCTGAACGCCTTAGCATTATGCTAAGTGCCTCTATAAGTAAATAGTGATATTAAGATCAAAAAGTGTAGAGATGTGTTTAGAGTTTCATTTGTTGCGACTTTTGAGGAACTGAAAGAATTCTTGGAAGGCTTTTATACTCTCTTTTTTGAAGCTAGAAAAAAAAAACAGAACATTTTGAAAAAACGGAACGACATTTTTCCTGTTAATTGTTATCAATGAGTTTTTGCTGTTTTCGGCTCACTGCATAAACAATTCAGAGTTGATCTTTTTGCTAATAGCTCTGCAAATCGGCTTATGTTAACTTGAAACCATATTTTTCTAGATCTTTTTTTTTCGTTTCTATCATGGTCCATATGCCACGTGATGAAAATATTCAGTCACAATTCTTCCAATTCAAACTACATAAAGTTATGTAAAATTAGCAGACAAAACTAGCTTGGACAAAATTATCCAAACTGGACCCCATAACTAAAAAACCAGCAAGTGAATAGTCACTTCTCAGTTAGTAATTTCGATCGAAGAATTTAGGCTGCTCTTTGCTCAGGTAGTATAAAAGCAAGTTATGCTTCAATTTTAGCTTAATGAAATATTATGAACTACAAATTAACAGATTTTCAAAATATCAAAAATGAACAAATAAAAATAAACATACACAATCTATTTTTTCGTTTCAGATAAAAATAAAGATATACTTCTTTTTTTAGTTCCATGAACAAATATAAATAAACATATACAACTTATTTTTTGATTTCATCCTAATCATCCCAGTTCAATCTGTTTTTAAATATCTTGCACATAAATATCTTTTCTGAGCCAATTATTTTGAAAATTTGAAAGTAGGAACATCCTTGGAAGTATCACCTCCACTTTTCCTCACCAAACTTTTTGTAAATTCCAGCATTGATTCGTATCGCAGAGCTCCTCTTTCTACCGCCGACAGACTCTGGTTCGCGGGGGCACCTCTCTCTGGATGGTACAGCAACCGAATCATGTACCCACAATTGGATATCAAGTCCAAATCTAGGGACGCGCTTTCTGATTTTTCCTTCGCGTAACCGACGAAAGCTTCTTTGCAGCTAATGCTGTCGTTGCTCAAACTGTGGTCGAAGTATCTCATAAGGCCTAGTTTGTCTTGATTCCCGTAAGTTCGATCCTCCGAGAAAAACAGTTCAGACTGATCCTTAAAAACGTCAATTTTTTGTCTGTTTTCGTAATAAAAGCGGCTAATCGCAATCTGACACTCTTGCTGACCAGAGATATACGGAAAAATGTCTTCATAAGTCAAATCCATGGACAAATCTATTTTATACTGCAGACGAACCATTGGCGTGTAGTGCATAAGGTAAAAATTCGGCTTAGAGACCACTCGAGTTAAAGCGTCGAAACTTTCTTTGGGGAAAAACGAGCATCCGTCGTAGAGGAATACCCACTCTGCTTCGCTTTTGAAAGCATGCGCTAAGGCGAAGTTCCGGCCCTTATTGATATTGAACGCGGCTGTCTGCAAAACTGTGACATTTTTGCTCCTCGGTAAGTCCAAAATTTCCACCCATTCTCCGTGTGAAATCAAAAGTAGATAAATTTGATTGAATTTGTCATTGCTGACTAAAGAATGAAAAACCCAAAGACGCCCAAAGTTTTCGGGCAAAACTTCATGTTTTAAAATCAGCTGAGTGTTAATTAGAGTTTGGCTTTCGCCATGAAGAGGTGTTAAATCGTTGCTCAAAATTCGAGTGATCAAATATTGGGCTTGTTTAGGTTTCTGTTCATAAAAATAGGCGAAGTTTCTTTTCATCGGGCTGTTGTCAATTTCAGAAAAAAAGGATGACCAAGTTAACACGAAGAGTACCATACAAAGTATGACCAATAATAAGAAACGGCATTTTCTGGAACACGCCCTGGGAAAGCAGATCCTCATCTCAAAAAAACTCAAACAAAATAAAATTAAATCATTTGAAAATTATGTTAGTAAAAGTTGTCTCAAACACCGGCTCAAAAGTGACGTGTTTTACCATATGTTTTCATTGACTGTTTTTATGTTAGTAGTTAAAAATCACAAGTTTGATTTATGTATTGAATCTACTGTTCAGCTTCGTTTGGCTTTCTTTCGTCACGCTAGTTGGTTTTGCCGAACACATTTAAAACCTTTTTTTTCTACATTAACGAAATATTCGGTCCGAATAAATAAAAAGTTCAACAAGAATAGTTTACGTAAAATAGGAAACAACAAGTTGATAACAGAATGATTTTTTTTAAAGTGCTTAAATTTTTTGAAATTTGTTTTGACTAAAAGCTAGAAAAACATGAGTTCTTCAAATATCGCTATCTTCTTGCGCGAAAAAGTCCTTATCATATAAAAATTTAATTAGCAAAGACTTTGGCTGATCATATATAATTTTGATCAGTTTCGATTGAATTCTATAAATCATTGATCAAAAATCTGTGCAAAAACCAGCAGAGTCTAATTTTTTGTTCAATACTTATTTCAATTGTTTACTTTGCCAAACAGCGGGGGGGGGGGGGCGGGGGCGGACGCCTTTTCTCAGGTATTCGACCCCCTGCCGACCCAAAGGGTCCCCATTTGTACTGTTTTGAGATATTCATATTTGGCGGCGGGCCCTATAAATTTTCTAAAGGCGCTTTTGGCGCCAATATAAACTAATTTTGAGGGGGAGCGCGCGCCAAAAAAACTCAATTTTTTGGTCAAAATTTCCCAAAAAGTGCCTAAAAACGCATTTTTTGGCTTGTTTTTTTTTATTTTGCCTGCAGCGCATAAATTTTTACCAAGACAGCGGTTTTTTAGTGCTTTGGGAGAGCTCGGAAAATCAATTTGTTCGACCTAAAAAAAAGGTCGACAAAATTTCGAATTTTTTTTGAAAATCCGCTTACCTCGAAAACTCCTAGATCCGCCCCCTGCCAAAAAGCTTACATTTTTTCCACTAAAGCAAAAAAAGATTCATGATATCAAACTTTGACGTTCATTTAAAAAAACGAACAATTTTGGTGCGTTTTTCTAATAAACAAAATTTACACATTGTTTTCACATTATTTCAAAGCTGTTCTCCGAAGAGTTTAAAATGCACAGGTATGATTATCAAAATATTGCCAGCCTTGACGCGATAAATTGCCTTAATTTTTTTTCTACGCCAAATAGGTAGGCAATTTTTAATCTGTGTTGAATTTTAAGATCGTGCATGGGAACTGCTGCGGCCGCAAATTTTTACATTAATCGACGTATTTTAAGCGTGTGCCTTCCACTCGATTTTGTTCACCGATTTTGTTCAACAAAAATTTTTCGTTACTTTTTATGACATCCCGTTTTGTTTGACCAACTGCAAGTTATTTTTAGAAGCGCCTTTGTTGCCAATAAATATTCATGTTAAGGGGGGGGGAACACAATAAAAAACTAATTTGGTTTGCTGGAACTTTAAAAAAAAAGTTCTGGCCTGTTTTTTTTTCAAAATACGCCTTCGTTAAATCCTACCAGGCCCTTTTGAAAAAAATTTTGCACCCACCGTGACCCATACTTTGTCACTAAGTAGTTTTGCCGGTGGAATAAATCCCAGAGGATAAAAATTCCTAAGATAAAGTCCCCACAAATAAATCGTTCCAGCACTAAATCACTAAGTACCTCATAGGACTAAAACTTCCATCGAAATAGTCCCCCTCAAAACTTTTTAGGCAGAAAAGTATTTAGAAAAATTAGCTAAATTTTTACACCGTAAAAAATTTAAGACCACCAGCGTAAAAAGAACTAAGCCATGCAGATTAACAGCGGTAGTTTCAAAATAGTCGATCTTCCTGTAACTCATTGCTGAACATGTTATGCGGCTTATATGCCCAAAAGTGCCTTTAATCCTCCCGTGGATTTTTTTCTCAGATAAAACTGCAGCACAGAAAAGTTTACGAGGTTTAATATCTTTGGACAGGTTGATGGACTTTCCTGATAGGTGAAATCGACATTTGCAACATCGACTCAAATCCATATTGGAGTCTTTCAAAAGCCTTGATAATCAGTTGCACGGAAACAGACAATCCACAGGACTTTGTGTGAAATGGCCCTACTGATCAAAAATACGGTTTTGATTTCCAATCAAAGAATCTCAAAGTAGTTTTTGGTATGGTCAGAAATCTGATACTATTGTTTTGTACCATTGCTCTACATAGTATAACTCCGGTTGATGTTAAGAATTTTTCGTTTTAAGAAAAACTTTCCAATCAATTTTAACAGTATTTTGACAGCGCTATAAAAAGACACGGAAAAGGTAAAATGAAAAAAGAACAAATCATAAAATAAGTGCAAAAGCTGCAAATTTGCATAATGCACTTTTTCCAAATATGAAAGTGTTTCATTCAGGCAAAACCAGTCCTGATCTTGACGCGAACATGTCTACTTAAGCTCTAAAGTAAAAAGCAACGCTGGTCAGATCTGCTCGTCATAATTTCAGATCTGTGCAGAAGTGCAACTAACGCTACATCTAGAACAATAGTTGGCAGATCTGCTATTTGTTATTTTGTTTTCAGTAATATAAGCTTTTTCTGATTTAGCAAAAAACAACTTGTAAAGCAATCGGTTGTTTCTGTTTTTTTTTGTGAACACAATTTTTTTCTTTGGCTACAGCGAGCGTCACTCAATGTTTTCCGAAGCCACTGAAAATATTGAACAAAAGTCAAAAAAGTTTTACAGGTAAAGAATCAAAAACTTTCACATGAAAAAAGCGACTTCGTAATGATGAAAGAAAGTCCTTTAACTGTATAAAGTAACCACCGCATAATACTGGAAGGTATCAATCTATCAGTGTTTCATTGTTAAGGTATCAAAAACAAGTACGCGCCTACCATGAAAACTCACAAAATGGACAACGATACCGAGTTTTTTTCCATCTAAATCGTAATTTTCTGGTCATTGCGTATCTAGGAGTGCTGCTATTCGTGGGCCAAATTACTGTTTTTTGTAGAATTGGTCGACTAAAAATGAATTTTGGAAAAAATAATAAAGAAGAGACTGTTTGAGTGGCTAGCTGGTCTCCCTCTTTTGATTCTACTCCTGCAGCTGCCTAAAAAACTAGAAAAAAATTAGCGGAGAAATTCAATTATAAATTACGTTTCAGCAATGTTCGATTAAAACATTTTATTTAAAATATAAACAATGATTCTTTGTTTTAAATCCAGGGGACATGCTCACAACAGACTCACCAATTGGCAGAAAATTAAAATTGTCCAATTGTCCCCTGAACCACATCGCAAAAAATTGTGCAAAGTTATACAGTGGATTAGATGGAAAACTTTGTACCAATTGGATCTTCGTTAGTTGACAATCACAATCTATCATGCAAGATCTTGCATGGTTTCGTGTTTAAAAAGACATTGTAAGATCTTGTATATGTTGCAATGTGTTGCAATATTTAATTTCTCCCCTTTAAAGCTCCCAGCCTAGTAACAAAAAAACTATAGCCCATCCCCCCGCACTGTAATTCTACTAAAATTGGGGGGCTTCTTTAGGAAATACTCCAATATTCCTGCAAGATTGTATGTCTTTGTCAACTAGGGTTCTGTTACTAGACTACCCCCCCTCCCGTATCTTTTCAGTCTGTTCTGGGATGCCCGGCGGTCCATACTTTGAGGAGAGTGTCGTGACTGCTGGTACAGAGAGCACTGCCGTCGTGGCTGACACTGATGTGTGAAATAGTGTGGTCGTGCGCCTTCTCTATCCGAGTCGCATTCTTGTCGTCGAACTTCAACACGTCGTACACTAAAATATAAATATAGCTTATATCAACTTGTAGCCCTTGCCCTTATGTGTTTATAATGGTATGTGGTGTCATTATTCCCAGATCAGCAGTGGGTTTACGGGAGATCGCGCTGATGACCTTGATAAAATGTAGATAAAAGGAAAATGTGGTAGTAGGTCAACAAGCCGAAAGGCCAACAAACCGACAATAAGGTTACCATTCCAACAAGCCGAAAATTAACATTGTTACGCAATATGAGAACAGATTGTCACCGACTGTTGTTATGCAATTGTTACGTAATTCTGATGTAACTTACGCTATTCTCATGCAATTTCGGCTGCAAAATATGGCGGTTTGATGAGTATCAGCCAAAAATCCACCCAAAATATTTTTTTTAGGTTCTTTTGACCAAAAAATACTCTTTTTTTAACGCGCGCTGTCCCCCTTAAAAATATATTAATTCGAGCCGAACGCGCTTTTAGAAATTCTAGATCCGCATTTGAGACTTACATTTGAGCGAGAAAAAAAACTTAATTTAAAGGAAACGTGCTTAAATAACTCATGTTGTCATGATATGATTACAGCTGAATTAGTTTACTGATAATTAAATTGGGTGTTTTTCAGGGGGATCATCCATGAATTGCATCATCCATGATATCTCACCTATCATTTTGCTGGGCCCTGTGTTGGTGGCGGGGTTGATGAGGGAGGGGTCGGCGGAGGTGCCCACGACTGCTAGTCGGCCACTCTTCGTGAAATCCATGCTGGTGAAGCTGAATCGGAACGCACGCGTCTCACCTGAATATTCAATAAAATTTGACAAACATATGCTTCTCATGCATTGGAAAGTTCGTTCGCGGCAGTTTAAATAGCCTTCAGTGTCCACTCAAGCTGGAGCTCTTCAAATCTTCAAATGTTAAACTATAGCTCGAAAACAATTTTGTAAGTTGACAATCATAGGAAAATTGAAAGATCAAGAAAACGATTACAATCTACAGTTGCAATTTATAGGGAAGATTGGAAGAGGATATATTTTCCTGGTTAAGTGAAACCCACCCCCATAAAAAGACCAAAAGGTAAAATCTTCTACTAAAAGAGTTAGTTATGGGAATTTTAAAAATTTTTTCAACGCTGCCTATAGAACATTCCGGCTAATTTTCGGTCTTATATCAGCCATCCGAAGTATAACCTAATCGAAATATAAATCAACCGAAAAATAAATTGTTATATAACAGTATCATAACAATTATTTATCTGAAGCAGGGGGGATTTAGGGGGGGAGGGGGGCGGATGCCCCCCCTCCTCAGGGATTCGACCCCTGCCGACCCAAAGGGTCCCCCCTTTGATACTTTTTCAGAAATCCATTTTTGGCAGACCGACCCTAAAATTTTTCTAAAGGCGCCTTTGGCGCCAATATATCCTAACTTTGAGGGGGAGCGCGCGCCAAAAAAACGCATTTTTTTTTGTCAAAATTTTTCAAAAAGTGCCCAAAAACGGCTTTTTTGACTGTTTTTTCAAAAATTTCCCTGCGGCGCGGAAAATTTTTCCAAAATAGGCGTAAAACAGTGCTTTGGCAGAGCTCGAAAAATCTATTTGGTCGACCTAAAAAAAAAAAAGTCAAAATTTTGTAAATTTTTTTGAAAATCCGCCCCCCCTCGAGAAAATCCTAGATCCGCCCCTGATCTGAAGTAAGTAGGAGCTCGAGTAGGAGCTCGAAGGTGGGGAAAAGAAGGAGCTCGAAGGTGGGAGCTCGAAGGTGGGGAAAAGAAAAACGAGCCGAATGTTCGATTCTGATTGGCTCAAAATTTTTATGCTATAGCCAAGTTAACATCTTCTAGTTGAATAGTTTTGGAGGGATGATGGTAACTTAGCATAACGTGAAAAAGAGAAGAAAACTCGTATGACATTTTCCGATTCCCCTTTGTACTATTTTGAGATATCCATTTTTGGTGATGGACCCTAAAATTTTTCCTACTTATTTTGAGGGAGAAGCACGCGCCGAAAAAACGCGATTTTTTTGGTCAAAATATTCCAAAAGTGCCCAAAAACGGTTTTTCAAAGTTTTGCCTGCGGCGCAGAAAGTATGGCCAAAACAATGTCTTTTTAGCTCGGAAAATCAATTTGGTCGACTTAAAAATCCAGCCCCCCTTCGAGAAAAAATTAGATCCGCCCCTGAGATGTATAATGTATAGCGGATAGTTCAAGAATCAAGAAAAAAAATATCCATTCGACTAGAGTAGATGAAATATTCCTCTTGAGACTTTTCTGCTACATCTCTGTTGGGCGAAGTTCCGATCCGATCAAGCCCTGATTTCAAGTAGGTAATAAGTGAAGTCGAACAAAGTTCACTAACTAGCCATTAACTAGCCATGAACTCGGCTAAGCTAGCCGAAATTATACGTGAGAGGATTATACTTCGTGACATGTACACTATATACGGCTTGCCAACACTCAGTTTGTACCAATTTTGTTGTCGGATCTGAGGTCGAATAGACACATGCAGCTGTCTGCGCCCTGATGTGCCCCGCCCCCCTCTCCCTCGTCCTCGTCCTCCATGTCGGCGAGACAAGCGAACGACAAATTTGTAGGGTGGAACACCACCACGTTCACGTCTACACAAAATTACATTATACCGAGTTGACGAAAAAATTTCCAGCCATACAGTTTCCCATACATTCAAAACACTGTATGCAGGGGCGAAATTAGGTGGTGGAGGGTACTCCCTTCAGGGATTAGACCCCCTCACCAACTCAAGGGTTATCCCTTCGGTATTATTTTATGACATCCATTTTCTGCCGACCAACCCTACAATTTTTCTAAGGGTGCCTTCGGCGCCAGTATATACTAATTTTGAAGGGGTTCGCGCGCCAAAAAAAAACTTGATTTTTTGGTCAAAGTTTTCTAGAAAAAATGCCCAAGAGCGACATTTTTGACCTGTTTTTTTTTTCAAAAATTTGCATGCGGCGCAAAAATGTTGGTCGAAACATTGTATTCTTAGTGTTTTGGAAGCGCTAGGAAAATTTGGTTGGCCTAAAAAAAACTTCAAATGCGACTTATTCCAGCTTTCATCTATACACTACATGTGCAGTTGTTATGCTTATGCTCACCTAAATCAGTGCCGGCGAAGCTCTGTCTGCAGAGTCCGTCTCTGATGTCCCAGAGTCGCACAGTGGCGTCACAAGCCCCAGTAATGAAGGTGCGCTTGTCAGGGGCCACTGAGATGGACATCACCCCTTCACAATGGCCATGGTACACTGTCTTCATCTTGCCTAAACAGGCAATTAGCATAGTGGTTAGGCGTTCACTTCGAGATCGTCAGTTCGTATAATCGATCCCCTGTCACAGCAATCATAGTATGCGACGACGAGCTCTTATGTGACCTCTAGCTGCAGGTCTACCACAGCCTGACCGATTAGGGGTGCAATAGTGGCATCACGTGAAAGTTTTAGACGCAAAAAAACGGCCGTGAGCTTAACCTCAAAAAAACACAACCCAGTCTGGAATGTGGTGAATCAAGAGAAACGGACATGGTTTAGCCTTTCATAGATACTGTGCGAATCGCAGAAACTCCAACTTGACAATTAAAATAGAAAAAAAAGATATCTTTAACTATCCTCCTTGCTACCTAGTAACGAAATCTCAGTTTTTTGGCAAGGTAAATGTACGTGTCATAAAACGCTTCTTTGATGAGTAGCACTTACAACGTATATTTAATTTTATCTTTGTTATAACACGATCTTTTTTGTGAAATCAGAACAATCGACGCCCTTTCTGAATGTATATTTACATTTGAACTTGTGAGAACTTGTTGTCTTTAGTAAATCAATGAACAAAGACCTTGATAAACCTCAAACCAAAACTACCTATCAATTCAAAGAAGAAGAAGGAATCAGAAGCCACTTCATCACCCACCCTATATCCATGCTAAGGGGGGGGGGGGGGTGGAGTTGTTGTCTAACCCGTGGATACATCCCAGAGAATGGCAGTGGTGTCGCCGGATGCAGTGAGGATGTCGTTGTCGTCTATGAATCTGCAGCAGGCGACGTAGCCTGAGTGGGCACTGAACTCCTGCGAAGTGTACACGTTGTCCTTCCGCGCCTGTAGTGCATACACTGTGCACGCGTTGTCCAGACCTGCAACCCAATCCACACAAAAAGTCTTTTTTTTCTAATATACGGCCCAGAATTACCAAATTGTTATTTAATTACCAAACTTATTACTATTCGAATTTCAAAGAACATGCTATCATAAAAGCCGTAAGGGTGCCCCAAAACTGGCACCAAAATTTGCGACTTAGGTTAGAAAAAAAAATAGTCGTAGCATAACACTTAACGCTCATTAATATTTGCTAGTGTAATAATGAAGCTCCAAAAACGATATATTTCAGAGGGTGTAAGAAATTCTGTCAAAAGCTTAAAAAAAGTCGAAAATTCACTGAATAAAAAAACCACCCTATACATAAATATTCCACACTTTGTTCGAACAAAAATAAATGTTCTCTTTAATTTTTTCTTGTTTTTCTTTTGTACCAATTTCAACTCAACCATGGATTGTATTTTTTTTTCGTTTGATTTTGAAAAAAATAGTATGAATCTTTCTATGTTTTTTTTCAAAACCGAACGCGTGAAGAATCGTCTAAGAGACATCACTCTCCAGGCAGAAATGCCTTTTTGATGTTCTCTCAAGTGAACTCAAATGAATTGAGATACAAATATCAATTGAATCTTTCGAAGACTAATTAACTGTTATTATTAAACCTATGGATGATGGAATTCAAGTTCGGGGCTCTTTTCCAGTTTCCCCCCCCCCTTTCAAATTCAATTTTGAAAAGTCTATTTAACGTTGTCACAATGCAATGAAATTTGGCGTAGTGAACAAATCGACAATTCTGAACAGATTTTTTCTTCATACTTTACAGCGTAACATCACGCATTTAGCCGTAATAACACGTAAAACAATCATAAAACTCGGTATTTTGAAAGGGGGGGGGGGGAACTGGAAAAGAGCCAAGTTCGGCTAGTCTTAATCAGAGACATCAATAACAGAAGTTGAAAAAGAGGTTCATAACAGAAGCTGCGATTCTGCTAGTGTTAAAAAGAAGCATTACTAAGTCGCCTTACCCCCACTGGCGACGAATCTGGGCGTCTTCTGGGAGAAGCAGCAGGACATGACCCAGGCACTCTTCATGGGGATGGCATGGACTTTGTGGGTGGAGTGGGCATCCCACACCATCAGTTTGCCATCTTGCGAGGCACTCACCAGGTGCTTCGAGTCCTTCGCCCACCCACAGCTGAACACTTTGGACAGGTGGCCTGAAAGAGAAGTGACTCTTTTTTCCCGGGCCGAGATGTTTGTGTTCGACCTATTTCTATACTTTTGAAGAGTATCTTTTTGCTCTTTCACACATGTTCGTTCACGACCAGGCATGAATGAAAAATGAAATATTAGAACGCATGAATGAAAAAAGAAATCATTTGCATAGTTTCGCGCACTTTTCCGGGCTCTTTCAGAACTTTCCGGGCTCTTTCACACTTTTCTCGCATCTTTCCCTCATCAAAACATACTCTTCAACAGTAAGAACATAGTTGAAGACGACCTTGGGCAAAAGAGCCGCACCCGGGCACTTCGTGCCCTCAGGCTGGACTCTTTTTCCCTCGGGCATCTTTCAACTATGTTCTAACTATTACAAAGACGAGCACGTGCAGTTTCGCGATTCAAGTTTCAGTCTGCTCAATTGTGGTCCACTCATCATGGTTGAATGATAATTTGCTTATATTATGGGCTATCATATGTGTCCTTATACACAAAATCTGCAATTGCTCAAACACTTTGAATAAACATAGCAAACAGAAGATTGGAAAGTGTAAAATAAAAAGGAAATTTAAAAAAAGTTGATTGAACTTTCAACTTTCGAAAAAAAGTGTATAAAGTTAAAACTCTTTAAATATCAACTGTTCATGATTGATTTTTTTTCTTATAAAATTAACCCCCAATTCAGAAAACTGGATCAAGGGGTTTTTTTTATTCCGCTGGTAATTCTGTCGAAGCTAGAAATCGATCATGTTAATTTTTCACGCCATTTTCGCTTCCGTAATTGGAAAGCGCAATTTGCGAATCTTTTAGCAAATGAACTTTAATTGAAATAAGCATAAACACCTTCGATGGTTCCAAACGCCGAAAACGAAAGCGACGGATTTTCACATTTTGACACTTTTTTCTAACTTTCTTCGGCTCTTTGAGACGATCATATGGTTATGTATGGTTATAGTGAGTGTCCTATATGGGTCATTTTCTTACCCTTGAGAGTTCGCTTGGCCTTGAACTGAATCCGGTGGAGAGGATTGACAGAAGAGGTCACATCCTGCAGAGGGTGTTGCTCAACTAACCCGAACATTCACTTACCCGACAAAAGTTTGGCCGAAATAAATAAATTAATTAATTACAGCTTAATGAAATTATTTTTGATTCAAATGAGAAGAAAATTTGACCAATCAAGGCTTTTCAACTAATCATTCTCAGAAACAGTTTGTTCGAACCAAAATAGTCCCAAACCGCGCAAAAAAAAACGTTTAGGAGGAAGGAACTTTTTGGATCTAGTTTTGGAAATAACCGCCAATAAAAATCGAACGCAAATCTGATTGCAATTTTGAACCAAATAAAATAATGGCGTGGCAGATCTTAGCTTGGTATGTTTATGGAGGAGGATGTCAACTTGATCCAAAGTGTCTGAATTTATGAGTAGACTGACCAATCAGCATTGAGTGCCATTTTTTCAAATTTCGAATCTGTTTACCAAATTCGCATATGCTTAAGAGTCGAATTAGTTCATTAAAGGTATGTAAATTCAAGACTAGAGGGTAAAAGGTTATAAGATTTTTTAGTGCGTGAGGCCGAGCTCTCACTTGACCTCTAGCTTCAGGTCTACCAAAGCCTGACCAATTTCGGCTGCAGCAGAGGTTCCATGTGTAAATTCTAGACACAAAAAATGGCCTTTTGTCGCAAAAAAAGAGCTTCGCTCATTAAAATAACTCAGCCGGGAAGGTGGGGAAATAAGAGAAACAGACTATGCTTAGACAGGCTGGATAGCTTTTCATAGATCCTCTGCGAATTGCAGAATCCACAATTATTTTAGTAAGGTTAGTTGCAAGCAACAATCCGGGAGCATATCTCTTGTGCGAAGGACGAACGCCCACATATTTTTTCAGCCGACGCATCAGAATTCTGTATTCATAAATTCGGAGGAAATAAGCGATAAATTGAGTCAATTTTGGGCATATGTTACAGGACATTGATTGGTTTACAATTTTCGGCCCTTTGCGTATTCGGCCCTTTGCGCATGAGAATACCCCCCCCCCCCCCCTACAATCCTGCAGAGTGGCGTCGCACATCTCCTTCCTCTGGAGCAGTATCTTTTCCCGCAGTGACTCCACCTCCTCACGCAACTTCTCAACTGTCACTTTTTCCTCCATCATTCTCTCACTTTTGTAGCTGTCACTCACTCACAATAGTCTAAACAGCGGGAGGAAATGACCTTCATGGCCGAAAGATCGATTGGCCGACAACTTACATTAGCCAACCTGAGTTCAGTCTAGTTAAAATTTTGGCTGGTTGCTTTGCAATTAGCACATATAATTCATTCATAGTTATCTTTGGAAAAAAAACATAAGAACGGAACGAGAACTAGTGAATCATAGCCCTACCAACGTATTAAGCAATTTTCGGAATCTTTTTAACAATCTCCCCCCCCCCCCCCCTCCCTATGGTATATACTTAACAATCCCCCCATGAATAAATATAATAAATAAGCACAGAGCTTTCTAGGTGAACCTCAGTAAAGAAGTAAGCTTCAAATCAATTAAGTTGAGACAATTTAAAGAACGGGCCTAACAATTGAGTGTACAGGCAATTGAAACTACAATTATGGACAAAAGAGAGAACAACCATCTCCCCTCCTCCCCCTCCCCGAAGAACTAATTCAAGGCTTATGCTTATTCGGTTTTGCACACAGAAAATAATTCCCCTCATTGCAATGGCGGGTAGCTGGAGGGATCCAAAATATAAATGCTCCCCAACGACGGTCAACGACTGGAAAAAGTTAGGAGAACCGAAATAGTTGAAGGAATCAGAAAAAAATAGGGCGTAGCAATTAGCATGTGTGCCTTCTAGCATGCTATAAGTGCTTTAAACTTTCACACAATTTCAAAAAAAAAATCGCTTTGTTGGGGAAAAAAAACAAAATTACACGCTGATAAAAAAATCACAAGTTTGAGTGAAAGAGCGAGTCTTCAAACTAACAGTTGTGTTTTCTACGATTTGCAGAGGATAAATTGAAAACTTTCCAGCTTTTCTAAGCATAGACCGTGTAGAGTTAGTGTTTCTACTGTATTACATGCCCCAGTGTTCTAAGCCTAAAATTGTTTAGTCAAAACGATAGAAAAGAAAATTAAACAAAAGATCAAGCTCAAAATAGTTTATTTTTTCTATATTTTAAAAATCAGTCCCTCCTATGGCTAAAAACTCAAATAAAAAATCTGATAACCCTCTTCCCACGAATCGGAACTACGAAAAAGGAAGGATACTAGAGATGATTCGAGCCGGGCATGCAAAAACCCAGACCCCTTGGGCAAGTGATAATGGTTCCCGGTTTTGTAAACAGTCCTATAAAGACTGGGCAACTAGCGGACGGAACGGCCCCAAAATTCAGTATGTTATAGACTTAGTTGAGTAAAGCTTACGTTTTGAAAACCAGACATCTACTTCTGGTAATATTCCCTAAGCAAACAGTCCTCATCCGGATTTGCGGAAGTCGTTTCTCGGGTCCCACTGAACGCAAGTAGAGGAAACTTCGGGACAAGATAGGTAGTGACAAAATAAATCGTGTATTGAAGTTTTAACCAAACGCGACCGTTGGACCGGAAGTTATTAGCATTTTGGGAAACATCCCTTTCCCCGGAAATATGCAACTTACGGAAAATATGAGCGAGGGCATATTTTCCAGTTCGCAAGCCTTAACCCTTTAGATAAAAAACATCACCATAATTGTGATTTTGGGTAAGTTTTTCCCTTGAAAAAGGAATCAGAGTTAAAATGATATAGCTTTCACGTTGCAACGTTGAGGTATGGGGTTGCTTTAGAGTGAAACAAGGCAAACAATGGGTTGAACTTAGCTAAGATATCTGAGCGTTTATAAAAAAAATTCAACTAAATCAAAGAAGGCTAGTCCCAGAGCAAACTGTCGGTAATAGGAGCGCGGCATGGAAGGAAGTCTCCTAAATAAGGTGGTTGGACAGGAAATTCTTTGGGCTCCTCGGAGATGAACTTTTGGCCGAGTTAGACTCCTAATAAACAAACTACTTCACCTTGATAGCTAGAAAATCGGGTTTGGAATAGAGTATAGTCGGGAACTTTCGATGCTGAAAACAAATTAGCTACCCATGAAAAAGGTCTTCCCCTAGAACCAGGAGGCCGGAACTTTTTCCGGATAAAAAAAACAGAGGAAGCACAGCTTGGTTTGGAGGTTAAATTGAACTAGAAGGCCAGAGTTTGCTCAGATCAGAAAGTGAATTCTCGATTAGAATCGTTTGCGATTTGTTTGCTTGGATCAATTTGTAGCACCTAGCGCATACCCGAACCTTAAAAACATGACAAAATCGATTAAAAAAACCGACCGCGGCACTTGTCAGTGTTGACAGGGGGAGGGTTGAAATTATAGAACATCTGCATCTGCGCAGGGGTGAATTAAGCGGATGCTACGACTGATAGGGAATAGGTGACTTTAATCAAATCCAAATGTAAATAAAGATAGGGAACTGGAGGGTACCGGAGAACCTCCAACAAATAGAACAATCATTGCTATTGGGTCGATTAGTGAGTTCTCAAAGTTGGAGAGAACATTTGAGCAAGCCAAGAAGGGTAGCTGGTCCGTCGAGGACGCTATTGCTTAAAGCTAGGCTAGTTGTGTCTCCTAGTAGCTTAGGATATTTGAACCCGAGTTTAGTTTTGGGTTGAATTAGTTGCGTGAGTGGATAAAGTTGTTCGAGTTTGCGAGTTTGAAGTGATCCAAGCGCGAACGGAATGAAAAGCAAGCTGGGTTCGTTATAGAAGTAGGTTAATAGCATTAACCTCATTAGGGGCCTTGATAATTACTTTTACTTGCCCTGCGACTGCTAAAAAATTAACTTATTGCGCTCACAGTTTGATGCACTAGCTGAAAACACCAGAAGAGACCTGAAAAGAGCAAAACACGGTGGAAGCTGCAAAACGTTTTGGTCATAGCAAGCTAAAATCTGACCATCAGCATAATTTTTTCGTATTGTAGAATAATATCTTGAATTAGTCCCCCGCTATAGCATGTTATAATGGAAAGAAACTATGGTCGTTGAGGATAGTGAAAACGTGCTTAAAGAAGACGTCTCTTCGCATTTCTACTGTCAGTTTCTCTTTTTCCCTTCATTCAAGCCCGAGTTATTTTTTGACCAATGGACGTTCTTTCAAATCGAGGCCGTTTCATTGCGTCCGGAAGTTTCACTTGAACTTGATACCATTATTGTAACCGATATCGGCCAGGCTGTGGTAGGTAGACGTGAAGCTAGAGGTCAAGCGATAGCTCGTCTTCACACACTATCTTTGCTATAGCAGGGGATCGAATTCACGATCTGACGATCTTTAAGTGAATGTCTTTCCACTAAGCTAAGTGACTCAACATTTTTTCTACCTGGGCAAGCTTAACAACACCCATGCTATAAGGCCGATCTCTGATTAGTAAGAAGAGAATAAAAGTCTGATAAAAGTGGCTCAAGTTGCACAAATCAAGCAATCCTAATTTTTATAGTTTCTGAAAACTCATTTTAAAACTAGTTTTACGCGTTTACTCCGAAAAACTCAAATAAATTAAGCCAGCACTGTACCAATATGCTAAACAAAAAAGATTGTTTGCACTTAAAGTTCCGATGGCTGGGGTGAGACAAGAAAAAAAGCTCGTTTTCGGATCCGACCCAGATTTTTTTTGAGTTGCGAATTATCTATGCAAGGCAAATTATCCAAATTTGATATGAAGCAAAATAATTGGTCTTGTTATTGTATGGCTGCTGGGGAGCAAAAAGATAAAGACTTCAAATTTTTCAGTTTAAGGAGCCGATCTAGAATTTTCTTGAGGGTGCATTACGAGGCCAAATTGTGCATTTTGTGCATTGTAAGCGGATTCGGCAACAAGGACGCTCCCTTTGTTCTTCTTTTGTTCTTTACTTTCCTTTGATCGTTCCGACAAAATTTCAACATGTTTCAAGATTTGTCTCTGGAATCCAGGAAGATACAAACACAAAATTGTGCGCATATCCAGTGCACAGTTTGGCCTCGTAATGTGTGGGATTTTCAAAAAAAATTCAAAAAATTTATCGACTTTTTCTTTGTATTACGTCGACCAAAGTGATTTTCGAGCTCTCCCAAATCACAATCACTAGACCATATTTGGCCAAATTTGTGTGCTGCATGCGAAAACTTGAAAAAACAGGCCAAAAAAAGCGTGTTTAGGCAGGTAATTTTTGGAAATCTTGACCAAGAAATCGCGTTTTTTGACCAAGAAATCGCTCCCCCTTAAAATTAGTATATTTTGGCGCCAAAGGTTCCTTTAAAAAATTTTATGATCAGTTAGCCAGAAATAGATATCTCAAAATAGTACAAAGAGGGAACCCCTATAAAAAAGAGGCGTCGCTCCGCCCATCTCTCCCCCCCCCCCCCCCGAAATCCGCCACTGTATAGTTTATTCCAATTTCCTTTAACCAAAACTTTTTGAGAAATTTTTGGCAAGGTGCAAATTATCGTTCTATTCATTTTTTTCGAGTCTTTTCTAACATCTCATTGTGGTACTCAGGGGCGCATCTAGGATTTTCTCGAAGAGGGGTGGGGGCTGACATTCAAACAATTCTCGAATTTTCTCGACCTTTTTTTTCGGTGGACCAAATAGTTTTTCCGAACTCTCCCCCCAATGCACTAAAAATTCCCTGATTTGGCCAAAATTTCTGCGCCGCAGGCAAAATTTTGAAAAAAAAACAGGTCAAAAAAGGCGTTTTTAGGCACTTTTTGGAATTCTTTGACCGAAAAATTGCGTTTTTTCGGCGCGCGCTCCCCCCTTAAAACTAGGGGGAGGGTTCTCATGCTTGAGCGACCGAATGCTTGAAAAATTTCAACAAATCAAAATCGCTAAGCGTTTTTATTGGCTAAATGCCTTTCTCACAAAATAGAAGTCAATATTAAGAGAAAATGTTTTAAATCAGTGGAAAATAATAAAAAAAAAATACAAATTGAAAACCATTTATTCAGATTACCATTTATGAGTTCAAGTTCATAAGAACTTTTCAGTCTTGAAAACTCATCTGCTCATTATCTAATCGGTCAGTATTAACAAAGAAAAATTAGAAACACTTTGGGTCAGCCAAATTTGGATATCTCAAAAAAATTCTAAGTCGAATCGCTGAGAGGGGGTGGGGGCTTCCGCCCCCCTAAATCCACCCCTGGTGGTACTTATCAACGATTTTAATCAATGGTCTAGAATATGCGGATTTTGTGCCTAGCAGCGAATTCCTCCTTTTTACAACAGGGAGGAATCGTTAAAGTCTCTTTTACTTCTATTCCATGCAATTCTAACTTACTTTCAAAGCTTAGATTTCAGAGCAGTTTGAACATTATAACTATACCATTCAATAAAGATCGATGTCAGGAGTGAAAACAAACGGTTTTTATTGTAATCATTTTGGGTAAGTTTTGAAAATTTCCAATTAGACAAATTTTGTTATGGTGTGTGGGGCAAGGGCTCTTTTTCCTTTTCCCCCCACCTGCAAATTTTTATATTTGAAGTTACCGTTCACTTTGTCCGATTGTCATGAAATTTGACATGCAGACTAACTAGACTATGAGAAACATATTTGGCCTTCATAATTAACCTTGTAAAACCACTCGTTAGACCATAAAATTCATGTTTCAGTGAGGTGGGGGGGGGGAAGGAAAAAGAGCCGGGGAAAGATTTCAATTTTATACTTAATTTTTTTTTGAGAATTTTCCGAAAAATTATCAAAACGGTAAATAAAGTGCAGTCGCAATATCCGATGAATTTCACAATGGCAGAAACGCTATCCAATTCCAAGCTCTGTTTCAAAACCTAATCAACGGCAGGGTTATCCCAATTTTTTTAAACTATATGACTCAATGATCACAGTTTTGTTATACATTTCGGCACTTTTTCTTCCCCCCCCCCCACCTCACACGAGCTTCAGTACATAGTGTAACGAGTGGTTTTACGAGGTTGAGTATGAAGACCAAATATGTTGGTCGTGGCCTTATTAGTCTGAATTTAAATTTTCATAACAATCGGACAATGTGGTCAACAAAGTTACATGTAAAAATTTGCAGGTGGGGGGGGGGGGAGCAAAAAGAGCCCACGTTTCATACCATGTTTGTTTATTTGCGGGGTTCTCAGTGATGAGCTGAACAACTGGTATATTGGTCCTTTTGCTTGTGCATAAATCGTCCTATAAGTCACTGCGTAGAAGACTTTAATAAACCATTAAAATTCTGCTGACTCACCAGTTCAGCGAAGTTCGAGCTCAATAATGATTCACAAATGAACTTAAGTCAGTATCATCAAAAAATTTTACGTTTAGATGACATTGCTCTCATCAATTACGCAAACTTGTGAATTTACTCTGAAACTTCTTTTAAATAGAAGCAAATAACAAAAAAAACAAGAAACAGGCACGTGCTAATTTTTTTTTGTTCTCAAACTGGGTGTTATTGAAAACAACTTTCTAAAAATTTGACGCCCCCCTCGACCTCACATACGCATCATTTTTAGTGTAACGAATGGTTTCAACAAGGATACATATAAAAATTAAATATATTGTGAAAAGCCCAAAGCCTCCGCATGCCAATTTCTGTTACACACAGGCAAAGTTTCGCTTGGCAAACACTAGCGAGAACAGGACAAAAAGCAGCTCTAGAAAGTTCAATACAAAAGATAGAAATAAGCCTCGAATTACAAAAATTCGGCTAGGTCTAGGATTCGATCTCCGACCTACTGCAATCAAGAGATTTTGAGCCTCATGCTCTAACCACACAGCCAAGCACGCTTAGTCACCAACAGTCACTACTCACGAATACAGCAGCTATATATGCTAATAAATTGCCAAAGCCATTCAGCAAAATTGGCCCCAAATACAAATGGACACACTTTTTCAAGTAATAATTTGGAATATAAATAATGTAATCCCAAAGATGATATTTGTCTAAAAAGAAGATATTCGCCAATTTTTCTATAAAAACTTTTAGTATTTTTACACAAACTCAATTTCAATATGATCGACAATATTCTAAGCTTACTCTTCATTTATGCAAGCTAACAACAGAATTTTCCAAGCCACTTGGAGTTCAAATGATTTGTAAAATATTACAGACAGTTCGAAACAATTTTAAAACAATCAAGAGCAGTCAACTGTTGTGCCAGTAGCGCAGAATACTCTGAGCGCTGTAGATCAAACGCACAGAAACTTATAAACTGTTTAGAATAGAGAAGTTATTTCTCAAAATTCTTTTTCTTTGAGATTCCTAAACTCTAGCAAAAACCAAAGCCCACAATACGCCATATTTCCTTCTCACACCAGTGAAAGTTTTAATGAACAATTTACGTCTTTATTTTAATGCTCCAACCATCAGGCCACCGCAGCAAAAAATCAGCCTACCACTACCAAATGACAGCAAACAAAAACAGGAAAAAGAATTTAATAAAATTTAACAAGTTATAATATATGTCCAGCAGTTTAAACAATCTTCAAAATAATCTAATTGAACCCACACATTCTAATATCTTCAACGAGTTTTTAGAACTTTGAGCTCAAAAACTTTGTTTGTTCGTAATTTTTCCAGACATTATCGTTCGCGTCCGAAACAGTTGCACAGCAGAGTCAAAAAAGCGATAAGAATCATAGCCGAATGAGGCGAAAAAAATTGCGGCTCTTCCATCTCTTCCTTCTTTTTTTTCTTCGCCTACGCTCTTTATTCTTTTGTTATTATGAACCTAATGTAGTCTGATTGTTATGATAAAATTATTAGTTATTATCAAATGGCTGAAATAGATATCAATGAATTGTTGCAAAAATGATCAATCGGTGAAGAAAATTTTGAAAGTTATTCTCGAAGATTTCTTAACTAAAGACAAATGAATCATAAAACTAAGTTTTGACAGAGCTGCTAGAAATGGAGGTAACCACAATCTACTCAAACGAATGCTCTCAATTGAATCAATGAGTTAAACAGACATATGCGAGCTGTCAAACTTAAATATAATATTATTAAGATTCCACAGAAGGGTTTTGCGAGTAATTTGAATGTATTACCGTGTATATTTACATTAAGTGAGACATGGCGAAAATGACTTTACATAGTTTTTGTTCTGATTACTCTGACTTCTCATTGTTACGAATAGAAAAATGGAGGTGAAGGCGTTGCGATGAGGGTTTTCAAAAAGTTTCAAATTAGCAGTGACCTGAAGACTTTAGACAACAAAGTAAAATTGAATCATAATGACACCATGAAAATGATCTGCCAGTACAGGACGCCGAACAAAAATAAAAAATTTTCAGCCAGCACCGCATCCATCATGCTGTATACTCAAACTGTTTACGGAATTGATGATAACAAGGCTCACGGCCATTTTTGCAAGATCACTAGATCAAGAAATACGAATTTTTAAGTTTCTCCTTCATTTTAAGATTGGGATATCTCATTTCAGTTTCATCTGACCGCTAATTTTATTTCTTAACCATCGTATCAATTGAGCGATCTAAATAAACATTACTCTGATTGCAAAACAGTTCGAGTGTAAAATGTTCATGATTTTTTTTTTGCAGAAGATATTGTCATTATGGAAAAATGATGAACTTTCTGTGGGTATTTCAAAAGTCATTGACTGGATGAAATAAAATCATCTCACTTTGAACAAAAATAAAACGATATATAGTGATACTCCAAGTCAAAACAGCAGCGTCAGGTTCAATTGCATTAGACAACAAAGCATGTGAGCAGGGTTCAGTTATAAAGTTTTTAGGAGTATTCGCTGATTTAAAAACTGTGTGTCGATGCTCACATTAATTACATTAAAGCTATCAAAATAATGTGGTATTTTATACAGGTCAGGTAAATTTTTCGTAGCAAGCATCTGTTTATTACTATTATAATTTCATAAAAACAATCATTCTGCATGTTGTTTTAATAAACGGTAGTTCAAAACTGCAGTTTTGAAAAGGCAAAACGATTAGCACTAAAAAATATTTTACAAAAGATATCGTGATTCCGGTGTGAATATGTGTACTAGAATTATATCTGTATAAACGCTTTAAAGAGGCAATCAAATATTTTTTGAATGCTAGCAACTTAGACCGAAAGAATCTTTTACAGCCCAACCGAAGTCTAAAACTAAAAAAATTATGATGCCAATTTCTAGGAGGCTTGTGGTTCTGCTGAAATTCAATTAATTTGTTTTTGTTTTACTTCATGTTTTCCAAAAGTCAAGACAAATTGCAGACGTATTTGCTTCTATATAATATTTAATGAAATCAAAGCTTACACCGAAAAAATGATCCTATTTGGTGCGGCAATGGTCGAAAAGCCAAAATGGCATTATAAAAGTTGAGGATTTTCGCGGCTTTCACAGACTATACCGACAATAGGCCTCGAATAAGTGATGTTTTTACAGTGGCGGATTAAAATTTTTGTCTTCGAGATTTGGAGTCTAACCTTCTCGCCTCTGCGCCACGGGCCGTTGAAAAGTTGCTAACACTAGCCACCAATGATGCAGCTATAGATGGTAAAAAATTGACAATACTAGACAGCAGAAAGCAGATCAAAATTAAATAAAACTAGTGCTAAGTGCGGACTTGAACATCCGACCAGTAGCATAGAAATCTCACGTCCTTCCATCTGTGCCACGGACGATTAACGACCGGCGAACAACAGCCACAAATAAAGCAGAGAAGAGATGCTATGAAATTTTCGATGCTACAGATCGTGATAATAGCAAAGTGACTTCAAATGAGCACTTTTATTTGCGAGTTGGATTGGAAATCAAATGGAGTCGTATTAGTACACGGTGGCTGGTGTAATCAAAATTTTGTATTTTTTCTGCATTTGTATGTGAACGGGAGGTTATCGCCATTAAAACTTCGGGTACATAACGTTTACAGGAACATTTTATGCCTATTGCGATTTTATGCGATTTAAAACAGAATTTAGGACTTGGCAAGCCATTAATCCGCGCTCTACATTGCTTTGAAAAACAAAAACATTCAACCAATTTTCATCGAAAATCTATGAACCTTTGAACCTTTAAAAACAATACATTTGTATATCGAATTTCGACTGAAGGGGATTCATTATGATACCACATTTACCACTTGTGAAAAAATCCACTCTACAGAGGAATTAATAAAAACTAGCGTGTAACGCACCTCCGGTGCTTCAAGCAAGTTAGTGAACAAGAAAGCTGCTTATACATAACAAGTATGTTTGTTTTCAAAATTTGAACGATAAAAACAATTTTTACTCAAAGATTTTTACTCAAACTAAAAAGGTCAAATCTCCCAACTAGAAGTTTTCAGATCTTTGTACACGAAACCATAAATCGGTCTACAGTATACAAGTGCATTTTCCATTTTTCAAAAATTGAAACCTTTTTTATTGCAAAAGCATCAAATGGGATTCATAATCCAGCGTAACTAATCTTTAAATATTAAACACTTTTTTCTTAATTTAATTGTAAATTCAATGTAAAAATTTAAGCGATAATATAAGTTTGTCAATTGGGAAAAGAATCGGAAGTTGAAAGGATATAGTTTTCACATTGCAAGGTTAAATTAGTGGATTCACTCTAACTCAATCCACTACTTCAACGTTGCAATGTGAAACTAAAAAAATCCTGGTGATTTTCCTGTTCAATAAATTTATTTTAAAAGTCTACTTCCCATGCCGCGCTCCTATTACCGCGAATTTCCTCTGGCACTACTTTTCTTTGGTCTAGTTGAATTGCAATTAACAGCTGAGCTAAAAATTGCAATTCAACTAGACCAAAGAAGAGTAGTCCCAGAGGAAATTGGCGGTAATAGGAGCGCGGCATGTGAAGTAGGTCTTCTAAATAAAATGATTGGACGGGAAAACCACTGGGATCTTTTTAAAGTAAAATGGTCAAATCTTCACAACTACTGGTTTCAGATCTTCGTAACCGAAACCATAATACGGCCGACAGCATACAACTGCACTTTTTATAATAATTTGCAACACCTGAGAGTACCCTGACATCACCTATTTACAGGGTTGAGATTTTCAACTTTTGTCAGGTTTTAATATACTGTTCGATTTTTTTTTCTCGAAAAAATCATTAAAAAAACGTCGTATCTCGGAAACTTAAAGTATTTGAGCAGTTATTTTTTGAGGAAAAAATTGGAACACCTGAGAGTACCCTGACAGCACCTATTTACAGGGTTGAGATTTTCAAATTTTGTCAGGTTTTAATATAATGTTCGATTTTTTTTCTCGAAAAAATCATAAAAAAACGTCGTATCTCGGAAACTTAAAGAAGTTGAGCAGTCATATTTAAAGGCACAATCTGAAAGCAACTCACACCATACACTTGAGAATTTCACGTTTTTGTCACGTTTTTATATATGAGTTCTTTGAACATTGTTGAAAGAATTATAAAAAAAACTTCATATCTCGCAAACTATAAGTATTTAAGCAGTCAGCTTTTGAAGCAAGATTTGCAACCCCTGAGAAAACCCTGACACCACCTAAGTACAGGGTTGGGAAGTTCAATTTTTGTGGATTTTTTTAAACGAAGTTTTATGAAAATGTTTGAAAAAATCACAAGAATCTTCGTATCTCGTGAATTTAAAAGATTTGGGTATTCATATTTGGAGCCCAATTTACAGTCCTTTAGGGTTGCTACTTTCAAACTCAAAAAAAAACGGTGAAGTCAAGCTGGAAGTCAAAATTTTGGCCGACTGACCTTAAAATTCTCCCTTCACAAAAACTTCGTTTAGACGCCTGAAGAAGTGGCTATTCAAAATCACACTTCATTTTGAAAAACCAGTTCACTGTTTTTTTTTCAATTGTCTCTGCAATTTCCTCCATATTATTTATCAATTTATGTACTAGATTAAAAGAATTAAAATATATTTTTTTGAATATTCAATTTCATTCAATGTAATCATTACTAAATGATAAAAAAAATAGAAAATTTATGTTAACACTTTACAATATAGCGATGACAATAACTATCATAAAATTTATATGAAATCTAATGCCAATATCACAAGACGAAATTCGAAAGTAAAGTTTAATTCAGATAGAATCGAAGATGCTGATTTCAGAACGAATGCAGTTTGATTCTTTAAGACATGGAAGCGACAATTTGATTGATCTGTTCTGCCGTGACCCGTTCGATACATTAGATGAGATTGAGACGAGTCAGCAGATGTCCAGAGTTACATGTCCATTTCTTCTGCTAGCCATTCATCCGTCAACTCCTCGTGGTTTGACACTTGATATAGCTGGAACAACACAACTGCCAGACTTCGTATAGAAAATCCAATTAACTAAGATACCCTTTAAAAAGCTCGGTAGGTTATCAATATTAGTAATTAAAGATTAAATTTGATTTTTTAAGATCACCAGAAAAATTGCTTGCGGTTAAATTGCTTTGATTTTTGAAGATCTTTAGAAAAACTTGCTATTATCTCTACATAAAATTTATTCGTTAAAAATTTTTTTCCGATGTAACTTTTCACTTCGCGCATCGCGGTCATTTTTATCCAGCTAATCAGCTCACTTAACCGGAAAAAGTAGATATATTTTAACTTTTACCCATGTATAGTATCTAGTAAAACAACCCCCCTAATAAAGAACTAAATCAATCGTAAGGCATATGTGAATTAAGTACCTCTTTAACTCTCCCTTTTGCAATAAGGGGGATATAGTTAAAGAGATCCGAAAATGCCGGAGAATTTTTTGATATCAAATCTGACCTTCTGTGGGTTGAGCATCTCGATGATCTTGTGTCTGAGACTAGTGTACTTCATGTTCAGCTCAGCGTTGGCCATGTCTAAAACCGGGAGTAATTTAGAAACAGCACCCACAAACACTGGTTTTACTGTTTTTTTTTGCAACAAGAATTATGAGTCATTTAGGTAAATTTTGCTAATCAAATTAGACAAAAAACACAAAAGAAAACATTCAAGAACTTCGATAGACTCAAGTGCACAAAGCCAATGAGCATCAACACTCGATAAATAGATTCATTCAGACAAAATTTGGATCTCAAAGCCTCATTAAATCAAAAGAGTTTTAAAAAACTACCTATACAATATTTAAGCATCACTGGGAGCTATTCTTATGACAGACGACCTCAAATCCACAAATTTTCAATTAAATAAACATCCTTCAAACTGTCCAAGACACTGATTTTGCAGCTTATTTTTTCAGCTTTCCGAATCCAAGTTTTTGATGGGTAGCATTATGATTGGGCATTTTTTTGATTTATGAAATGATGGATGGTGCTCGATACCCATAGAGTCCAATTTTTTCGCATCGTCAAAAACAGTTTTTTAATTTAATATTTCGATTTAAAGCCGTAACTCAATTTTAAGCAGATCAACTGCTGATCTCGTTATCTACGTTATCTAACCTTTCAAAGGGGGTTTCTTGGTTACATAAATTAACACAGGCGAATTGGAGCTTCGCAAGACTTGCTATACAACACAATTAAGACATTGTAAACTGCGAGAAATTGCGTAGTGCAAAAAAAAACAGAAAATTAAGATGACAAAATATAAGCCGATAATTTTTTATTGAAACAGAATATTTCCCGTTTCAACAAAAAAACTGGTTTTGGTCAGATTTACTCCAGGACCTTTGCCATCCCAGCCATATTCGTTGCCACCAGACTAAATGTGCCGGACACGCTAAGAAATTTGAATTCCTTGTGAACCAAGTGATTCTGTTAACCAAGTTGTTAGCCTGAAAAAAGTCTATATAACAATTTGATACGCCTGCGAATCGCAAGCGTAGTTAAAATGAAATAAGAAGAAAATTGATGCTTTGAAGAAAAATCCATGCTTCGGAAAGATTGTCCGACTATTCAAGATTTCCCAAAAAAAAACGATTTCCAAACATCAAACAAATATATGATCCGGCTTGGACTCAACCCTTAACCTTATGTGCCGACGGCCCGTGCCTCACCTCTACAACAAGTGAGAAAGGCCTGAAAAAGTGAGGTTCCACAAAAAGCAATTTCCATTTTATATAGACCTTTAAAAAACTGTCCCACCTGGACTCAATCCCCAGAACTGTCGCCTGTCAGAAAAGTTGTTTACGAGTACAAGTCACTTAATCTCGCAAATGCAAACATACTTTTCACATCATTGGACACAGAGGCGAAGCTTTGCTTCGCAAACACTAGCGAAAACACAAAAAGCAGCTCTAAAGTGAAATAAAAAAAAAAGTAAAAATAAGCCTCGAATTAGTAAGAACACTTTTATTTGCGAGTTAGCTTAGAAAAAAAGAAGGTCCGTACTAATACACTTCGCTCGCAAGATGGCTACTGTAATAAATTAATTCTTCTTTTTTTCTGTTCTGATCTGCAGCTTAGCCTAGCTTATCAATGCTTCTTATTTTCTTGAATTCAATAGATAATTTATACTCTTGGAGGGATTATTTATTGTCGTTTTATCTCTAGCTAGCTAGTGACTTACTCTGCGGACAGTACCATATGTTGCAGAGAGGGAATGAGGACCTGTTGTCTTTTGTCTTCACGTGCGGGATCCTCAGCATCTGTTTCGGCAGGTACTCAGCCACCAACTCCTCCGCTATATCCTCCAGTGATCTGTCCATGATGATACTCTCGCCCTAAAACAGTTACAGTACAAGTTAATAAAGTTATGCAACTTTGTTCCTTAAAATATAGATGGATCCATGAAGAAAACTGCACGGGCCTTGAATTATTCGAAAGCAGCATGCACATTTTTGAGCATCGAACTATTCCCATAAGAAAAGTTGGACTTATCATATTTGGAAAAAAAATCGGGCAAAGCATTATTAGAATGAAAATTGAATACCTTATTTTAGTAAAATGAATACCAAAAAGAATAAAATCAGTAGTATGTGAAAAGTTTGAGATTCCTGGAATATCAAGCAAATACTACTTACGTCGATTTGGTCCAAATGCACGTCGTTAGTTTCGTTGTTTATCGACACTAAACAATAAAATTGCAATTTTTCAAAAGCCCACGTAGAGAACTGGATTTTTCCTTCGATATCCTCGATGCCTTATTGAATAGAAAAATACATTTGTTGGGTATAATTTTCCAATCACGACAAACATGAAAAAATATATATTGATATTAGACGTGTCCTTTATTCCATTTTCTTTGGTGGAGGGTGTTTGCTATTTGGCTTCACGAAATGGGCGGGTAATAAGAGCTCAAACGAACTACTGCAATAAAAAAACAAATTGAGTCGCTCTGTATATCCTATAAACATTAACATTAAAAACAGAGGCGAAGCTGCTTTTCGCACTTTTCTCGGGTTTCTCCATTTTTAAATAACAGGCAGCAACGCATGCGCGTTAATAAAGCGGATGTAGCTGCATCATATGCTATGTAATTAACGCACAAATAAACTATGCGCCAAGTTTTGCACTGCAAAGATGCTTTTGTTGAAAAAAAATCACTGGTCGGCAAACACTACGTTTGCAGGCTTGCTTGTGAGTAGGCATAATTTGAACACCAATAACGCAAACCATTTGAAAAAATAAGTCCAAATTAGATTAAGTGATTAATAAAGAGCCACAAATAAAGCAGAGAACAGGTGCTATTCCAAATAAGTGAACACTTTTATTTGCGAGTTAGGTTGGAAAAAAGAAGAGTCGAACTAATACACAGGAGCTGGTGTAATCAAAATTTTGTATTTTTCTGCATGCGTGTGGGTGGGGGATTATCGCCAACAAAGCATGAGAACAGAAAGAAGTGTTCGCACCTGATTGGTTTAAATCAAACGAATTGCCAAAAAAAGAGTGGTATTAGGTAACAAAAATTTGGGCCGCTTTAGAAATAAAAGAGTTTTATTCAGGACGCATACTTACACACAATAGTGGCTGATGAATCGATCTTTCTGAGTCGCTTGAATTTGTTCATGACCGAAGCCACCTCCTCGTCCACATTGACGATGTTGAGCGAAATGGTCTCGCTGTTCATGTTAAAATAATAATACAGTACACTACACTGACACAACTAAATCTATCTGAAACTCACAAGTGACTCTAGCCTAAAATCAGACATTTTTCAATCAGCACGTTTGGTATCTGTTATTCTTTAGGATATTTCACCGCATGCAAAAGTCCATAAGCTTTTAGCACAGTGATAATTGATTAAAAAACAGCTTTTGTTTACGGTCTTAGTCATGGATACATTTACTATTACAAACAGTCAGAAATTTTTGACTTGAAATTTTTAAGCGTCTTAGGATACCGCTTTTTTCTCTATTTGGACGAAAAAATTTAAATTACACCAAATTGCATCGTAAGTAGCTTAAACAGTTCTTCAAAAACACTTGTCTTACATGACAAAAAGACTCAAATTTAGCATTTAAATTATTCAATCCATGAAAAAAAAAACATCAAAACATGGTCAGATGTGATTCAATCTGTTCGTCCAAAACTGCCCACGAATGAGGCGACTTCAGTCTCAAATCAACTTTGTTCTCATTTGATATGCCCAGAAGTTTCATTGCAAACGAGGCCAACAGAAAACCTTGAGGCCTGTTGTCTCCCTCAAGACAGTAAAGGAAAATAGCCGTTACATTTCCTTCCAGTTTAGCTGAGTTGTTCAGAAGAGAAGGAAGAAAACCAGAACCCGGATAAGTGTCTGAATCGTCCAGAGGAAACCTAAACATCACGAATTCTTTTGAAAGCGATTTTAAATAAAACTCAGGCTTTAACTCTGAATCAGCATGGGAGTTGCAGAACGGTGGTATGTCAGTAAATCGATGTATCAGTAAAGCAAAAACCGGCGGACCAAATCAGTAAACCGAAAACTCATTATTCAATTACGTAATCACATTAGCTAATAACTGAGATTTTTACAAAATGACAAATTATTTCCTTAACTAGAATTGAATCAGTAAATGAAATAAAATAACTCTTCTTATGAGCCCCGTACATTTTAAATTATTGTTCTAGCTCAGGGAATTTTTTTTCTATAAATCTTTAATTCCATAATTGATGTATTTAGTACGTATATCGATTTACTGTATGCACCCCTTGCGGAACATACAAACTGATGAGAAAAATCAACAGCAGACCCGCGCATCTATAAACTCTGTTACCATTTTATGATAATCCGAAGAAATATCCAGTTTAAAAAATCTACCAGCATATTTTACTCTTCTGCATAAGGATTTGAAAACATTAAGGTTTAACAACACCCTTGTTTATCACAAGGGTAATTACAATCAGATTTGAAAACAGCGATTTCACCGAAACAAAATTTCCATGATCGCAAGGGTTATAACGTACTCAGCACATGATGGTTCTGTGAACTCTTTGGCTCCAGTTGCTTTCAAATCATTGATCTGATTTGAGTCCAGTTTCAAGTCTGGCACTTTGAAATAGATCTGATCCGGACTCGCGATCGCTTTGTCTTGTCTCTCAACGGCATCTAAGCTCGACAGAACCAAAAGTTGTGATACTTTTTTACTACTCAGCCAACTGTATAAATCTTCGACAAAACAATGACGATATCTTTTAACAACAGAAGACCGAACTTGAATCAAAAGCAACTTGTGTTCTTTGCAAACGAACACATCAATGGCTGTTGTTGGTTTTCTACTCGATTTTCGAAGAGCATTTCGACCAAAAAGAGGAACAACTGCTTTATGAACAATCGATCCAATCTGCTCGCATGGCAGAGTGGCAATAATCAAGTCAAGAGATAGCTGTCCAACATTTCCAATTGATACTGTTGGCATTAAGCAGGTGAACCCTGACAAATCAGTAGTCTTCAAACTTCTCACCGGGCGAAACATTTTAATCTAAAGCATCAAGTGGACCATAATCAGAAGATATCAACTGGATTCTTAAGAAAATTAGGGATGGATGGATGATTGACCCTTTTTTAGAACATAGCCAATCAAATACTGTGGTCGCTTTTTGTGTTTTACATTTTAAAAATCAGGCCGAATCGAAATTTGCTTATTTGCACTGGTTGTAATTTGACCAATTTGATTTGGTAAAATTACAACCAGTGCAAATCAGCATATTTCGATTCGTCCGGATTTTTAAAATGTAAAACACAAAATGCAAAATCAGTATAAAGAATTCGATTCTTAGATGTAGGAACTAAGCCGAATAATATATGCCGACTAATAACAGGCCGAAGTTTTTTGAACCGGAATATTTATCGTTTGAAAAAAAAAACAGATCCTAGTAAGACTCGAACCAAAGACTTTAGCCGTCCCAGGCGTATTCGTTACCTCACGGCTAAGTGTGCAGGAGACGCTACGAGACTTGAGCTTCTTTATGAACCAAGGTACCACCAGGAGATTGAGTTTTGTGAACAAAGTTGTTTATGGGGGTAAAAAATCTAGTACCCAAGGGCAAAACAAGCAAATTGCACGGTTAACTCTTAAAAAAGCAATATTTCAAAGTCAGAGTTCTATTGCAAGAAAAAAAAATTGTTCGAATCAGAAGAAACGATAATCTAACTATTCAAAATTTTCCAAAAAAACTATTAAAACGTATGGAACAAAAACAAGGTCCGACCAGGGCTCCTAGCCCAGACCTAAAAACCCCAAGGAACGTGAGTTACCACTAGACCAAGTGAGAGTGGACCTCGATGGCTTTGATGTTAAATAAAAAAGTAAGTTCAATTTCTCAAAGATTTGTACGGAGTACAAAAACTTGTTTACGGGAAAAAGTCTAGTCCCCGCTACAAGTCACTTGTTCTCGCAAATGAAATTAAGTCGGGGCTATTAAATTCAAATCTATCGTTATAAAAAAAATTTCAATCGAACATTTATTTAAAATGCAGATATGCTCAAAACTGTCTGTTGGTTGACGTAAATGCAGAATCAGAAATTCCTAATGAGAAAATGGTCCAATGTTTTGAAGTTTCTTACTTGGAAAAAATATATATATATATTCCGTTTGGTGGTAAATAAACCAGTCGAATTAAACACCATCTTAAACTAGCTGAAAATAAGTAACTTCTTCATAAGTGGAGTAAAAATATTAAATTACGGTTAAAAAATTTATGCAAGTTTTATTCCAACGTCGTAACTTTCAGCTGGTTTACATACTATGCGCAATTTTGGCTGATTCACTCGAGCTCATTGTTCCGACCATTGAAAATGGGGATGAACTTCGTATTCGGGTGTTTTTAGTTAATTTTTTTTTCTTTTTTTATGTTTTCCGCTCAAAATCAGGTACCACAAATAATCATCGGAATGGGTCGAGTGATTCATCATATTAAAGCCCTTCCAGTCGTGATTAGAATACTCAAAAATTTTCCCAAAGTCGAGAAAAACTGGTTTGAAACTTTTGAGATCTAACCTAACTTCGAGCGAGTAACGCTCGTTATATGAAAATTTAGTTTTTTCTTAGACTTTTAGGATAAAAAAACCTTGAATTTACTATAAAAAAACGCTAGTTTTCGATGCTTAATTTAGCGCTTATTTGGCAAAAGAAGGTTTCCTAAAAAATAACAAGGATTGCAGGTTACTGTGCAAGTAGCACAGAATGTTCCGACCATAGTCTTTAGAAAACTACGGATTCGAAAGTTTTTTCCAAATAGTGTAGTTTTTCTGCATGGTGTGATAAAAGGATCTGACGTAAAAATTTTATTTAGGCATATTAGGCAGTTATAGCAAAATAGGCAATTTGGACAAAAGTTTTGTCGAAAAAAGACTAGACAAATTCAAAAAAGAAATAATTTAAAAGTTTTTTTTCAAAACTTTTTGCAGGAAATTTTTTAAACTTTTTGAAGCTTTTGGTTCCCAAAATGAAGCTAAAAAAACTCTAAAAACTAGTTTGACTTGCTTAAAATTAAAATTTAGGGTCTTTAATGATGCGTAATTCAGTTGTTTTAGGCATAATTAGGCATTGTTTAGCTGCTCTCTTGCTTTATTCGCTCGAATTAAGACAAAAATCAAAAAATTCCAACCGGTTTTTCTCGACACTGGCAAATTTATGTGAAAATTTTTAAATGTGGTTCGAAGGGCTTTAAATTGATATATCACTCAACCCAGTCCGATGATTACTTGCGGTAGCTGATTTTGAGTGGGAAAAAATTAAAACATACCCCAATTTTCAATGGTCGGAAAAAAAATAATTGTGCCAAAAAAAGTGTTTAAAATTATTCATTTTTTGTTTGTTATTCGTTTTTTGAAGCCAAATATAATCGATCACCCCCAATTTAATAAATTTCGACGCGATTGTATAGTTCTCGAAACACAACACCCATTAAAAACGACGGGTAAAAAAAACAAAAAACCTTCTTTCCTTTTTTTAATGAATATGGTCGGAATGTTCTGTGCTACTTGCAGAGCGACCGGTTACCGTTGTTCCTATTTGATACCGCTAATCACCAGCGTAAACAGGCTCTTGTACAACAATTGTTTGGCTATGAGCTTTCTTCGACATGGTCAAATTTGTCTAAGCTTAGTAAAACTTTTTCAGTCGTGAAAATTATATTGCAAACTTAAGACGTAGCTGGTAATTCAAAAGGTTCGCGATATTTTATGACTTTCTTAAAATTCATTTTATGCCGTCTCTTCTCGATATGTCTTTGACGCGCATTCATCCTTGATCTTGTCAGAGGCATTGGCTCAATGACATTCCTTTTGATTAAAGATGCTATCCTCTCCGTAAACAATGAATCACTTTCTGGGACCAGTTTTCTCAAACTGCCCGGCAGCTCTTCGGTCAACTTGAAGGAGGTTTTCATTTCTTCAGGTGGAGTCCGTCCAATAAGTCTGACTCTCTTTGGATCATTTTTTCTGGCTTGCTTCGCTTTCCACTTCAGATTCCTCAGATGTTCAATCTTGGAAATCTTCTTGTTGATGCTTTTGCCATGGAGAGCATCGTTTTCTCTGCCACGATTTAGGCGTTCTTTTTTCAATGCAATCTGAACGTTAAGCTTTTCCTTAGCCTTTCTTTTAAGTTGATCTCGTTGCTTGGGTGTCATTTTCAGTTTTCGGTTACTTAGAGGCGCATGAGATATGATTACATTTTCCACGTCTTCTTTGCCCGAAAATTTCTGGTTACAGATTTTATCTTCCTCGCATAATTTCTGCTTGAAATAAAAGTTTTCAATTCCTTCTAAATGAGCAGCTTCTTTCTCTTGGTGAGTTACCGACGGTACTTGGGCCCAAAAATCTCTTTCTTCTTTCAGTTTTGCTTCTTCAGTCTCCTCTCGCTTTAGCACATCTACTAGAAGCTGTTGATGATCTGTAAATGAAGGATTGTATGATACGCCACCTGACGGCAAACTCAGGTGTTCGTTTGCGTTAGGTTTACTGACAGATTTCTTCTTCTTGGATAAGTTTGCTGTTCCCCAAATATCTTTGTCAAATGAATAGTCTCGAGGCAAATTATTCAATCCATGAAAAAAAACATCAAAACATGGTCAGATGTGATTCAATCTGTTCGTCCAAAACTGCCCACGAATGAGGCGACTTCAGTCTCAAATCAATTTTGTTCTCATTTGATATGCCCAGAAGTTTCATTGCAAACGAGGCCAACAGAAAACCCTGAGGCCTGTTGTCTCCCTCAAGACAGTAGAGGAAAATAGCCGTTACATTTCCATCCAGTTTAGCTGAGTTGTTCAGAAGAGAAGGAAGAAAACCAGAACCCGGATAAGTGTCTGAATCGTCCAGAGGAAACCTAAACATCACGAATTCTTTTGAAAGCGATTTTAAATAAAACTCAGGCTTTAACTCTGAATCAGCATGGGAGTTGCAGAACGGTGGTATGTCAGTAAATCGATGTATCAGTAAAGCAAAAACCGGCGGACCAAATCAGTAAACCGAAAACTCATTATTCAATTACGTAATCACATTAGCTAACAACTGAGATTTTTACAAAATGACAAATTATTTCCTTAACTAGAATTGAATCAGTAAATGAAATAAAATAACTCTTCTTATGAGCCCCGTACATTTTAAATTATTGTTCTAGCACAGGGAATTTTTTTCTATAAATCTTTAATTCCATAATTGATGTATTTAGTACGTAAATCGGTGTACTGTATGCACCCCTTGCGGAACATACAAACTGAGCCATGAGAAAAATCAACAGCAGACCCGCGCATCTATAAACTCTGTTACCATTTTATGATAATCCGAAGAAATATCCAGTTTAAAAAATCTACCAGCATATTTTACTCTTCTGCATAAGGATTTGAAAACATTAAGGTTTAACAACACCCTTGTTTATCACAAGGGTAATTACAATCAGATTTGAAAACAGCGATTTCACCGAATCAAAATTTCCATGATCGCAAGGGTAATAACGTACTCAGCACATGATGGTTCTGTGAACTCTCTGGCTCCAGTAGCTTTTAAATCATTGATCTGATTTGAGTCCAGTTTCAACTCAGGCACTTTGAAATAGATCTGATCCGGACTCGCGATCGCTTTGTCTTGTCTCTCAACGGCGTCTAAGCTCGACAGAACCAAAAGTCGTGATACTTTTTTACTACTCAGCCAGCTGTATAAATCTTCGACAAAACGATGACGATATCTTTTAACAACAGAAGACCGAACTTGAATCAAAAGCAACTTGTGTTCTTTGCAAACGAACACATCAATGGCTGTTGTTGGTTTTCTACTCGATTTTCGAAGAGCATTTCGACCAAAAAGAGGAACAACTGCTTTATGAACAATCGATCCAATCTGCTCGCAAGGCAGAGTGGCAATAATCAAGTCAAGAGATAGCTGTCCAACATTTCCAATTGATACTGTTGGCATTAAGCAGGTGAACCCTGACAAATCAGTAGTCTTCAAACTTCTCACCGGGCGAAACATTTTAATCTAAAGCATCAAGTGGACCATAATCAGAAGATATCAACTGGATTCTTAAGAAAATTAGGGATGGATGGATGATTGACCCTTTTTTAGAACATAGCCAATCAAATACTGTGGTCGCTTTTTGTGTTTTACATTTTAAAAATCAGGCCGAATCGAAATTTGCTTATTTGCACTGGTTGTAATTTGACCAATTTGATTTGGTAAAATTACAACCAGTGCAAATCAGCATATTTCGATTCGTCCGGATTTTTAAAATGTAAAACACAAAATGCAAAATCAGTATAAAGAATTCGATTCTTAGATGTAGGAACTAAGCCGAATAATATATGCCGACTAATAACAGGCCGAAGTTTTTTGAACCGGAATATTTATCGTTTGAAAAAAAACAGATCCTAGTAAGACTCGAACCAAAGACTTTAGCCGTCCCAGGCGTATTCGTTACCTCACGGCTAAGTGTGCAGGAGACGCTACGAGACTTGAGCTTCTTTATGAACCAAGGTACCACCAGGAGATTGAGTTTTGTGAACAAAGTTGTTTATGGGGGTAAAAAATCTAGTACCCAAGGGCAAAACAAGCAAATTGCACGGTTAACTCTTAAAAAAGCAATATTTCAAAGTCAGAGTTCTATTGCAAGAAAAAAAAATTGTTCGAATCAGAAGAAACGATAATCTAACTATTCAAAATTTTCCAAAAAAACTATTAAAACGTATGGAACAAAAACAAGGTCCGACCAGGGCTCCTAGCCCAGACCTAAAACCCCAAGGAACGTGAGTTACCACTAGACCAAGTGAGAGTGGACCTCGATGGCTTTGATGTTAAATAAAAAAGTAAGTTCAATTTCTCAAAGATTTGTACGGAGTACAAAAACTTGTTTACGGGAAAAAGTCTAGTCCCCGCTACAAGTCACTTGTTCTCGCAAATGAAATTAAGTCGGGGCTATTAAATTCAAATCTATCGTTATAAAAAAAATTTCAATCGAACATTTATTTAAAATGCAGATATGCTCAAAACTGTCTGTTGGTTGACGTAAATGCAGAATCAGAAATTCCTAATGAGAAAATGGTCCAATGTTTTGAAGTTTCTTACTTGGAAAAAATATATATATATATTCCGTTTGGTGGTAAATAAACCAGTCGAATTAAACACCATCTTAAACTAGCTGAAAATAAGTAACTTCTTCATAAGTGGAGTAAAAATATTAAATTACGGTTGAAAAATTTATGCAAGTTTTATTCCAACGTCGTAACTTTCAGCTGGTTTACATACTATGCGCAATTTTGGCTGATTCACTCGAGCTCATTGTTCCGACCATTGAAAATGGGGATGAACTTCGTATTCGGGTGTTTTTAGTTAATTTTTTTTTCTTTTTTTATGTTTTCCGCTCAAAATCAGGTACCACAAATAATCATCGGAATGGGTCGAGTGATTCATCATATTAAAGCCCTTCCAGTCGTGATTAGAATACTCAAAAATTTTCCCAAAGTCGAGAAAAACTGGTTTGAAACTTTTGAGATCTAACCTAACTTCGAGCGAGTAACGCTCGTTATATGAAAATTTAGTTTTTTCTTAGACTTTTAGGATAAAAAACCTTGAATTTACTATAAAAAAACGCTAGTTTTCGATGCTTAATTTAGCGCTTATTTGGCAAAAGAAGGTTTCCTAAAAAATAACAAGGATTGCAGGTTACTGTGCAAGTAGCACAGAATGTTCCGACCATAGTCTTTAGAAAACTACGGATTCGAAAGTTTTTTCCAAATAGTGTAGTTTTTCTGCATGGTGTGATAAAAGGATCTGACGTAAAAATTTTATTTAGGCATATTAGGCAGTTATAGCAAAATAGGCAATTTGGACAACATTTTTGTCGAAAAAAGACTAGACAAATTCAAAAAAGAAATAATTTAAAAGTTTTTTTTCAAAACTTTTTGCAGGAAATTTTTTAAACTTTTTGAAGCTTTTGGTTCCCAAAATGAAGCTAAAAAAACTCTAAAAACTAGTTTGACTTGCTTAAAATTAAAATTTAGGGTCTTTAATGATGCGTAATTCAGTTGTTTTAGGCATAATTAGGCATTGTTTAGCTGCTCTCTTGCTTTATTCGCTCGAATTAAGACAAAAATCAAAAAATTCAAACCGGTTTTTCTCGACACTGGCAAATTTATGTGAAAATTTTTAAATGTGGTTCGAAGGGCTTTAAATTGATATATCACTCAACCCAGTCCGATGATTACTTGCGGTAGCTGATTTTGAGTGGGAAAAAATTAAAACATACCCCAATTTTCAATGGTCGGAAAAAAAATAATTGTGCCAAAAAAAGTTTTTAAAATTATTCATTTTTTGTTTGTTATTCGTTTTTTGAAGCCAAATATAATCGATCACCCCCAATTTAATAAATTTCTACGCGATTGTATAGTTCTCGAAACACAACACCCATTAAAAACGACGGGTAAAAAAAAAACAAAAAACCTTCTTTCCTTTTTTTAATGAATATGGTCGGAATGTTCTGTGCTACTTGTAGAGCGACCGGTTACCGTTGTTCCTATTTGATACCGCTAATCACCAGCGTAAACAGGCTCTTGTACAACAATTGTTTGGCTATGAGCTTTCTTCGACATGGTCAAATTTGTCTAAGCTTAGTAAAACTTTTTCAGTCGTGAAAATTATATTGCAAACTTAAGACGTAGCTGGTAATTCAAAAGGTTCGCGATATTTTATGACTTTCTTAAAATTCATTTTATGCCGTCTCTTCTCGATATGTCTTTGACGCGCATTCATCCTTGATCTTGTCAGAGGCATTGGCTCAATGACATTCCTTTTGATTAAAGATGCTATCCTCTCCGTAAACAATGAATCACTTTCTGGGACCAGTTTTCTCAAACTGCCCGGCAGCTCTTCGGTCAACTTGAAGGAGGTTTTCATTTCTTCAGGTGGAGTCCGTCCAATAAGTCTGACTCTCTTTGGATCATTTTTTCTGGCTTGCTTCGCTTTCCACTTCAGATTCCTCAGATGTTCAATCTTGGAAATCTTCTTGTTGATGCTTTTGCCATGGAGAGCATCGTTTTCTCTGCCACGATTTAGGCGTTCTTTTTTCAATGCAATCTGAACGTTAAGCTTTTCCTTAGCCTTTCTTTTAAGTTGATCTCGTTGCTTGGGTGTCATTTTCAGTTTTCGGTTACTTAGAGGCGCATGAGATATGATTACATTTTCCACGTCTTCTTTGCCCGAAAATTTCTGGTTACAGATTTTATCTTCCTCGCATAATTTCTGCTTGAAATAAAAGTTTTCAATTCCTTCTAAATGAGCAGCTTCTTTCTCTTGGTGAGTTACCGACGGTACTTGGGCCCAAAAATCTCTTTCTTCTTTCAGTTTTGCTTCTTCAGTCTCCTCTCGCTTTAGCACATCTACTAGAAGCTGTTGATGATCTGTAAATGAAGGATTGTATGATACGCCACCTGACGGCAAACTCAGGTGTTCGTTTGCGTTAGGTTTACTGACAGATTTCTTCTTCTTGGATAAGTTTGCTGTTCCCCAAATATCTTTGTCAAATGAATAGTCTCGAGGCAAATCAGACTTTTTATCAAGATCTTCAGCAGTGAACTTCTGCTTTTTCTTGTACTTCTCGTTGTGATATTTCCATTCGTCAATTTCAGTTCTGTTTTCTAAGCAGCTCTTTCTACTGCTTTCACTGTTAGCTGAATAAACTCCCTCGGCACACACCCATTGCTTGGACGTGTCAACCAAAAACAACTCATTATTTGCTTTGTCTGCTATTTCTTTTTTCAACGCGCCAAGACGGCTCAGCTCGGTGATTTCATTAGTTTTTTCTGCAAGTTCTTTACTTTTCCAATACTTCTTTCTACTTTTTCCTGTCTTTCTACCCATGTCTGAAAAATTCACGAAAACTATATTTTAAAAGGAATTTTTATTTGATTTATTCTAGAAGCTGAGAATCATTCAGACTATATCCAATAATTGTTTAATATTTCAAGACAGGATAGCCATAACTTTTATCCCAAAATTTGGTGCTCTAAATTTTTTTATATCCAGAAAATTTTATTGATCATATCCTAATATTTACGAAAATCTAAAAATCTCAAAACTTTCGAATTCAAATTCCAAAATAAAAGCTATCAAAAGTTTCACCGCTTAGTCTTTAACCATAATTCAAACTTTTTGTGACTGGGTGAGTGTAACATTTGCCCAGTGGTACAAAACGACGGACAATAAAGCTAGGTTCTAAAATGACTGGCTAGCGTCTTGTGCCAGTCGGTCATATTTGGAAGTTTGACCTTGATTTGGAAGTTTGACCTTCATTTTGGGGAAAAAAGTATTGTTTGAATGTAACATTCGCCCGGAAGTACATATCGACGGGGAAAAAAGCTAAGCAAAAAAACGACTAAACGTAGCTTTACATGCTTTTCACCGTCTCTACCAAAGCCAGTTCTTTTGGTGGTCTTTCAAACAACGGGTCGACAAAAACGTTACTGTTCTCCGGCTTCGACCAGAACGCTCAAATTAACTTAATTACATGCAAAATTAGTGAGCTCATGGCTGGGTCTGTATCCCCAGACCACGAGGTCACTCCTAAAAACAGGGCTACTACTATTTATTACAATACTATTGTTTTTGTACAGTAGATAAAAATCATCATCTCCATCGAAGCTCAATTCCTAGCTTCTCATTATCAGAAAATGAACCCAGATGTTAATTAAATTCAATTCAGGGCATAACCAGGAAGCTAAAAGTTCGTATAAAACAGTTTAAGTTCAAGTCTCGAGATCCCTCCGGATTCTTGAATCCGGGGAAATAACGTCCTTTTTTCCTTTCCGGAAGGTTGGAAATACTGCCCCGGCAGCTTTCACCGCTGGCGTGAATGGCTCTGTAACGATTGTAGCGACACAAACGTTACAACTTGGAGCGGTCTCAGATAAGTTCCAGTTGTATTTTTCTAATTCTCGTCGTTGTTTCTTTCGCAACTATTGTGGTTGTTGTGTTTCTTTTCTGGTTTTTCTACAGAATGGCCGTTTCAGCAATTCTCAGAAATATGACGTCATCATTCGAAATTTTGAAAATCCAAAATACCAGAATAATCTGACCTTCACAGATTGTCTAATCGTTCAAATAACGTCGCTAATCCTCTAAAACTGTCAACTCTCAAGGTCAGCAGCTAATAATTCGAAATCGCCTTTTCGTCCATTTTGGTCGAATGTCACAGAAAAATTCGAATCGACTGTCATGCTCAAGTTTCTCGCGACAACTGAAAATCAAAGTTATTTTATCAGAAAACTCAAATCAGAATTACGGGAAAATCGATAAAAATCAGACTGGATTTGTATTGTTGCTGAAAGAGAGCATCGCAAAGTCTAACGAGAGCATCATCGCTGGTCGAGAAAAATGATGATTGGGCAGGCAGACGAGTGGAATCTATCCAATACCATAATCAGAAAAGTAAACTACTTGAGTTAAACTTATTTACTTAAAGTTTCCAGAAATATCAGAGCTACTTGAATCTATAGTCGTGTTGGTATGTGAGTCCTGAACTAATTTCTTGAGTGCATTTCATGTGACTATGATGTGATATGGCGAGTTTTAGGTTGATCCAATTGAAATCTTAAAAAAAAAATTTTTTTCAATGAGATCCGAAAATATCGTCATGTGAATTAGAGTCGGAAAAGTCAGTTTTGCCAGAAATAGAGCACTTAAGAGGTAAGATAGGTGAAGAGGATTTTGAGTCGCTAAGGGCAGTTTCAAATCGGATCGCGGACGTTTTTCAAACCATAAGGCAGATATTGATTGTTGTGATTTCGCCGATGTTCCATCTCCTCTTCCTGCGACATTGAGTCTGCACTTTCAGTTTCTGTGTCTTGCAACAATCAAGACACAATCAGTGGCTATCCTGATGCTGTTGGAAGCAGTCCTCCAACACTTCTGCTCTCCTACTCTTTGTTTACCACAAGGTAGGGGATCAACGTTAGATTCTCTGTTTCGGCAGAAGCTGTTGTGCAGGCACAACGTCACGTTTCTCTCCACATCTTCCTTCAACATCTCTTCTTTCTCCCTTCCATTACATTCCCTCGTCCTGGAAGTTCTCTTCACTGTGGTGGTCACTGCATTCCGATGAGTTACAAAATCTTGCTTGAAAGCTCCTGCTCCAATGACCAGCTGATACGAACTGTACACTCTGCTGTGCTTCGACATATGCTTCTTAGCATATTCGTACAACCATGCAGTCTTGTTGGCTCTAAACCATGGCATCAGACGTCTTTTGGACCATATCTTTTCCACTTCCATCGGAATGTTCAAGGTTTTGCAATTTGTCTCAAAAATATCTAAATCTTTTAGACAATCCAATTTCTGCAATTGTTCCCTCGTTGGCGCCTTTGTCTATTGTTCTCTTTCACATGAGCTTCCAGCCATCGTATCGCCATCATAATTCCCACTATCACTATCGTTCTGGGCCGTGATGAGTCTGGTAAACCCATAGAAAGCAGCTCTCCACAGTCCCAGATCAACACTAGATTACTACGCCCGGAGTACCACCATGTTTGCAACAAGCAATGGCAGGGAAAATCATCATGTGTTGACATGATGCTCCTCCAATTACGCTTTTCCGAAGCTTCCAGTAGTGGTTCCACTTCCATCATCACTCGGTTGACTTCATCATTCTCATCTACTGCATAGTAATCCGTGACTGTTGATCCCTTCTGCTTCTGTCTTTCAAAATCACTGAAGTTCCCACTGGCGTATCCCATGAACTTCCTTCCCAATATCGACTCTAACTCCTCTTTAGTTCTCTCTGGAACTGCTGAGAACATTTTGCACAGTAACTCATAAGACTTCTCTGACATTCTCGCTAGTCTTAGGCATTTCGGAACCCAGAAGGCTTGATCCACAATTGTTTTCGTAATTTTCACATCCACAGCTACGAAATGCACCGGGTATCTGCTCTTGCACATTGGAGCTAATGTTGATCCCACCAAATATCACGCTCCCAATGGTCTGCGATAAGTTTCACTGTGTCGGATGTTCATTTCAGCCTCGATTGCTTCCCTTCACTTTCCTATGTGTTTTTGCTCAGTCTGCAAAACTCCAACAACACTTCTACACTGATGGCCGTGACCATCTCATGCTTTTGTTCTAGATTCAATAGTGACTCTAAAGAACCAAACATGTTGTAGAATTCTAATGCAGTCACTATATTCACCTCGGTTCCTCCATGGCAATCTGCAATCAGTTCCGTTTCCGTTTTCGCCTTCATCACAATGTTCCCAAACAATAACGTCAATTGTTTGTGTTGTTTCTCCAGAGTCTTCACGCAATCCAGACCTCCACAGACGTGACCTTCCAGTCCACAGACTTCTGCCAGACAGCTACCAGGTTTGACCCAGTCCTCTGGTCCCCAGCCAGGCAACTCTACTTTGTCTTCTCCGTTGCTCTTAGAGGCTGTTGTCAGCACGTTATAGATGACGTTAAGATCACGCAGGTTACAGTCTGAGTTCAGTTCCCCTGTAAGTCTTGTGTCGCATGTAATATCAAATCAGCGTTGGGAGTAGGACACCATGATGGTTCATCAGTTCCCACACCACCATCAAGCTCGTTCTCAGCAGTTCGTCTGAGAATCCCAATCCAAATTCTACTCGTTTGTCAGATCTTGGTACTGAAGGTGCGGCCACCTTTTCCTCTAAGACTAGTCCCAGCCTGGTCTGCTGATTAGCAGCGCTTCTTATTGTTGCAATTCTCGACGTCCAGAATCTTAGCAACACTGCTTGCTCGTAATCAAAGAAGCAATTGCGTATGTCCTCATTTAGGAAAGGGTTTTACGCTATCACTATGATTCCGGACACGTAACTGCAGGACCTCTTTCTGATTGGTCCACAGTATTCACTGGATTTCGGCAGTGCTCCCATAGATTCCTTAGTGAGCCTCAGCTCTTTTTTTGAGAATCTCCTTTTTTCGTCTATTTTCCTCATGGGTTCTAGGTCCACGGGTTTTTTCATGTCGACTCGCATTGGTTTCCTTTGATGCATATACAGCAGTGCTAGCAAGAGCAAGGACTTTGCTCGTTCATCGCCTTCTCTTAACATCTTGACACAAGTGCTCTATGCTGGCACTGAAATTTGTTCTATCATGAACCGGATGAAACAGAGAGCGTCTCTCAGCTTCGCGCACGCTACTGCTGATTCCTCTTGGCTTATCAGATCTCTCATACTCGTCATTAAGAACACCTTTTCTTCCTTCGATCTCTTCCTTTCTTCTGAATCAGGTTCCCCGCGAGTCAGTCTAATCACGCGCCAAGCGAACCTCACTTGTAGCTCAGTTCTCACGTAAGGTACTGCAATCAGAGCGTGTATCTTCGGCGTGGTTCTCATTTCTTCTTCGATTTACCGTAACACTACCGCTCTCCATGGAAGGCTCACCAACTGCTCTTTCGTTTCTGCATGCATCTCAGACGATACCAGAGTCCGGTATGCTTACTGCTTCAGGGTGGTGCCTTGCATCATCGTTTCCAAATAACCTTACATGGCACTTTTGTCTTCCAGAGCCATTAAGTGTGCTCTGGTCCAATTTCTGTACTCCAACATCTCCAAGTATCCACTGGCGGGTTCAACTATTGATACAATTTCCGACTCTGTTAATCGGTTATATTCCACTGGGACTAGCTGTCCTACGACAATTCGTTTTCCGTGGTTCATGGGAGACGGTTTAAACTCTTTCATAGTACTCTCTCCAGATCGGCTGAGTATTTTTGTTTCTAATGTTGCTCCAGTCAAATTGCGGTCACTCTTCTTGGTTTTGTAACCAGTTGATTTTATCCCTGTCATAGGAATGGGTGGCACCATCGCTACATCAGTCAACATCCTGTCTGTGCCAGGCAATCGATCATCACCCTGTCCCAAATCCATAGCTTCTTCGACTCGTTTTCTTTTCGCTGAGTTGACAGCTTTTATCGAAATTTCAGAATCCACACTTGTCTTTCCCGCTTTCCTCAATGGTCGCCTTGCTGCCCAGTATCATCTTCATTTCATTAATCTTATCAATCACCAATTATGATCGCATCGTTCCTTTCCGTGTTCTTGACAGATAAACCACTTCTCCTTTGTCTTCTTGCGGCGTCATCTTGATAGGAGAGTTTGCCTCACTTTCGTCAGTGGCTGAGTCGATCAATAACTCACTCAATCTCCCTTCACACTCGTCGAGTTTGTCAAGGACCTCCCGCATTAGTGGTCGGTTGAGATCTAGTTTCAAAATAGACTGGGTACCGTAGCTCTGAACTACTATCCAGACCTCTTCCATGAAGGCTACTATATCCATTCTACATCCCGTCCTATTTTCTTGGTCCCTGTGATGCATCTCCCATTCTTCTTTGGGCAACCTTCCCAAGAAAAGTACTCTGGCAGCCTCTTCTATTCTTCTTTGTTCGTTATCTTTAGAATTGCTCGGAGAGCCGCTCTCCAGCAAATTTCGGTTCGTTTCCATAAAGGTAGACGGGGGTTCCAGCGTGGAAGTACCCTCGTCTGCTGGCTCAGTCGTCTCCAAAGCATCCGCGCCGCTTTCAAAATCACTGAGAAAATTGAAGTCTAGGTTGGATACTCCTCCTGTTGATGCCTTATCGTCTTCTTTCTCTGCCTGATCGGGATCCTGTTGCATAGGTTCCTCCGACCGACGGCTTTCTCCCTGCCCATCATCTCTTTCTGATTTCTCTCTCGAATTTGAGGGTCCATGCTCTTCACCTCTGGCCCCTTCTGGGAATTTCGGTATGATTAGCCTGCCAGCTGACTGATCTTTCTCCTCTCCATAAACTATTTTGACCTCCTCATAGCCGAAGGGTGCTAGCTCGTCAAGATCAACTCCCACCGTTAACTCCGGATTCACACTCGTCAAGATCAAGCAGGCCTCTGGTAATTCGGCTCTGCCTCTCATCCTCATAGGCGCTTGATCCAGTTTCGCCCATTCCTCGTCAAATCTCCCACGCTTCGGAGTCGCTGCGTTGCTTATTCGCCTTCTCGTTGCTTGATCCGTGTAAGCAAACTGCGTATGCTGTAACACTGCGGCATTTCTGCCCAAAAACACGGATCCATCGTTTCCGAGAATTTCGCCATCCTCCTTTCATTGTTCTCAAAGGCTCTCAACCTAGGAGTTTGCACTGCGGAGACTGCTCCGAGCAACATCCTTCTTATCAGAGGGAATTCAGGGATTTCCTCTGGAAACTTCTTGTTATCACACCAACCATTCATCTCTTCTCTCACCTTGTGGTATGAGACCGTGAGTAGAGGAATTCTTGTGATCTCGCCATTTGTCTTGTCATAGGGCCTTAGTTTCCAGAGTTTTGGGAATACTTCACTGTGCCCTCTGTCCACTTCTCCCATGCGATCGCGGAAGTGATCGTCGAAGTTGACTACCGTCATCTCTGGCTCCGATATCTTTGCAAACAACGGATGTTCGCTCATGAGGTCTCGCAATACGTGCTGCTCACACCAATTCAGCGCAATTCCGTCCACTGCTGATATGAGGTTCAGGTGGAGCAGCGACCTCCTGTATGCTTCCACCTTAACATCAGGGAACGCAAACGTGGCTGCTGGTCCATATATAAATGGCACGAACTCCGTGGCTCCTGTGATCAACGCTAAGGGATCGGTCTCCATAGATAAGGTCAGATCAGTTAGCAGGAGCATGCCCCGAACATGTCGTCGCACGTCTTCCTCCCTCTGGATTGTTTCATCCTCTCCTGTTCCAAAGCGATTCTGCTGCAGTAGGTACGGGATATGAGCATGTCTCTTATCTTGTTCCAGGAATCCGTAGCTCGCTTTACGTCGAGCTTCCTCGTATTCTCTCTCATCTGCTCTGGGTAACGCGTCAAATTCATCAGTCCTCCCAAGTTTCCATGCGTAATCGCAATCAAGGTTAGAAGTCCATCTAATCGCAAAATTTGAACTCCTTCGGTGAGCAGTACAGCCGGTCCTTTCACAAAGTTTTCTGCTCCAAACGTCACGAACAAGGCTATTAGCTCAACGATCGATACTTCCACTACTGCTTGGAGGAATTCTTTTATCAAATATCGAAACAATGTTGGGTAAATTTTCGCCAGGAAGGACGCGGTCCATCCGGCTCCTAGCCCTTCCAGCATGCTATCAGTCCGGTCAAAGCCTTCTTCCCCCCTCACTTTCTGGGTCCAGAAAGCTTCCAAGGTAACTTGGCACACTCTGCTCACGAACTCGGCTGACTTTTCTTCAGCATTTTCGGCCAGGTTCACCTCCTTCACTAAGTAGGCATGGATCTTCCTGATCATTACTGGGCCTTGCTCGAAAGCATCCGCACTCAAAGCTGCTACCCGATGGGTTAAGTGCAGCCACTGATTAGCCTCTGGTTTTGTTCTCAAAACCATCGCCTCCAGATGAGCTCTGGTCTCCTTGGTGTTCTCTCTTCTCTCTGTTCCTTCTTTGATTTCCATTTCTCGGAACCACAAATTATTTGAAATTGCTACGATTACTCGATGGTCATCGTCAATCCCTGGCTTCAATTTGAGTCGATTGAAGTTGGACAGTTCCAACCCCAGCACTTCGTCCAACACTAGCATGTGTAGTGAATGGTCCATGAATCCTCTCATCGCTTTCGAGTTTATCCGACCACACTGCAGGTAATTCAGCCCTGAGTGGCCTCAGATTCTCCATCTCTATCTAGCGATTTTGGGCAGATATGATCATATCATTTTTCCCTTCCGAGAGCAAAGCCACAATCGCATACACGAACTTCAGTCCATCCGGGAGATGAGCATATCCCGGAGACAGTGCAAACACGGCTCTCGGTGTTATTTTAGTGAAGGCACCCTCTTTCAGGGTACCTAACCCTTCACCCATTGACTCGAGGATATCTTTTATAGCTGGCCATACAGCGGCTTTGGCTGTCGTAGGCTCTCTGAGTCTTCTCAGGAAACCTCTGCTGTGTAGATGGTCATTGATGCCAGCAAACACAATTGTAATTGGGACCATCTCTGTCTGCCTTTGTACTCCGATTGCCATCGACACGGATTGCATTAGGTCCAGGTCAACCGCTGCCAACATTAAAATATCAGGCCAAAACAGAGACTTGGATGTATATACAACCCACCGTATCTCTGAACATCACCTTCTTGATTCACTTGTTTTGGGTACGCTGTTTCTTCCACGTGGCCTGGGGGTGCTTTCACCTATCTGAACATCTTTTCATGTTGTCCAATTTGTGCCCTCGTCGTCACGAATCTTCCGGGTCTTTTTCTCGATTTCCTTCATCATGATTCAGTTTCACGTCTTGTAACGGTCTTGCATTCACTGGACCCATTGTATTGTTCGAGGGCAGACCCTCTAAATCGGCAAACCTCAAGGCAGTTTTAGAGCTGAAGTTTATGGCAGCAGCTGTTAACCAGTCCACGCCTGTTATCGAGTACAGTCCGTTGACAGACAATCTCGCTCCGTTCAACATCTTCATGGCATCTGCTGCAAAGCTCACCGTCTGAAGGTTCAGTTTAATCAGATCCTCCTTGTACATGTGCCAGGGAGAAGGTATGGGCCTCGACCAATTCAAAGAGCTCCTATCTGGGCGTCGCTCCTCTCGACTGGTGCTCGTCGTCTCTGATCTAGAGGTGCTGGTCGTTTCCGTTGTCGGGTTGACAGGTCCTAATCTTCGTCTAGGATTGATGGTTCTTCTCGTGGGTGCTTCCCCCAATTGATCTTGTACGTCCGTTCTTTGCCCTAGCTCGCTGTTTCTAAGTTAGGAGGCACAAAGATTGAAATTGCCGGTTTATTCTATGTTTCTTCCTTCTTCAGCACTCCCGTGTCAAAGAGTTCTACTTCCGTTTCATCTAATCGCTTTTGGAAGACTCGGTTCAACCAGGCTTGTCCTTCGATGCTATCAAAGTGAATCCCGTCAGTAGTCAGTCTGGCCTGATCCATAGCTCTCAGCGCTCGTGCTCAACATCCATAAGGATCATCCGTCCAGCATTCCGACTCGCAAGATTCCTTAGGATATTGTTCCACCTGATTACTCCTTCATTGTGTCTTCTCGCTGTTGCTGTCAACGTCTTCGTGCTCATTGGTACAGTGCGGACGGTCAGTACCGCGCAGTTGAATCTCTGCCAGAGAGTAGTAAATAGGCACACCATCATTGACCATTGACTCCCATTGTGCCTCTTCCTCGTCTGAGGTTGTCGATATGTTATTCGTCCCTACTAGGATCATAACTTTAGGAAATCTCCCTGGGTTCATCAGCTCTACCATCCGAAATAACTGGGCTATCGTTGCACCTCCAAAAACCATCACCGTAGTGATCCAGGAATTCCTCAAATTTTGGAGCAGTCTGACCAAAAAGTACCCCAGTATCAGATGTGATGTCCAAAGTGGCGGTTGCTGCATGCTAACTGCTGGGCTCCAAGTCGATCGGTTGAAGCAGGCTCTCGGATCGATATCCGGAACTCCTGTGAAGCTATACTTCAACTGGTTGTTCTTTTGCACGTCAATCACTCGGGACACTTTCTTCGCCAGCATCTCTCGTATCTTTCTGTCTCGGACCCTAGAGCTCCTTGATGGTAACGTTGCAATACTAACTCCCTCTCTAGTCATCACGTTTTGGGAGAGTCGTACTCTGCCCGAGTCATCGATTGTTCCATAGGGTGCAGTTACCCGGGAACCTGGCGCATTCCTAATGGTAACCAATCGTCCAGCTGTTTCTATCAGCTTTCTCACCGTTTGCTCACAACCGGGTCACCTAAGGTATCACTCGGGTCCGGGATTGTCACTCGACCAGTTCTAGCCGGTAGTCGCCTTTCTGTATTTCTGCATTTCTCGAGGCGTCAAGAGCTCCATCGGGGACTGCCCACGAGGAGTAATGCTTGTATGTATCGCTTTCTCTACGGCTGTCGTCAACGCCAGCCGCTCCAATCGCTCTTTGTACTCCCACTTCAAGCGCTCTATTTCTTCATCCTGTTTCTTGTTGCAACCTTCAAACAGTTTCTTCCACAATTCTCTATCTTCTTCCATACTGAGCATGGTCTTAGTAATTTCATCCAGCTCCTTCTTGGTCTTTTCCAGTTCGTCTTTTGTCCCATTTAGATCTTGCATGGTTTCGTTCGTTTGAACCTCCTCTTCTACTCTCGCCCTCTTTGGTGGCACAGCTGCTCTCGTTGTTCATTTCCTGATGCATCCTCCTCAGTCCAGGCTTAGGCTTGGTGGGCAAAGGCATCTCACCTGGCTGGTAGGTCCTGGAACTTCCCAACCAGGCTCATTCGCCAAGTCATTTCCTGAGAGAGCCCCGTTTCTCCACCTCATCACTCTCATATTTGGGCGATCTAGTACTCCCCTTTCTCCATATGCTATTATCAATAAGACTTCCTGGGGCGGTCCCCACGGTAATCATGCCCCAAGATGTTTATTAAGGCGGTCAGCAACATGACTACCTCTGGGTCCTCCAGAGCGAAGACTCGATCCATTAGCCTCCGATAGATCGCATCTAACATCGGTTCCACATATGCCTCTGCCAGGTCCATCAATTCGTCCAAGTTGAAATTGTCCGTTTTCTTGCAGGTTTGATTTTACTATCGATTCGATGATTTGAATTCAAGTGAGTAATTAAACGATCAATCAGGATCTAGAAAAGAGGTCTCGAATATCACATTTGTCAATTTTACACTAGTTTTATATTAAAATTTATTTAAACCAGTCAGATAAACAGATTTTGATCCTAAAATTTATTAAAATCAATCAGTTTCTTAAATTTTGGAATTCGACCTAAGATTGGACAATCCAAACTTTGGATCTGTTCCTAAGATCCTCCTTCAGTTGTTCATGGTCACTAACTCCTTCTTACCCAGGGTCTTAATAAAATAACACAAAACATAACATAACACACATATCACACACAACACACATTCTAGTATGACGCCCTCCTGCATGTCACTTAAACTCAGCCTATACTTAAATAATATTTCTCATGTAAGTATACTTGTATATTAGTATCGGAGAAGATTACGTGTATCAGTGCGTACAGCTCTCGTGGATGCAGTCCACATTTGTTCGGATTGTACACAGGAAGCGAAAGCTCCTTCACTTCCTTTTCCACAAGGAAGTCCCTCAATCTCGTCAAGGACAAGACTAGATTTTCCAGATCCACGTGCCGCTTCTCCGTCGCCCTCGTCACCAAGAAGCATAAGTACTTTCCCGGTATCTGTGACGCCGCCGGAAGCAAGGCTGCTACGCCCCCTATTCCTGGTCTTTGCTTCCAAAGGATTTCTATGTTTTTATATTCTCTCTTAAAATCTGCTGCTAATGCTGTCTTAAAACTCATGTCTGCTGTGATTGCTATCGCCCATCTTCTATTTGTGAGTATGAAACCGCTATCTGTCAATATTATGCTATTTGAGGATTCATTTGGTAAGTTGAAATATGACTCAACTACTTTTCCTATGTCCGGTTTCTTAGGGTCATCGCCTGTTTCTGGTTCTAGGTTACCTGTCTCTCTTGCTATTCTTATTTTTAATTAATAAATTTTCAGTGTGGGTAAGTCCTACCCCCACTCCACGGACAAAAATATCCATCGACGTCCCCGTCGATCGCATACTGGATATCAAGTCGAGGTTAGAAGCCGGAATGAGTAATTGCCCCTCCTCTATGACCTCATTTCCATCGTTCTTTTCCCTGGTGCCCTTCTCATTGACCTCACAAGCAGGATATATCATCGGATAATCCCCCTCTTCCATGTCTGCAGGTATACACCAACCTTCTGTCTCGTAGTGGGCGGCTCGGCCACTATTCAGTCTATAAAAGCGTCCCTCCTGGTGCACTTCCGTAATCATGAAGGGTCATCTCCCCCCACTTTTTTAGGAGCTTTTTCGTTCCTTTCGGTGGTATATCGTTCTGAAAAACCCATACGTAGTCTCCTACCGAGTAAGCTTTTGCACCAGCTGCTTTCTTATTGAATCTTTTCCTCTGCCTTGCCTGTGCCTGCTGAGTGTTCCGTCGACACAGGTCGTTTAACTCCTGTTGGCGTCTAATCACATCCCTTACATAGACCTGTGGAGACGTTTTCTTTCCCTCATACTCTTGGTAGAAGAAAGTCAAGGGCAAAGACTTCTCATGTCCGGTTAGCATCATGTGTGGACTAACTCCGGTGGTGGAATGTTGCGTGCTGTTATAAGCTCCCATCACCTGTGGAAGGTATCTGTCCCAATCGGTCATGTACCTGGAACAATATACCCTCAGCATCGATACTAACGTTCGATTCTGCCTTTCCACTAAGCCATTCATCTGGGGATGGTATGTCGTGGAGTGAGCTTGAGCAACCTGTGAGCGTCTCATAAGCTCTTTCGTGAGTTCTCCCACGAAAGCTGTTCCATTATCCGATTGAAATGTCATCGGAAAACCATGTCTCGCTATCCACGTATTGATCAGGTGATCGCACGTCTCTTCCGCTGAGGCAGTTATGCAGGGCACGGCCTCTGCATACTTCGTGAAGTGATCTATCATGAGCAAGACTTGATTATAACCACTGTCTGTCATGCATATCTTTTGGTGATCAATATGCACCACCTCGTTGAATTCAGACGAATCGATCGACTGCAAAGGAAATCGTAACCTCCTTGGATCCTTGACCTGTTGGCATGACAGAAATGCTGTTACCCACTTCTCGCATGTCTTTTTCTTTCTAGGCCACTCAAAGCGCTTCAGGATCCTCTGATATACTTTGTCGATTCCCTGATGGCCCATCTGATCATGCGACCAGAATAAAAGTTCTGTCTGATAGAGTTGCGGCAACACTATCGCGTTATACTTCTACATGACTTTGTGTTCTTCTCTTCTCTTGCAAGCCACGATCCCGTCCTTGTTCAGATATAACCTTCCCTCTTTCTGCATAAAGTAATGTCTCAGAATACGGTAACTGTCTTCCTCCATGTCTCCTTTGTTCGGGCACCATTTTCGATCCACCTTTTCAGGTTGCTTGTCATGCGGTCCTTTATCTGCGCTCTTAGTAGGTCCGACAGTCTGTATCTCGCCTTCAAGTACGTCTTCATGACCCTCATCTGACTGTTCAGGTCATTGGGCTGATGCTTGTCTTCTTCCATCTTAACGCACCAAGCCTTCGCCAACGGCTGTGTTTCTTGTTCGAACGGCTGAAGATCAGTCCTGACTACCTCTTTTTGTGGCAACAGACTTATCGAAGGTTTCGATACCGCTATTGTTTCCAGATCATCCGCTGCGTTATCAGAGACTATTTCACCTGGTATGAGGTAGCGATCACTGTCAGGGTCTTGATTTACCTCCCTGTCCAGATCCCTTGCTCGAGTCTCCACTAGTAGTGTGTGGATCGCTAGCTCTGACAGTTCCGATCCTGAGCTCGAGTTCCTGTCTGAGTAGGTGTCGATTCCTGAAATCCGGGAGTTGTCATCCATTGAAGAGTCTGCGATAGAGCACGTCTCCTCCTCCTTATCAGTTCTGTGCGTTCTTCGCATCCATCTGACCTCCCCGGACAAAACTTTATTCTCCAGGTCCTGTTTCTCATCAGGAGCTTTCTCATCTACATCAGACTCCCCGGACAAATTTCCTTGTAACGGGTGTTGATCTTGAACTCGCCGGCTCTTCTCACTGTTCGTCTCCCCGGACAAACAATCTTGCCCCAGGTTTCGTTCAACCTTCTCACCTTCCTTCTCCTGGTCCCCAAAGGTAACGGTTTTCTTTTGCGTATCGTTCCCCTGTTCTTTCCGTCTGTATGAATTACTGGTTGAAACCTCGTGGGGTATTGAGGATACTAGTTGCTGAACTATTGTTCTACAATCCCTCTCGTTATCTTTGTGTTGTCGTCTTGACGGCATGATCTTCACCTTCTCACTGACTGTCAGTGATGCCATAGCTGCTGCCCACTCAGGGTCATCTCTGGTCACTTCTCTCTCTAACAATCCACCCAGCATCCGCATCACTTGCGGTGTGACCTGCACCGTTTTATCCAATAATGAGAGGCGGTTAATGTTCATGTGAGAGAGTTCCTGCTGGACCAGGTTCGAGCGCAGCAACAGGTCCAAGGGCACCGGGTCCTTCTTGGATAGAATCTTTATCTCGGCTGCTTTCTCTACAGGTAACTCAGGATGTCCAGGGATTGGATGTCCAGACTTATCCAACCATCTCGTCAAGGGAAGCGGTTCATAAGTTTCTTTGTCCAGAAACGAGAATCCTTGGTTTCAGCCTGATTGGCTAGCTTCTGTTCCAATCTTTCATAGAACTCGGTTTTCTTGCTGAGGCTGTCTGCATTCTGGTGTTTGTAACGCATCCTGTGCTCGATTATCATGTGGTAGCCATCTAATCTCACTATCCATGTACCAATATAACTCTGATCCATCGAGTATGTCTTCAACCAGGATAACGTTCTGTTGTCCATGCGTAACTTGAAGGGAGCGCTCCCCATTATGCGCGGTTTTATCCAATAAAGTCAGGTTTGCCAGAAAAAGAGCACTTAACAGGTAAGATAGGTGAAGAGTATTTTAAGTCGCTAAGGGCAGTTTCAAATCAAAACATAAGGCAGATATTGATTGTTGTGATTTTGTCGAGCACGAAATCGAACTAGAAGAAGGCGCCGTTCCCCACAAGGAGGGCGCAAAGGCGCATGACACCCCATAAATCGGAAGCGTGCCGAGCGGAATTAGAAATACTACTCTAATACCATATGATAGAACCCTTGAAGTCGCCTTGGGCTTGTAGAGTTGTCATGGCTAAAAAGGAAGGTGTACAGCTACGATTCTGTTTCGACTTTTGCTACCTGAACGCGGTGATGATAAAGGACACCTATTCAAAACCACGTGTATACGAGAGCCTCTCGAAAGTTGGCGATCCCAAGTTTTTCATTACACTGGATCTGGAAACTGACTTCTGCGGAAGAAGGATAGAGTAAAGACAAAACTTGCATGTGAATTGGGCTTGTGCCAGCGGGAGAAGATGCTCTTCGGCTTGTGCAATGCCACGGCGACCTTTCAAAAACTGATAGCTCATGCTTTGACCAGTGTAACGAAGACGTACGGGAATCTCGTGATGTACTACGCGGATGGCGTGGTCATAGCGACATCCACCTTGCAGATCACACCGAGAGAATCGATGAGGTCTTCGACTGAATGAAGAGAGCCGGCTTGAAACGCAAACCGTCGAAAAAGAAAATCCTCGGGGACAAAATCAAGGACCTGGGAAGAATGGTAGACAGGCATGGCGTGAGTCCGGATCCGGATGCGTGGAGGCCGTGTTGTGATGTAAGGTGCCCAAAAAAGACACGCAGCTCATGATCTTCCTGGGATGTGCCAAATAATACCGCAAGTTCATAGAAGGGTTTACAGAAAAGGTGTACCAATACAGCAACTAATGCACAACAAAGGGAAGAAGATATAAAAGAAATATAAAGTGGGACCTGTGCGAAGCGCCAGTGCTAGGCATGCCCACAGATACAGTGCTAGGCATGCCCAAAAAAGTTTAAGTAGTCTAACACAAATTTCCAAGTTAGTTTTGTTTTTAAAGTTTGTCTGAGCCAAACAGCAGGCAAAAGTACTGTGGTCATTATTTTGCAGGCCGTGAGTAATGAAACTCACAAGGCACAAGGCAAAACAAATCACACTCTTCTCACCCCTGTTTTTGAAGCGCAGACATTTCCTCTGCCTTAAGCTTCTGATCTTGTTTTGCTTTTGCCTTCCTCCTTGTCGGTGATGTTCTCTGTTGTTTGCCCTTGTTATTGCCAATCAGCTCTGACTGCCTTTCTTTGTGTGCCTCTACCAATCGCAGAAATTTCAGCTCCAATTCAGCACTCTGGTGCAGCTTCAAATATTCCTTGAGCTGGTCCGGGTCGTTTTGCTTGCTCTTGGAGAGTAGCCGTTTTGTAGCTGGGATAATGAGCACTCCGGTGCCGAGAAGCTGACTAAACAACTGAGTTTACTGCTGTGTTTACTGAAAATTTAGTCCCAAAATATTTTTGGTTTTTGATTTAAAGCGTACATGTCTAAATCGAAATTATGACTCAGAAACTTCCAGACAAATGAATTTTAAAATGTCTAATTAATTTTAGAGGTTGAAAGTATTTTAATATTAATAGTAATTTAGAGGTCAACTGTGATAATTTTTTAACATGATGGCTTAGAACCAAATTGTATGTGAATTATTGTAAATAACATTTGTAAATTGATGTTTTATCGTCATTGAGATTAGTTTATTTTTAAAATCCTGACCATGCACATAGTTGCGAAATTGTTTGAAATTTACTTTTTAGAAAAAATTTCTTCAATTTTACTTTTAAAAACAATAGCAACATGATAATTAAGTAGTAGCCCTGTTTTTAGGAGTGACATCGTGGTTTGGGGATACTGAGACCCAGCCATGAGCTCACTATTTTGCATGTAACCAAGTTAATTTGCGCTATCTGGCCGATAGCCTTAAAAAAACGACTGAGTCGACCCGATGTTAATTGACCACATACATAATTGGCTTTGGTAGAGACGGTTAAAAGCATGTGAAGCTGTGTTTAGACGCTAGCCAGTCGTTTAATGACCTATCTTTATTTTCCGTTGGTATGGACTTCCGGGCGAATGTTACAATCATTTTGCTTCGTTAGATAAACAAGTTTCCTATGCGTGTGGGTCTTTAGAGGAGTTAGTTTATAATTTTTTGGAAGGTTTTATGTATTTTTTTATGAACACATTCATTTGGCTCAACGTAACTTTCTATGTGATAGTTCGCCTGTGTACGAAACAATTAGGTCTGTTTGTGATTTTGATCTACGATGGGCGGTTTGTAAAATAGGTGCAACTCTTTCACTGCTATCAAGGTTTTATTTCTTCAGTACATAATGTTTAAACTTTTCTGACTATCAATGGCTACAGTTGGAGATTGGGTTAAAAATCTAGATGATGCAAATAATTCGGACGAAGACAGTGATGATACGGATTGGGTACCACCCCCAGAAAAGGTGGAGGTGCAACAGACTGAAACAGTCGAAATAACACCCGAAGAAATTTTAATTAAAGAAGAAAATGAGAAAAAGCGGAAAGCCAATCTATGGGATTCTTTTTTAACCGGAGTGAAGCGTCCCAAATTAATAGAGAAAACTGCAACAGATTCTGAACCTATAAAGATGCCTTTTACTGAGCAGAAAGAGGCCGTGATAAAAGAAGTAAAACGTGTTTACGATTTTGCCGGCGAGGAGGTTATTGTAACCGAGAAAGTTGCTTGTAATGAAAACAACGTCGAACTAGAAAACACAGAAGCATGCTGTGATCAAACGCCAAAAGATAGTGAAGATTTGTCTGTTTCCCCAAAGGATCATACTGCCACAGGTATTTTCTAGTGATTTTTTGAAATTTCACATGATAAGCGCTTCTGGAAATGACGTTTTCAACATGATTTTCTACGCTTGCGATTTTCAAATCGGAATGTGGAGTTTTTTCAGGTTAACAGCTTGGTTAGCAGAATCAGTGACTCGATTGATTGTACGGTGTCTTAACTTGCGAAAGCAATAGTATTGTTATCGGATTTTTTTTTCGTGCATAACTTTGTTCACAGCACTCCAACATTCTCAGGGCCACGATAGAGGCCAAGTGCAACAGATGTATTTTGAGCATGTTTACATTTGAAATGCCCATTCTATTTGAAATCGGTGTTTTTATCTTAGTTTGTACAAAATCAACTCCGTTTGTGTATAATTTCTTCAAGTTCTTTTTTTTGCATTTTAAGGTTTATTCGGCTTAAGCCAGGGGTTCCGCAAAATATATGGCCATATAATGGGGTTTCCGCCCTAAATTATGCCATAATCGTCCTTCTTTCCCTCCATTATTTCCATAATCGCTCAGGAAAAATAAATAATGGCCATTATGGGATTTTATTCGTTCCATAATTTTGAATAAAAAATCAAAACAAGTTATTCAATTTTAAAAAAATTTTGAAACAAGTTTAGCATTCCAAAACTCTTCATTGACTTTTAAGAAAAGAGTAGCCTCAAGGTGATATGGAGTCATGCTTTTCGAAGCAATCCAAGTGTGATTTTTATCTTCGCGCATTCGGTCCTTCGCGTATGACTACTACTACTACTACTACTACTAAAAGAATTTATTCCCTTTAAAATATAAAGGCATCAAACAAAAGAAACGGTATGATTATGTACACAAGACATCACGAACGGCAATTTATGCATTGGCAACAAAGTAGCATTGAACAAGAGTTGTTTAAGTTGAACATATCAATTCTATTTTTCAGATAGATTTTCAATTTTGCTTTGAAAGTTTCAGGCGATGAGAAAATGTCGGCTATGTTGTTTGCTGAAATCATGTTGGCATACCGACAGACGGGATAGAAGAAAAATTGCTCTGTAAAGAAGAGTCGACAATTCTGGGTTGTTGAAAGCTTAGGGCGTGAGCTATTGCGAAGGTCTTTGGCTGCAAAGGTAAAATTTATGTATCTGTAAAGGTCGAAATCAAATTGATCAGTCAGGATTCGATTAAGAAAACACATATCATGTAAAGCTATAGTGAAGGAAATCGGCAAGGAATTCGTTTTTCTAAGTTGTTCTGTATAGTCGTTCACTCCCGTTACCCATTTCAAACATTTTCTGTTAAATAATTCTAGTTTGCGGCGATATGTTAAAGATGGAAACCAGACCTGACTACCGTATAATAAAATACTCATAATACATAGCTGGTAATATTTGAATTTGGTTCTCATGGATACTCCATAAGGGATTGATCGTTTTAAGAAATGGAAAGCTTTGTTAACTGCGACCAGTTTGGTTTTAATGTGGATATCCCACTTTAAATCACTAGATATCGTTACTCCGAGATCTTTGATAGATGAAACTGACGGAATTAGGTAATCATTAAGGCAAAGAGTAGATTTGGGGGAAGTTGAGTTAAAACAATTAACTTTGCATTTATCAGAATTAAATGTCATTTCGTTTTCAAGCGTCCAATTGATAAATAGATCAATGTCTATTTGAACTAAGGAAAAGTCACATTTTGAATAGAGTTTGCTGTCATCAGCAAACAGAAAGCAATTAGAGGTTTTCAAGACAGCTGGCATGTCATTAATGAAGAGTATAAATAGCAAAGGGCCGAGTACACTTCCTTGCGGAACACCACTTGTTACATGGCCTTTTGGAGATGCTTCATTGTTAATTAAGACAATTTGCGTGCGGTTTGTGAGATAGGAAGCAAAAAGTTGAAGAAAGCTAATGTCAAAGCCTAAATTACCAAGTTTCGAAATAAGTATATGATGAGGAACTTGATCAAAAGCCTTGCGAAAATCGAAGTACACAGAAAGACATTCGTTTTTTGCCTCGACGTCGTTATAAATCTGATCTAGGTATTCAAGAAGCTGAGTAACAGTCGATCGCTTGGTCATAAAACCATGTTGAGCAGGTGTAACTTTAGCCCGAATTTTAGGATAAATGAAATCGAAGATCATTCTCTGCAGAATAATCGATAATTGAGGCAATATTCTAATCGGGCGATAATTTTCAACATTTTCGGGATTACTAGATTTAAGAATTGGCGTAATAAACGCACATTTCCAAAGTTCTGGCCACGTTTTAATTTCCAAAACCTTGACAAAGAGCTGCACGACTAGAGGAGATATTAATTCACTGCAGCAGTTAAGAATAAAGGTTGGGAGGCGGTCGTTGGTAATACAAGAAGTTTTAGCTTTCTCGACCTTTTTAAGGTTGACATCGAGGTCGGATAGAAAAATGGTGGGTTTTTCGGGTTGTAGGATTTGAATTTCGTGCTTTTCTAGAAACACTGAACAGAAGTAATCGTTCAAAAGAATGGCTATTTCAATAGAAGTGGATGCTTTTCTATTCATCCAGTGCATTTGGTTTGGTAATTTCCTTTTGGTAAAAGATCGAAGGTATTTAAAGCAATCACGGGTAGAATTTGGTCTTAAAGATTCAAGGAGACAAGTTTTATCCAACTCGATTGAATTGTTAAGGTCTTGTTGGATCGAAGCTAAATGATTTGTGTTGGCTGTCCGTTTAGATATGGAATGGTGCTTATTCAGTAAATGAACTGTATGCGACGAATAATAATAGGGAAGTTGCTGGCGTCTTTTAGTTTTATGTGCGCATGATAAAAGAATTCCATGATTGATCTGAGCGTACCAGCTATCTACATAATCATTAGTGGTGGATATGGAATAACATGAGTTTTGTTCCACAATGAGTTTGGTAAAGCAAGGGCTGATGTTACTATTGAAGATCGAATGAGAAAGATGATTTAGATAGAGAGGATTTCATAAAATTCCCAATCACAGTAGGCGCTGCTTCAGGAAAAAAAAGCAAATAAAGGAAAATGGTCTGAGTAAAGCACTTCATTTACAAATGCAGTGAACAATTCTGTGTGCGAAGTTAAAATGATATCAAGAGTGTTGCCAGAGCGATGTGTGGGTTCATATATAAGGGGCATTAAGCTATGATCCTCAATAACCTCTAGGAACAGTTTTGAGTACTCACAGCCTCCATCAGAAGATGCCCAACAGATATCAGGCAGATTTAGGTCACCTAAGATTGTGTACGAACTAGAACCATTAATCAATTTGGCGTTAAAATAACGTATTGAATCAGTAAGTTTTTTGGCAGGTATCCGAAACTGCGACGAAGCGGGGGGGGGGGGGGGGTTTGTAAATAAGGAGGAAAATATGATTAACTGCAACCCAATATATTGAAAGTCCGATGCAGTAATCTGCATCGTATGATAGAATTGAATAATTTAAAGCAAAACTATTTTTTGTAGCAATGAGAACACCTCCGTGTTCTCCAGAAGTGCGGTCTTTTCGAGCAATAACCGAATAGGGAAAATTCATAGGAAAAATTTCGGGATGAGGGATTCCACCGCTCACTATTTGATTTACATAATGGGGTTACGTCATCCCTAAATTATGGCCATAATCGAAGGCAGTTCCATACATAATGGCCATACTTTTTGCCCTTTCCCTCCATTATGTATGGCCATAATGGGCCCCTACCATTATTTTTGCCCAAGCCCTGGCTTAAGCATTTGTCATGAGTCATTGAATTCATTAAAGTATTTGGCGATGCTCTGTTCTTTTTTCAAACAGTCTGCGAGTTAATCTTCTGCTTTCGCCCATGTTATACCGGTTGTCTAACCTCTTTCCAACATCGGTTTGATTGCGGCAATATCGACTCTAAGTAGTTTTTCTGCAACCAAGGTTGTAGAATGAATAGCATTATACAGATTTTTGTTATCAACCACAGCGTGCAACGGTAATCGAACACCAGCTGGAAAAGCAAGATCGGAATTTTTGGAGCCCATTAAAATTGCTTCTTCTAATGCTCCAACCAAACCAATACCTTCGGCTGCAATAGTGCTTCTGAATTTTCTGGAACCCCAAGAAAAAGGACATACCTTTTCTTCGCTGGTTATGAAAACAACATACCAACAGGAACTTGAAACTCCATCCGACAAGTTACCCAATGATGCGTCGTTATAAAACAGTAATTTTGTCTCCTGCAAAGGACCTACATCTCCAAACTTCACACTGAACTCGTCGTTTTTGACCTTTGTCACTACTTTAGCTGCTCTGTCTAAATGATCACCTTAACAACTTTGAAACTCGTAATGAGACTTTGAACATCAAAAGCTAAGTCTGACATAGTCTGTGTCGGCATCCAATTTAACTGCATCGAATGATAGAATTGAATAATTTAAAGCAAAACTATTTTTTGTAATAATGAGAACAGCTCCGTGTTCTCCAGAAGTGCGGTCTTTTCGAGCAATAACCGAATAGGGAAAATTCATAGGAAAAATTTCGGGATGAGGGATTCCACCGCTCACTATTTGATTTACATAATGGGGTTACGTCATCCCTAAATTATGGCCATAATCGAAGGCAGTTCCATACATAATGGCCATACTTTTTGCCCTTTCCCTCCATTATGTATGGCCATAATGGGCCCCTACCATTATTTTTGCCCAAGCCCTGGCTTAAGCATTTGTCATGAGTCATTGAATTCATTAAAGTATTTGGCGATGCTCTGTTCTTTTTTCAAACAGTCTGCGAGTTAATCTTCTGCTTTCGCCCATGTTATACCGGTTGTCTAATCTCTTTCCAACATCGGTTTGATTGCGGCAATATCGACTCTAAGTAGTTTTTCTGCAACCAAGGTTGTAGAATGAATAGCATTATATAGATTTTTGTTATCAACCACAGCGTGCAACGGTAATCGAACACCAGCTGGAAAAGCAAGATCAGAATTTTTGGAGCCCATTAAAATTGCTTCTTCTAATGCTCCAACCAAACCAATACCTTCGGCTGCAATAGTGCTTCTGAATTTTCTGGAACCCCAAGATAAAGGACATACCTTTTCTTCGCTGATTATGAAAACAACATACCAACAGGAACTTGAAACTCCATCCGACAAGTTACCGAATGATGCGTCGTTATAAAACAGTAATTTTGTCTCCTGCAAAGGACCTACATCTCCAAACTTCACACTGAACTCGTCGTTTTTGACCTTTGTCACTACTTTAGCTGCTCTGTCTAAATGATCACCTTAACAACTTTGAAACTCGTAATGAGACTTTGAACATCAAAAGCTAAGTCTGACATAGTCTGTGTCGGCATCCAATTTAACTGCATCGAATGATAGAATTGAATAATTTAAAGCAAAACTATTTTTTGTAGCAATGAGAACAGCTCCGTGTTCTCCAGAAGTGCGGTCTTTTCGAGCAATAACCGAATAGGGAAAATTCATAGGAAAAATTTCGGGATGAGGGATTCCACCGCTCACTATTTGATTTACATAATGGGGTTACGTCATCCCTAAATTATGGCCATAATCGAAGGCAGTTCCATACATAATGGCCATACTTTTTGCCCTTTCCCTCCATTATGTATGGCCATAATGGGCCCCTACCATTATTTTTGCCCAAGCCCTGGCTTAAGCATTTGTCATGAGTCATTGAATTCATTAAAGTATTTGGCGATGCTCTGTTCTTTTTTCAAACAGTCTGCGAGTTAATCTTCTGCTTTCGCCCATGTTATACCGGTTGTCTAACCTCTTTCCAACATCGGTTTGATTGCGGCAATATCGACTCTAAGTAGTTTTTCTGCAACCAAGGTTGTAGAATGAATAGCATTATACAGATTTTTGTTATCAACCACAGCGTGCAACGGTAATCGAACACCAGCTGGAAAAGCAAGATCAGAATTTTTGGAGCCCATTAAAATTGCTTCTTCTAATGCTCCAACCAAACCAATACCTTCGGCTGCAATAGTGCTTCTGAATTTTCTGGAACCCCAAGAAAAAGGACATACCTTTTCTTCGCTGGTTATGAAAACAACATACCAACAGGAACTTGAAACTCCATCCGACAAGTTACCCAATGATGCGTCGTTATAAAACAGTAATTTTGTCTCCTGCAAAGGACCTACATCTCCAAACTTCACACTGAACTCGTCGTTTTTGACCTTTGTCACCACTTTAGCTGCTCTGTCTAAATGATCACCTTAACAACTTTGAAACTCGTAATGAGACTTTGAACATCAAAAGCTAAGTCTGACATAGTCTGTGTCGGCATCCAATTTAACTGCATCGAATGATAGAATTGAATAATTTAAAGCAAAACTATTTTTTGTAGCAATGAGAACAGCTCCGTGTTCTCCAGAAGTGCGGTCTTTTCGAGCAATAACCGAATAGGGAAAATTCATAGGAAAAGTTTCGGGATGAGGGATTCCACCGCTCACTATTTGATTTACATAATGGGGTTACGTCATCCCTAAATTATGGCCATAATCGAAGGCAGTTCCATACATAATGGCCATACTTTTTGCCCTTTCCCTCCATTATGTATGGCCATAATGGGCCCCTACCATTATTTTTGCCCAAGCCCTGGCTTAAGCATTTGTCATGAGTCATTGAATTCATTAAAGTATTTGGCGATGCTCTGTTCTTTTTTCAAACAGTCTGCGAGTTAATCTTCTGCTTTCGCCCATGTTATACCGGTTGTCTAACCTCTTTCCAACATCGGTTTGATTGCGGCAATATCGACTCTAAGTAGTTTTTCTGCAACCAAGGTTGTAGAATGAATAGCATTATACAGATTTTTGTTATCAACCACAGCGTGCAACGGTAATCGAACACCAGCTGGAAAAGCAAGATCAGAATTTTTGGAGCCCATTAAAATTGCTTCTTCTAATGCTCCAACCAAACCAATACCTTCGGCTGCAATAGTGCTTCTGAATTTTCTGGAACCCCAAGATAAAGGACATACCTTTTCTTCGCTGGTTATGAAAACAACATACCAACAGGAACTTGAAACTCCATCCGACAAGTTACCCAATGATGCGTCGTTATAAAACAGTAATTTTGTCTCCTGCAAAGGACCTACATCTCCAAACTTCACACTGAACTCGTCGTTTTTGACCTTTGTCACCACTTTAGCTGCTCTGTCTAAATGATCACCTTAACAACTTTGAAACTCGTAATGAGACTTTGAACATCAAAAGCTAAGTCTGACATAGTCTGTGTCGGCATCCAATTTAACTGCATCGAATGATAGAATTGAATAATTTAAAGCAAAACTATTTTTTGTAGCAATGAGAACAGCTCCGTGTTCTCCAGAAGTGCGGTCTTTTCGAGCAATAACCGAATAGGGAAAATTCATAGGAAAAGTTTCGGGATGAGGGATTCCACCGCTCACTATTTGATTTACATAATGGGGTTACGTCATCCCTAAATTATGGCCATAATCGAAGGCAGTTCCATACATAATGGCCATACTTTTTGCCCTTTCCCTCCATTATGTATGGCCATAATGGGCCCCTACCATTATTTTTGCCCAAGCCCTGGCTTAAGCATTTGTCATGAGTCATTGAATTCATTAAAGTATTTGGCGATGCTCTGTTCTTTTTTCAAACAGTCTGCGAGTTAATCTTCTGCTTTCGCCCATGTTATACCGGTTGTCTAACCTCTTTCCAACATCGGTTTGATTGCGGCAATATCGACTCTAAGTAGTTTTTCTGCAACCAAGGTTGTAGAATGAATAGCATTATACAGATTTTTGTTATCAACCACAGCGTGCAACGGTAATCGAACACCAGCTGGAAAAGCAAGATCAGAATTTTTGGAGCCCATTAAAATTGCTTCTTCTAATGCTCCAACCAAACCAATACCTTCGGCTGCAATAGTGCTTCTGAATTTTCTGGAACCCCAAGATAAAGGACATACCTTTTCTTCGCTGGTTATGAAAACAACATACCAACAGGAACTTGAAACTCCATCCGACAAGTTACCCAATGATGCGTCGTTATAAAACAGTAATTTTGTCTCCTGCAAAGGACCTACATCTCCAAACTTCACACTGAACTCGTCGTTTTTGACCTTTGTCACCACTTTAGCTGCTCTGTCTAAATGATCACCTTAACAACTTTGAAACTCGTAATGAGACTTTGAACGTCAAAATCTAAGTCTGGCCTAGTCTGTGGAGGCATCCAATTTAACTGACCAAGCTATGATATTTGATTACTTGTCAACAAATTGCGCTCATACTCCTGATGATCTATTTCTGTCAAATTTATTTGGAAGTGAAATGAGACCCAGATGCCTCATTGGTGGTGCATCGTGTTTTCCGACCATAAACTTGTCCCAAACTTTGGTAACTACAGAACTGTAGAACTTATCTGTCGCTGCATGCAAGAAATTGTCAAGATGAACAAACCCCCGAGCTTGTTACCGTCATACCAAGTGAACATGGCCTTATCAATTTTACACTTTTTACATCCAAGTTTTTTTAAAACTTTTCTGACATTCCTGTAATTTCATATACCAGTTTCTAGCAGCATCATTCAAGCCGTAAACAACTTTCAAAGTTTTGCAGACAACTCTTTTGAATTGGCATTGTGGCGCTCCGTTAGTGATGGTGCCCATCAATCATATGATTGCTGGTTCAAATCACACGTGCGCTGCAATTTGCAAGGTGAGCTCTTGCAAGTAAGTCATAGTTTAAAGGGCACTGAATATATGCGCTCATGTCAACCTAAAAAATTAACCTCCGGGTTAGGCCTACGGGCTGGTTGATTTAAAAAAAACTCTGGTTTCCGAAATTCTCACGGTGATTTAATGAACACTTTACGCTGATTTTTTTAAATCCTGGAAGTAACGCAGCTTCAGTATCCGTAGCTTTCAAATGCCATTTATTGGTAACACAGATCGTTATAAAAAACATACACTTACTTAGCGACGGTTGGTGCATCTGTTTTTAAATCATACAATTCCTCAAATCCTCTTGCCACAAGACGCGCTATGATAAACAAACTTCGTGTCTTCAATTTAACTAATAATCACACCAAACTTCTTCGTGTTATCATTTTTCTTTTCTTTGGCTGCCCGAATCAAGTTCTTATCTCGAAAATGATCTGCAATCTACACTTCATTGCACAACCCTTGTGAAATTGTCCACTTTACCTTATTCAAATCAATTGAATATCGTTTCTCTGACTGTAGATATTCATACATTCACCCATTTTTCTTGTTCTTACCAACACTTTTTTCTGCGTTTCCAGTGACTTCGACACATCGCTACGTACTGTTATTAGCATATTTCCACTCCACGAACTCTGCTTTTTCGGACGTAATTGACTTGTCCCTTCTGAATCTTGTCTTGTGGTGATTTCTCCGCTTTCAATCAGCTCTGTCACTGTATCTTCCATAAAATTACACTGATTTCGAGTACTGACCGTTTTTTGTCTGTAATTTCTTCATCATCATCTTCGCATACTTTTTCACGTTTCCTGCTTTCATTTGGAGCGGACGGTCTCTCTCCAGTTTCTTCGTTGATGTCTGTTTTTCCAATAGTGACACTATCAATTTTCGACACTTCTGGAAACTCCGCAGTGTCTTATAAACACAACTCTGCTGTCCAGGACATTAAAATGAACTTTGTCTCAAGTTGAAAACTTCTGTGAAGGTGCTCGTATTTTATGACGCAATGCTCTTCTAACACGTTTACAAGCTTCTGACTGAATAAACTCTACAAGCTGTGTGGAGAGCGTTCAAATGTTTAGTAAATATTTCACTCACAGTTCGACTGTCTATGGCCGGAGGTTTATCAGAAAGAACTGCCGGCAAATCTGGATTATTGCCAAACACCAACTGATATGGTGAAAAACCAGACAAATTCTGTAAACAGCCCATGCTAACGCCAAATCCACGCCAATTGGTGGATTATCTTCTATGATTTCCTCCACATTACTGTCAAAGATTTTTTTCACAATCCATGCTGCCAAGGACTACTCGCCGGCGTGTTCAAAACTTCAATGTTGAGATTTTCACTCATACTCCGGAACTGTTCGTTTGGGAACTCGCCCCCCTAGTCAGCCAAAAACTTCTTCGGACATCCCATACCAGAACCAACCCACACAATCATTATTTTTTCTATTATTACTTCTGGTATCTTGCTCGTAACGACAGCCGATAACTAAAACCTGCTAAACGGATCAATCCGATGCAAGAAATAAACTCCTGGCTTGAAAATTGCAAGATCCATTGCCACTGCCTCATTGAAACGCTGCGCTAGAGGAAGACCCACTATTGGCCTTGAAGGCGTTCTGCGAAAGTCAATTTTGTCCGGAGACTTCTGGCATTATTCATCCCAGACTCCTGCAAAAAACTTTCAACCTCCTTGCACTCGGATGCGCTAACTGCTGAGGCAGTTTCCAAGTTTGATCTTTTCTCGAACAACTATCTTTGCTGCAAGCAAAATTGCACTCTACACGAATCTCAGTGTCATCTAATGACAACCCATAAGGACCCAAAGACGTACAATCAAATGGAACGCTTTTGTCGAAAATCTCTGCTTCATCTTTCTCTAAGTAGTTTCTAAATCTGTACATTCTTCATGCAGGTTACAACGGGTTTCACTTTCAACCACATCAAGAGCTTTTGTTACCTTTTTACCAGCTAAACTAGAACGAAACGTAACCTCACCTCTGGACATCAGCCTTTCACCTCCGCCAAAACGAAACCATTTTGAACCCGGTCCTCGAACTACAGCTTTCTGACACTCTTACGACAAACTACTTAAATAACACTCTATTCAATTCGACCCAGCAACTGTTGAACTGCACGCACTGTCCAAAACTGCTGCATGCTCCTCCTCACTCACTAGAATCTCGTTGTCCTGTCTCAAAAATCCTGTAAAAAGAGCTACTTCTCTAGACCAGATTCACTAACTCTAGACTGACTTCCACTAAACTGACCTGTATATCCGCGATTGTTAAATCCTCATCGAAAAGAACCCCAACTTGCGAGCCACCCCCGTTTTCTTTGTTTAGAGCAAGCTCCTCCTTTTCACTTCATGACGCATTGACAACTTCAGTCCTGATAGCTGGTCCATTTGACTCCGGTCTACAAGACTGTTCTCCGAAATACTTACGCAAAGATGCTTTGAGCATGGTCTTGAGATAGTCCGAGCGAAAAGAGTTCCTTTCACAAGATAATCCAAAGCGGTCTGAACAAGTTTTCAGTCCTTGTGTTCCATGCCTGCTAAATCTAAAAGTTTGGAAGCTAAAACTGCTTGCTGTAACTCCATTTCTCATTTCGCTTTGTTGTACCGTTTTTCTAACTCAAGTAAATTCTTTCATCTTCATACCTGACTTAATGAGGAAACAATCGAAATCCACGTACCTTTCATACACCTCGTTCAATTCCTCATTTCTCGAGGGGGGATTATCAAAAAAATTTTGTAGACGTTTTTTTAGGTCGACCAAAATGATTTTCCGAGCTCTCTCAAAGCACTAAAAAGACCCTGTTTTGGTCAAAATTTCTGCGTCGCTGACAAAATTTTGATAAAACAGGCCAAAACAGCGTTTTTTTTGGAAAATTTTTACCAAAAAATCGCGTTTTTTCGACGCGCGCCCCCATCTCAAAATTTAGTATTTCTTGGCGCCAAAAATGGATATCTCAAACCAGTGCAAAGGGGGACCCTTTGTGTCGGCAGGGGTTCGAACCCCTGAGGGAGGGAGGGGGGAGGTGTCCGACCTCACCCCCTTAAATCCGCCCTTGTTTATTATCATACTGAGAGGGACTCACCTAAAATGGATATCCCAAACCAATGCAAAAGGGGGACCTTTTGGGTCGGCTGGGGCTCGAAGTCCTGAGGGGGGCGTCTTAACTTAGTTTCAATTTTTTTTTTCGGTGCAGCGGTCGCTAAACCAAGTATTGTCAGATTAGTTACCGCTTTGTAAATTTGGTGCTAATGTTTGTTTAAGGTCATCAATTGACCTTTGCAGCATGCTATTACTAAACTGAATGTAGTACTTATCGTTATGAAAAGTTTAGGTAGATTTAGATTTTTTAATTATTTTTTCAAAAAATTTGTAGGTATTTGACTTCGGCTAGTTTTTTTTGTCTGTTAGCTTGTCAAGAACTGTTTGCGATATATCTCATGCTTTCTTTCGCTTCTGAGTGATCAATCAATTTTCATTGAACGGTTATGCACCTTTTGGCATAAATTTAACAATATTAGGAGCATATACAATGACGTTTAAAGGTAAAACAAAATGACGAAACTCACAAGAAAAAGTTCTAGTTGTGGAAGTTCTTGAATTTTTTGATGCTGACTTGTTCCAGTTTGAAAAACGTTCACGTCGTGTCCGGATTCGAACCCCAGACCTTTCTCTTCACAAGCATGATGTGTAACTAATTGAATTTCGAAATATTTGCATAACTACTTTTGTGAAAAATGTTCATTTCCTATAAAACTAAAACAGTTTTTTTTATCATAATTGAATCAAGGTGTCAATGTTTGTGTATTAACTTGTAGTTTTATATTTCTGTTATATCTATAAAAAGGGTGGTAAGAAACCATGTTGTAGTATGTGTTTCTTCTTCCCGATTTTTTAATTTAAAGCAAAAAAGTAGTAGATCATATTGAAGTCTTATCGGTCGTTATTCGGGTCATTAAAAACTTGGAAAAAAGCTCTCCTAAAATCTAGAAAACGGTTTTGAAAATTTTTCGTTTCATCAAATCGGAATATTTTTCGGTTATCAATTTTTTTTTTGGTTAGTAAATAGTTAAACTAGTCAAATCCTTTCTTAGCTTGATAACACTTGCAATCAAGTTAGTGTATTATTTCGAACTTTCTTTTTTTCTAGTCTAACTCGAATTAGCAAATAAAAGTGCTCATTAAAAGTGTTCACTTGTATGGAAATTTCACTGTAGCATTGGAAATTTCATAGCATCTGTTCTCTGCTTTATTTGTGGCTAGTGTTTAGTTCCTATAAAGTGTCGGTGGCTGAGTGGTTAGAGCGTAAAACTCCTAATTTGTAGGTCGCAGGTTCGAATCTCAGATGCAGCCGAATTTTTACTAATTCGAGGCTTATTTCTAATTTGTTTTAATGCACATTATAGAGCTTCTTTTTGTCGTGTCTCGCACAAGTGTTTGCGATGCGAAGATAATATCTGCGTTGATAATATATTCAAATTTCTTGGCATATGGTTTATCCGGTCTACATGGCTTAGAGGTTACCATTACATCCAAAACCCCTAATTCATTTCTAATATTTATAAATTTACTAAATCTGATTTGGTAACTTTTTTTTGCTTAAAATCTTTTTTTTGGGCCTAAATGGTTTCGGATTGGCTTAGTGGCTTAATTTTTCCAATTAAAGAAGAAAAATCTGATTAAGAGTAATGAACGTAGGGAAGACTCTTTTACAGGTCTTGCTGATTTTTTTTTGTGTTTTGTTTTTTTTTCATGAAAAAGTCTTAAAATTTGTTCACGCTCAATTTTGATTTTTCGCGGTTTGACTTGTGATTTCTTTTTAAATTCAGTGCATTTCTATTGTTAAACGGAAGGCAAAATCCACTACCGAACAGCTTATTTTCCAAAAAAAGGGATGAGTTGTATTATTGCAAATAATACATGGATAATTGTTTACTTAAATAGGACTCAATTCTTAAAAACCAATAGTTATTAAGCCTCTATTCACTAAAATCAGAATTCTTTAGTTCAAAGTTTTTCCTTAATTTCGATCAAGTAATAATTTGAGATAAATCATCACATAACCTAGACGAGTACAAAACTGAAGATCACCTCAGCAACCGGCGAAAGAGAGTGCACCACCGCCTAGTAAACCCAAAGATACTTGTAGAAGCGCAATCAGTAGAATTGTTTGCGCTATTGATTGCGCAATCAACAGAATTCTACTGAAGACTCTCAGTAGAAGCGCAATCGATAAAATCCCACAAATTTAACTCGAGTGATCAACCTCCACCTTAGTAAGAAGATAAAGTAAGATTGCAAACCACCTCCCAAATAAGTTTGTTTCTCCAAGCTGTTCTATTCAATCAGCTAAAAATATAAACCTGTGCAGCCCATTTATCAACCTCATTAATTTATGCTTGTTTTCTTTCTCTGTTTTTTACTATAACTTTTGTCACTAAATATGACGGTCTTTGGTGAGACTATTTGTTTTTTTTCAGATCCTTTTATTACACGAATCACTTCGAAAAAAAACATGAAAAAGCTTTTAAGGTTTTTAAATGAGTGGTCGGAACATTCTGTGCTACTTGCATAGCAACCAGCTAGCCTTGTTTTTCTTTTCGATGTTTTTTTATCAATTCGATCGAAACATTATCAGCACTGCAACCGGCTGTCTTTGTTCAAAATAACTTCAGGTTTTTGTTCAGTTTACAATTCCCGTTTGTTTTCCTTTAAACTGTTAGCAAAGGCTTGTGAAAGGTATTTTGTCTCGATTTTAATAGTTACTGGCATCTTCAAAAATTTTTTTATTAACATATTTCAGGAATCACGAATACTAATAAGGGCGGAAATCTTAGTTCGATCGTGAGTTGCCTCGGAAAGAAGAAAAAAATGGGAAGAACAGTTTCTTAGATAGAAAAGATTTCCTGGAACGAGTTGACTGGAAACAGTTTGAAAACGAAAGAAAAGTTCGACAGACTGAAAGGAGAAAACAGAACACATCGAATTGACTTTTTTGTTTCGTTGTTTTAAATTAAAATTAACTTCAATTGTTAATACCAGCTGTTTTTGATGCTAAATTATAGAAACATGTGTCGGCTCAACCACCGAATATGTTGAACTTCAACGTGTTTCAATTGGGAGAAGAAAAATATCACTTCGCTTTGAGTTCATCGATTTTTTTGTTGCCGAGCAATTCTCTAATGCAAATTTCATTCGTTAGCCATGTTAGTTAAAATTGATGAGCCAATAATTAAAACGTCCTTACTTGTTTCAGAATTTCCAAGTGCAATATCTTTGAGGCATGTCAACAGATGGCTCAAGTTTCTGATTGTTTTTGTGGCAATTCATGATCTTTCAGGTTTGATTGAACTTTGAAAATGGAACGATTTGTTAGTTTTCGTGTGCTGATGCACCAAACAAGCAAAGCAGCGGCCTCATCTAGTAATACAAGCCGACTACCCGCAACACCCAGTGCGCCTGATAGCGGAAAATCGATGGCTGTCAAAACCGATATTGTGAACTTGAGAATGCCGTTCCCTTCACGTTTTGATATCATACCGAAGCTTTTAAGTGTGCAAATGATCTTGAGGGAGAAATTTGACATTCCTGACCGATTCAAGGCTCATGTGTACATTCGAGTAGAAGATTCTGGTCTTCAGAAATTCCAGTCCACTAATGATGAAGCGACGTGGCAAAGTGTTGTTCAAGGGTTGCTTCTTACTCCTGACTGTAGATTCGTTGATATGCTCATTTCGCCCAAGCATCATTTCAAACAAGATCAACACCCAAATTTGGATTTTGATTCGTTTTTCGTTACTAATTGCGAAAATTTGCCTCTCGATCTGCAGCCAATACCAGAAGAATTCGAAACGATTACAAATACTTTCCCAGAAAACTTGGTTCAGGAATCAGTAGCGTTGGAAACGATGAGAGAATTGCCGATTTTTATCGAGCAGTCGAATACTACAGGAGGTCCAATTTTAAGTGATAGTGGCGATAATCCCGCGCAACCTGCTGGAACCTTGCCACAGGATGAAGTTCCTATGAATCAGGTTGAAGAAATTAAAATGAGTGACTTTGTTCAAGATGATCATAAGCAAAACACTGCGAACTATTCATTTGCAAACGGAACTTCTGTTAATCACGAACAAGATTGCGCGTTTTTGGAATCGAAAGAAAAGGAAATAATTGACTTAATGAAGCGTAGTTTGCCGCATGTTGGAAAACAAATGACATCGGAGGCTGTGATTGACACGAATTTCAGAACTATCGAATACGAGAAAGCGAGGGCGGTTGCAACCGATACTGTTCAAATGGCAGAAAATGGAATAGAGCAACCGCCATTCTTTGATGCTAAGATCAACTTCGAAAAAAGTTCGACAAATAATCCGAACGAGACTCTTTCTACTGTTGCAGAAAAAAGCTCTGAAATTGAAAAGGAGACTGAACAAATTACTCCTATAAGCGATGCTTTAGAGCCATGTGAAACTAAACCAATGAAAGGCACTGAAGCTGATCTGAACAAAACCGTTGAAGAAACAAAGGATAAAGAGTTTGTTTCGGCTAGTACGAATACATATGCAACTGAAACTAGTCAAATGGTCAGGGTGGATCAAATAGTACCATATGAAACTTCGATTTTTTCGGTTACAAACGAATTGACAGAAACAGTGAAAAGTTCAGCCGCTTCAAAAGTTGTCATAGCCGAGGAAATTTTTGGCAACTTTGCTGAAATCACCGAACAAAAGCCAAAACTTGAATCCAGCGATATATTATGTGAAAGTCCCATGGAAGCAATTGCTGAAAGTAAGTTTTTGGCTATTTTTGACCAATTGAGTCAACACAAAGCGAAGATTCAATCAGTAGTGAGTAAATTGAGTACCTGTTCGACTGAACAAGAGCGTGAAGAAACGAAATCTAAGCTTTATTGAGAGCGTTCAAATGTTTAGTAAATATTTCACTCACAGTCCGACCTTCCTTGACCGGAGGTTTATCAGAAAGAACTGCCGGCAAATCTGGATTATTGCCAAACACCAACTGGTATGGTGAAAAACCAGACAAATTCTGTAAACAGCCCATGCTAACGCCAAATCCACGCCAATTGGTGGATTATCTTCTGTGATTTTCTCCACATTACTGTCAAAGATTTTTTTCACAATCCATGTTGCCAAGGACTACTCGTCGGCGTGTTCAAAACTTCAATGTTGAGATTTTCACTCATACTCCGGAACTGTTCGTTTGGGAACTCGCCCCCCTAGTCAGCCAAAAACTTCTTCGGACATCCCATACGAGAACTAACCCACACAATCATTATTTTTTCTATTATTACTTCTGGTATCTTGCTGGTAACGACAGCCGATAACGAAAACCTGCTAAACGGATCAATCCGATGCAAGAAATAAACTCCTGGCTTGAAAATTGCAAGATCCATTGCCACTGCCTCATTGAAACGCTGCGCTAGAGGAAGACCCACTATTGGCCTTGAAGGCGTTTTGCGAAACATCACGCATGTTTCACACTTTTCGTCAATTTTGTCAAGAGACTTTAAGCGTGAATCATCCCAGACTCCTGCAAAGAAACTTTCAACCTCCTTGCACTCGGATGCGCTAACTGCTGATGCAATTTTCAAATTTGATCTCTCGAAGAACTCTCTTTGCTGCAAGCAACATTGCACTCTACACGAATCTCTGTGTCATCTAATGACCTGAAGACGTACAATCAAATGGAACGCTTTTGTCGAAAATCTCTGCTTCATCTTTCTCTAAATAGTTTTATCTGTACATTCTTCATGCACGTTTGCCAAGTAACAACTGGGTTTCACTTTCAACCACATCAAGAGCTTTTGTTAACTTTTTACCAGCTGAACTACAACGAAACGTTACCTCACCTTTGGACATCAGCCTTTCACCTCCACCAAAACGAAACCATTTTGAACCCGGTCCTCGAACTACAGCTTTCTGACACTCTTACGACTAACTACTTAAATAACACTCTATTCAATTCGACCCAGCAACTGTTGAACTGCACGCACTGTCCAAAACTGCTGCATGCTCCTCCTCACTCACTAGAATCTCGTTGTCCTGTCTCAAAAATCCTGTAAAAAGAGCTACTTCTCTAGACCAGATTCACTAACTCTAGACTGACTTCCACTAAACTGACCTGTATATCCGCGATTGTTAAATCCTCATCGAAAAGAACCCCAACTTGCGAGCCACCCCCGTTTTCTTTGTTTAGAGCAAGCTCCTCCTTTTCACTTCATGACGCATTGACAACTTCAGTCCTGATAGCTGGTCCATTTGACTCCGGTCTACAAGACTGTTCTCCGAAATACTTACGCAAAGATGCTTTGAGCATGGTCTTGAGATAGTCCGAGCGAAAAGAGTTCCTTTCACAAGATAATCCAAAGCGGTCTGAACAAGTTTTCAGTCCTTGTGTTCCATGCCTGCTAAATCTAAAAGTTTGTAAGCTAAAACTGCTTGCTGTAACTCCATTTCTCATTTCGCTTTGTTGTACCGTTTTTCTAACTCAAGTAAATTCTTTCATCTTCATACCTGACTTAATGAGGAAACAATCGAAATCCACGTACCTTTCATACACCTCGTTCAATTCCTCATTTCTCGAGGGGGGATTATCAAAAAAATTTTGTAGACGTTTTTTTAGGTCGACCAAAATGCTTTTCCGAGCTCTCTCAAAGCACTAAAAAGACCCTGTTTTGGTCAAAATTTCTGCGTCGCTGACAAAATTTTGATAAAACAGGCCAAAACAGCGTTTTTTTGGAAAATGTTTACCAAAAAATCGCGTTTTTTCGACGCGCGCCCCCATCTCAAAATTTAGTATTTCTTGGCGCCAAAAATGGATATCTCAAACCAGTGCAAAGGGGGACCCTTTGTGTCGGCAGGGGTTCGAACCCCTGAGGGAGGGAGGGGGGAGGTGTCCGACCTCACCCCCTTAAATCCGCCCTTGTTTATTATCATACTGAGAGGGACTCACCTAAAATGGATACCCCAAACCAATGCAAAAGGGGGACCTTTTGGGTCGGCTGGGGCTCGAAGTCCTGAGGGGGGCGTCTTAACTAAGTTTCAATTTTTTTTTCGGTGCAGCGGTCGCTAAACCAAGTATTGTCAGATTAGTTACCGCTTTGTAAATTTGGTGCTAATGTTTGTTTAAGGTCATCAATTGACCTTTGCAGCATGATATTACTAAACTGAATGTAGTACTTATCGTTATGAAAAGTTTAGGTAGATTTAGATTTTTTAATTATTTTTTCAAAAAATTTGTAGGTATTTGACTTCGGCTAGTTTTTTTGTCTGTTAGCTTGTCAAGAACTGTTTGCGATATATCTCATGCTTTCTTTCGCTTCTGAGTGATCAATCAATTTTCATTGAACGGTTATGCACCTTTTGGCATAAATTGAACAATATTAGGAGCATATACAATGACGTTTAAAGGTAAAACAAAATGACGAAACTCACAAGAAAAAGTTCTAGTTGTGGAAGTTCTTGAATTTTTTGATGCTGACTTGTTCCAGTTTGAAAAACGTTCAGGTCGTGTCCGGATTCGAACCCCAGACCTTTCTCTTCACAAGCATGATGTGTAACTAATTGAATTTCGAAATATTTGCATAACTTCTTTTGTGAAAAATGTTCATTTCCTATAAAACTTAAACAGTTTTTTTTTATCATAATTGAATCAACGTGTCAATGTTTGTGTATCAACTTGTAGTTTTATATTTCTGTTATATCTATAAAAAGTGTGGTAAGAAACCATGTTGTAGTATGTGTTTCTTCTTCCCGATTTTTTAATTTAAAGCAAAAAAGTAGTAGATCATATTGAAGTCTTATCGGTCGTTATTCGGGTCATTAAAAACTTGGAAAAAAGCTCTCCTAAAATCTAGAAAACGGTTTTGAAAATTTTTCGTTTCATCAAATCGGAATATTTTTCGGTTATCAATTTTTTTTGGTTAGTAAATAGTTAAACTAGTCAAATCCTTTCTTAGCTTGATAACACTTGCAATCAAGTTAGTGTATTATTTCGAACTTTCTTTTTTTCTAGTCTAACTCGCAAATAAAAGTGCTCAATAAAAGTGTTCACTTGTATGGAAATTTCACTGTAGCATTGGAAATTTCATAGCATCTGTTCTCTGCTTTATTTGTGGCTAGTGTTTAGTTCCTATAAAGTGTCGGTGGCTGAGTGGTTGGAGCGTAAAACTCCTAATTTGTAGGTCGCAGGTTCGAATCTCAGATGCAGCCGAATTTTTACTAATTCGAGGCTTATTTCTAATTTGTTTTAATGCACATTATAGAGCTTCTTTTTGTCGTGTCTCGCACAAGTGTTTGCGATGCGAAGATAATATCTGCGTTGATAATATATTCAAATTTCTTGGCATATGGTTTATCCGGTCTACATGGCTTAGAGGTTACCATTACATCCAAGACCCCTAATTCATTTCTAATATTTATAAATTTACTAAATCTGATTTGGTAACTTTTTTTTTGCTTAAAATCTTTTTTTTTGGGCCTAAATGGTTTCGGATTGGCTTAGTGGCTTAATCTTTCCAATTAAAGAAGAAAAATCTGATTAAGAGTAATGAACGTAGGGAAGACTCTTTTACAGGTCTTGCTGATTTTTTTTTTTTTTGTTTTTTTTTTCATGAAAAAGTCTTAAAATTTGTTCACGCTCAATTTTGATTTTTCGCGGTTTGACTTGTGATTTCTTTTTAAGTTCAGTGCATTTCTATTGTTAAACGGAAGGCAAAATCCACTACCGAACAGCTTATTTTCCAAAAAAAAGGGATGAGTTGTATTATTGCAAATAATACATGGATAATTGTTTACTTAAATAGGACTCAATTCTTAAAAACCAATAGTTATTAAGCCTCTATTCACTAAAATCAGAATTCTTTAGTTCAAAGTTTTCCCTTAATTTCGATCAAGTAATAATTTGAGATAAATCATCACATAACCTAGACGAGTACAAAACTGAAGATCACCTCAGCAACTGGCGAAAGAGAGTGCACCACCGCCTAGTAAACCCAAAGATACTTGTAGAAGCGCAATCAGTAGAATTGTTTGCGCTATTGATTGCGCAATCAATAGAATTCTACTGAAGACTCTCAGTAGAAGCGCAATCGATAAAATCCCACAAATTTAACTCGAGTGATCAACCTCCACCTTAGTAAGAAGATAAAGTATAAATGTAACGTAAGATTGCAAACCACCTCCCAAATAAGTTTGTTTCTCCAAGCTGTTCTATTCAATCAGCTAAAAATATAAACCTGTGCAGCCCATTTGTCAACCTCATTAATTTATGCTTGTTTTCTTTCTCTGTTTTTTACTATAACTTTTGTCACTAAATATGACGGTCTTTGGTGAGACTATTTGTTTTTTTTCAGATCCTTTTATTACACGAATCACTTCGAAAAAAAAACATGAAAAAGCTTTTAAGGTTTTTTAATGAGTGGTCGGAACATTCTGTGCTACTTGCATAGCAACCAGCTAGCCTTGTTTTTCTTTTCGATGTTTTTTTATCAATTCGATCGAAACATTATCAGCACTGCAACCGGCTGTCTTTGTTCAAAATAACTTCAGGTTTTTGTTCAGTTTACAATTCCCGTTTGTTTTCCTTTAAACTGTTAGCAAAGGCTTGTGAAAGGTATTTTGTCTCGATTTTTATAGTTACTGGCATCTTCAAAATTTTTTTTATTAACATATTTCAGGAATCACGAATACTAATAAGGGCGGAAATCTTAGTTCGATCGTGAGTTGCCTCGGAAAGAAGAAAAAAATGGGAACACTGCAGAAGTCAGCACTAGACTGGGAATCTTTCAAAAGTACACATGGCACTGATTTACAGGAAGAATTGGAATCTCATCGGAAAGGGAAGAACAGTTTCTTAGATAGAAAAGATTTCCTGGAACGAGTTGACTGGAAACAGTTTGAAAACGAAAGAAAAGTTCGACAGACTGAAAGGAGAAAACAGAACACATCGAATTGACTTTTTTGTTTCGTTGTTTTAAATTAAAATTAACTTCAATTGTTAATACCAGCTGTTTTTGATGCTAAATTATAGAAACATGTGTCGGCTCAACCACCGAATATGTTGAACTTCAACGTGTTTCAATTGGGAGAAGAAAAATATCACTTCGCTTTGAGTTCATCGATTTTTTTGTTGCCGAGCAATTCTCTAATGCAAATTTCATTCGTTAGCCATGTTAGTTAAAATTGATGAGCCAATAATTAAAACGTCCTTACTTGTTTCAGAATTTCCAAGTGCAATATCTTTGAGGCATGTCAACAGATGGCTCAAGTTTCTGATTGTTTTTGTGGCAATTCATGATCTTTCAGGTTTGATTGAACTTTGAAAATGGAACGATTTGTTACTTTTCGTGTGCTGATGCACCAAACAAGCAAAGCAGCGGCCTCATCTAGTAATACAAGCCGACTACCCGCAACACCCAGTGCGCCTGATAGCGGAAAATCGATGGCTGTCAAAACCGATATTGTGAACTTGAGAATGCCGTTCCCTTCACGTTTTGATATCATACCGAAGCTTTTAAGTGTGCAAATGATATTGAGGGAGAAATTTGACATTCCTGACCGATTCAAGGCTCATGTGTACATTCGAGTAGAAGATTCTGGTCTTCAGAAATTCCAGTCCACTAATGATGAAGCGACGTGGCAAAGTGTTGTTCAAGGGTTGCTTCTTACTCCTGACTGTAGATTCGTTGATATGCTCATTTCGCCCAAGCATCATTTCAAACAAGATCAACACCCAAATTTGGATTTTGATTCGTTTTTCATTACTAATTGCGAAAATTTGCCTCTCGATCTTCAGCCAATACCAGAAGAATTCGAAACGATTACAAATACTTTCCCAGAAAACTTGGTTCAGGAACCAGTAGCGTTGGAAACGATGAGAGAGTTGCCGATTTTTATCGAGCAATCGAATGCTACCGGAGGTCCGATTTTAAGTGATAGTGGCGATAATCCCGCGCAACCTGCTGGAACCTTGCCACAGGATGAAGCTCCTATGAATCAGGTTGAAGAAATTAAAATGAGTGACACTGTTCAAGATGATCATAAGCAAAACACTGCGAACTATTCATTTGCAAACGGAACTTCTGTTAATCACGAACAAGATTGCGCGTTTTTGGAATCGAAAGAAAAGGAAATAATTGGCTTAATGAAGCGTAGTTTGCCGCATGTTGGAAAACAAATGACATCGGAGGCTGTGATTGACACGAATTTCAGAACTATCGAATACGAGAAAGCGAGGGCGGTTGCAACCGATACTGTTCAAATGGCAGAAAATGGAATAGAGCAACCGCCATTCTTTGATGCTAAGATCAACTTCGAAAAAAGTTCGACAAATAATCCGAACGAGACTCTTTCTACTGTTGCAGAAAAAAGCTCTGAAATTGAAAAGGAGACTGAACAAATTACTCCTATAAGCGATGCTTTAGAACCATGTGAAACTAAACCAATGAAAGGCACTGAAGCTGATCTGAACAAAACCGTTGAAGAAACACAGGATAAAGAGTTTGTTTCGGCTAGTACGAATACATATGCAACTGAAACTAGTCAAATGGTCAGGGTGGATCAAATAGTACCATATGAAACTTCGATTTTTTCAGTTACAAACGAATTGACAGAAACAGTGAAAAGTTCAGCCGCTTCAAAAGTTGTCATAGCCGAGGAAAATTTTGGCAACTTTGCTGAAATCACCGAACAAAAGCCAAAACTTGAATCCAGCGATATATTATGTGAAAGTCCCATGGAAGCAATTGTTGAAAGTAAGTTTTTGGCTATTTTTGACCAATTGAGTCAACACAAAGCGAAGATTCAATCAGTAGTGAGTAAATTGAGTACCAGTTCGACTGAACAAGAGCGTGAAGAAACGAAATCTAAGCTGAACAGTTTCTTAGAAGCTTCTAAGTTTGATTTTGAGCTCAATTTGATGAACAGCTTTATGGGTGATTTCTCTCAGCTGCGAGAAAAAGAGAAGAAGTTGGCAAGCAGCGCATACTGTCTTAAAAAAGACAGAGAAGAAATAGTTTTAGGCTTGAAGCACTTGAAAAGTTCTTTCGACAGTATGCGCAGTTCAGTTGAGAATCTGAATGTACAGATGGCTCTATGTTCTGAAAATATGGAGTCGTTCTGCGAAATTCTGGAAGCTAAACTGGATAACTGGAGTGCAAAAGAAGAAGGTTTGTAATTAGAATCTCGAAAATTGAGTTTCCAAAAAAATTGTTATTTTAAATAGGATTTGAGTTGTGTGATGCGCAAGAATTAAAATCTGTGGTATGCAATTCCATAGCACCGGTGATTGATTTTTCAAAATTCTATCTGCTATAGGTTACTACACTTGCTGAACCTGTAACAACAAAGTACTCTTGTTCCAGCAGTATTTTCTAAGCTGGGTGATAGAGAGACTAGCAATACTCGACTGTCTAACCTTTTCACTCGCAAGATGAAGCGTACTTGTAATCGGGACTTCTTCAAATAAACAACTGTTTTTTCAAGTCTGTAAGAAATGGAACTTGTTTTCTAATGAAACCTCAATAACGTCCAAACGGTTTTTTGGCTTAGTGGTAAAGTGCGTGTCTTGAATCTTAAGGTTCGAGTGCCCTCCAGACCTTGCTCGTTTCAGTGTGTTTGGAAATGTAAATTTGCTTGGGAAAACTAATTGATGGATCAAAAACATGGATTTGTCTGCTGATTCAGGAACTTTTACTGTTATTAAATGATTGAAAGACGGGATCTTGTTAACTATTTCTTTCCCTATTTCGATTTTCAGAAATTCAACATTGGCTGACATATTTTCAATAGTTCAAAACAAATTTCAGAAAATATTTTTAATGAAAATTTTTCATGTAGGTATTATATAAAGAGTGAGTAATACAAATACGAATGCGCTAAAATGAAAACACAATTTATTGTTGACGTTTTTGAAATGCATATTTTATACAGAAATGGTTGTCAAAAATAAAACATGCATAGGGGGAGGGGGTAGTTAACAAGATCCGAAAAACGTTTTGGAAATGCATATTTTATACAGAAATGGTTGTCAAAAATAAAACATGCATAGGGGGAGGGGGTAGTTAACAAGATCCGAAAAACGTTTTGGAAATGCATATTTTATACAGAAATGGTTGTCAAAAATAAAACATGCATAGGGGGGGGGGGGGTAGTTAACAAGATCCGAAAAACGTTAAACAGTTTATCAACCCTGATTTTGAATAATTTGTTTTTTTTCTCGCTCAAATGGTTTCGGCGTAAGTCAATTGGGCTTTGTCACCTTATATTTCGCTGTTTAAAGGAAAAACTGTTTTATGCTTCTGTGTGTTTCAAGAGGGCTGAGGCAAAGGAACGAGTTTCAAATAGCTCATCATTTTCTATGACGTTTTTTCTCGGTTCAGCCGGTATCTATTGTTGGCTCAGTTGACAGTCGTAAATGATTTTTAATGCTTATTCAACTGTGGTTTTTGACATGTTTTCTTCAAAAAAAAATTGGCATTCGAGACAAACGTATGAAATTTTAGTATATGTATTTTTTTAACTTAGTTTACAGGATCTCCAATTTAGACCTTTTTAAGTAGTTCTGGATCTAAAGTTGCTGAATTGATACTTGATTTGTGATAATTGAAGTGATACGTGATGCTTGATTGAAAAGTTTTCAGATGCACATAGAATTTTTTGTAGGTTTTATCGATTTTTTCACTACTTCAAATGATTTTTTGGCCATAAAAATTATTGAAGAAATATTTTAAATATTTTGTTGAATAATTAGTCAATTCAACTTGAAAAGGGTAAATCCAATTTATTGTAACTTTTTATTAAAACGATTGACAAAAAAAATCTGTAGTAATGTTCCAATGTTTTCTTTTTTTTCTGTTTTTAAGTGTGAGCAATTAGTTTCAAGCAGTATAGCGTCATAATTAGGTTTGAGCAATTTCAACTTAGCACACTGTTTTGTTTTGATGTCTAATTTTTCTGAAATTTTTGTGTTGTTTTTGGCCGAGTTTTTCTGAATCATTGTTTTTTTAATCGTTTTTCCCATTCGAGTGTCTTTTTTGTTCTCTTTGTGTTCAAATATTTTTACACTAGTGTATTAGTATGACTCTATGCAATGTTTTTTTTTGTTGTATCGCAAGTGGTGCGAATCTCGGCTTAGACTCTGTGTATAATTTGTTGTAGCTTGGAATACTGTAACGATTGAGAATTACTTGACCTCATTTTAGCGATGGAAAGTGTCTTTCAAAGTACGACTCTGAAAAGAAAGTTGACATGCAAAGAGGAGGCTGAAATTGGAGAGAAAGTTCAGACAGTTATGGAATCTTATCCGGCTGCAGATGGAAAGTCGAAACCGCTTCCTTTGTTCGTTGAAGGCAATCACAATGCCGTTGATGTTGCAGACAGGTGAGATAAACTTCTCTAAGGTATTATTTGCGTTTAGCATCAATTATTTCTCAAAATGGAGTTGCAATTCGCTCATTGCTGAATCAATTTTTAGTATACAGTAAATTTTTCTTAGCAGAGTCATTAATCAACCCACTTATCAAACAGCAAAAATTGTACCAAAAATTTGGTCTTTTTAGGATAAGACTCGATTTGAGACATCTGAGTTTTCATTCATCGGAAGAAATTAGAAAATAGCAAAAGTTAACCAGGATAGACGGTTACTAAGCAAGTAGCACAGATTGTTCCGACGGCAGTCTTAAAAGAAAAAACAAAACAAAGTTTTCAAATTGGTGTCGCCATAAAGACATCTTAACATAAAAATAGAACTTAGGTATATTTGAGAGTCTTATTAAAATAGGTCAATTGGAAAATCATTTTTGAACAAAAATGTTTAGAAAAACAAAAAATATATATTAAAAAAATTTAAAAAATTTGTAAAGACCAAAAATCAAAAATTTCAAACCGGTTTTTCTTGACATGGTGAAAAAAATTTCAAAATTTTTTTAAGTCGTTCGAATCACAATTGAAAGGGCTTTAATTTGATATATGACTCTACACAGTACAATGATTATTTGTGGTACCTGATTTTGCGTGGAAAACAAAGAAAAAAAACCAAAACACACCAGAATACAAAGTTCCTCCCCATTTACAATGGTCGGAACAAAAAATTCAGTGGTTCTTTTGAATCAAAATATGTTTCAGAAGAATGAAGGACCAGGAGCATAATTACATTGTGAAAAAAGCGAAAGGATCTGAGGATTTTGCAACCCCTGCCTGATTGTTGGCATTTGGTTGAATTGAAAAGCAGTTTGATTGAGCTTAAATTCAAATTGAACGTACTCGAAATTTTGAATGAAAAGTTTTTTCATTTACTTAGGTAAATTGTTTTAATTTGATTGCAATCAGCTAAATTCTCATTGCAATCAGGTGCTTTCTGAAATTTTCTAGAAAGTTGATGATGAGATTAATCTTTGATTTTGATGTTTAAAGATGTTGTTTTTGTGATACTCAAGCTGAGCTAGTTGACTTTAATTTTAGTAGCTGCCAAATGTAAATGATCTTAAATTTTGACTTTGATTTGTTAATTTTTTTAGTTCATGAATGTCATATTTAACTCATAGAGATAGTTTATATGTGTGTATATCTTGGGTATAGATATTTCAAGTAACTTGAGTTGTTGTTTTTTCGAGACTGAATTGAGAATTAAAAAACTTTCTTTTTAGGTTTCAATAGCTATTGAAAGGGTAGGCAAAAATCGCTTTGAGAGATCACGGCTTACGACATTTGCGCAAACGTGGTCTTGTTGCTTTTGTAGATTCGGAATCCAATTTTACAATTGAAAAATCTGGAACAAAAATGAAAATGGTGAAAGTTCTCACAGAAGTTTTCACCGAAGAGGCAGAAGTTTTCAACGAATTGCTGGATGACGCGACAGTTTTTGTGTAATTTTCTAGATTTAGCCACGTATTCAAATGCCAAAGTTTGATCGATCCCTGATTTGATTTTTTTGGGTTCGGTTGATTTCTCTTTCGGCTCAATTTGAAACACTTGCTGAAAGGAGGCAATATAAGCTCTCTAATATAAAGTTGAAAATAGTAAGTTAAAATGTGATTGACTGGAGCATGGAACGTGGAATTAAATTTACACTTTCTCAGCGGAATAAAAGTTATCCGATGAACCAGTTTTCTCTAAATGCTTTGTCTAGGACTTTTTCTGCTATAATGACCCCATTCGTGAGAGAATAGAATGCAGTGCACAGCTGAATCTCCGCCAAATTCTTTTGAAGATAAAATTCAATGCGTTGGACATGTATATTATCAAAATATAGCTAAATCGGTGATATGTTACTATAGGTGGTAATTTTGAGTATAGTGCATGTATTTAATTTCAGAGCTATAATGCATAATATAGTTATTTTAATTTTCAATCAATTGTACATGCTGCTAAGATAGTCTTTATAGTTTAAGTACTCGATCAGATAAATTGATAGTCGACAACTCAAAAATTCGCTCTGCTTTTGCCGAAAAGTTTGGCTTTTGAAATAAGTTATAATTACTGATCGAAAAATAACGAGCGATCCAGTTGCTTAGCTTGAACGTGCCACTTATTGCAATTTAGCACCCTAAAACCTGGCATTCGGTGATACTGAAGTTGGCTGTATTGTTTCTGTGCGCTTGCGATTAGCTAGCGTTATCAAATCGGAGTGCAGAATTTTTTCTTTTTAACAATTACTTTGACAAAATCAGTTGAATCACTTGACAAATGGTTTTCACCTGACATGATCTTCAGCTGACGTGTTCAGTTTTCTGAAAATTAAAATTTACCTACTGAATGGGTAGCTGCTACTGCGGTAGTTTCAGGGGAGGTTAATTTTAGAACGTTTTTTACATAACATTTTTTGGCTTAACTGGTGTCTACTCATATTGTCGGCCTTGTTTGGGCTTCGTAAGTTTTGTTAAGTTGCTAATTTGAGTTTGAAAAGTCTTGCTTGGCCTGTTTTCTTAGAACTGTTGTCTGATAAAAACAGGTATTATGAAAAAGTATGGATTTTTTTATTTTGTTTTTAAGACGCTTTGGGAACTTTTAAGCTTTTTTTTTTGCAAAAATTGTCCTTTTTTCTTTCAAACACCCTTCTACCAATTTTCAAAAAAAGGTATCAATAGAGACACTGCCTACAGGTCTGTGGGGTGAATATTTGAACGATTTGTTTGATTTTTTTTTAGTTTTCTCAAAAACTAACAACCCGAACCTGAGGTTGTGGATTCAGTGGATGTAACGGTTAGTGGAAGCTCCCCTGCTTTAGCGGGGAAACTCACAATTTTTTATAAAAAAAGTTATCGTCCTCGGTAAAGTCAATTTTTTTGAGCTTTTTTTTCTATATTTTGTGAAATAAACCAAAAAATACCCTCTAAATTAACATTATCTGAGATTTTAGGTTCAATCTTAAGACCGGGTTGTGGGAAGATCCTTTGCATGAGTGACTAAGCCCAAGCTTTTTAAGACGAAAAAAGTTATGGCCTTGGAAAAGACAAATTCTTGACTTTTTAAACCTTTTTTTGAATTTTTTCTATTTCTCTCGAGAACTACCCTGCCAAACCTGGTTTTTTTGGCATGAGCCGTTACGCCCAATTTTTGAAAACAAAAAACTGTTTTTCTCGGGAATGTCAACTTGCTAATTTGTTGACCGTTTTTTGGACTTTTTTCGATAACTATTCTGCCAAATCTGATATCGTATGTTTTATCGCCCCGACAGATCGTTGGAAGCTTAATTATATAAATTGCTACGCCTTTTTTAAAAAAAAAATGATAGCCTTTAATCAAGTGAAAATTTTAAAAATGGGACCGTTTTTGGAAGTTTTTTTATTCGACTGGAAAATTACCGTGCCAAATCTCAGAATAGTGTTCAATCGAGAAACTCGATTTTGGGAATTTTCTCTACTTTACCGGCTATGACCGGCGTTTATCAGAACAAGGTTTCCAATTTCGGACAGTCGAGTTTATGAGTTTTGACCGTTTTGTCAAAAGTTTGATTTTTTTTAAAAAAAATTACCCTATCAAATCTGAGATTAAACATTTCAATCGAAAGAAGCGGCTGCACGAGTTTTTCCTGCAGAAGCGGCTACTCGTTAATTTTTTGTCAGAGAAAAGCTAGCTATTTAGTAAATTTGCAAATTTTCAAAAAATTTCAATCTTCAATTATTTTAGATGAAAAACATCTAAGTATTTGGGCAAAGTCTAATTTTTAAATTTACTCATTTCTTACACAATTCTTTCTTGGTTTATTATTGAACTTTAGGAATTTCCTGGTTTGGTCCCACTTGTTCTAAAGGTAACGCGGTTATCTTTCTAATCTTAGGTCTGGGGCTCCAGTGCCGGCCGGACTTTGTTTTTTTTTCAGTATAAATGAAGTTGGATTTTTTCAAAAAAAATTGAATTATCAGTCTTTAGTTTGTCGGTTTATGTTTTGTCTGCTTAGTTGCTTCATCGGGGATGCTTCTTGTGCTTTCAGCAAATTTCGACATAGATGCAGCTGTTTTTAGTTTACTCCTGTAGTGTATAGAATTTTTATCCCCGACGTTGTTTATGTTTTTTGTTTTTCCCTTTAGTTTTTTCAGTCTGTTTGAAGCTTCACTTATTGTAAATGGTTTCGACCTAGTTTTACCGGCTTAATTACCTTATTTTGTCTTGCTTGAAAATTTTAAAACTGTGGCAACAGTTTTTGATGGCATTGTTGTTGTTTTAAACTCAATGGGCGTCTCCCCAATAGTTGTCGGCTATGTGGCCGCTGAGTAAATAACAAAAGCTGATTTAATATTGATGATTGTTTTTTTTTCGATTTTGTGATTTTTAATTTTTTCGATTTTCTGAAGTGACTTGCATTTTTTTTTGTTTTGTGATTTTTCATCTTTATTTTGTGGTTTCCGTCTCTTTTTCTATTTGTTAGCATGCAATGCTGCGCTTGCATTGTAACGCAAGTGATGTTCAGCTCCGCTTGCCTCTCTGTAATTTTTAAAATGTTTTTAGTTTGTCTTAGCATCATGAAAAAAAATTGAGGCAGCCTATTAGGTCTTACCAATGCGTTTTAGGCTGGAAACAAATCATTTTGCTCTTGACAAAGCCTTGGGGTGAATCAAAAAATAACGAAAAAGATACCGCTCGCGGTTATCAATTGTTATCAAATCGGAACATACTTTTTTGGATTGAAAAACTTGTTTACCGCAATCACTTAAATCATTTTGCAGCTGTGATGCAACATGCTCAATTTCCAGACAATTTAGTTTTAATGACTAGTAATAGTTACTACTGGTAAATGCTGTATATACTGGGAATGATCAACCATTCCATGCACAATAAAATATTTTAGTTTTTTTTTGCTGATGATTTTGTCTTCGTGGTTGATCATTTTAGCTCTGCTGATTTATTTTTCTTTTAGGAATGACACCTTGCTTAAACTATCAGCTAGAATATGTGGATCCTCCGTGAGAGGCAGATGCTATTTTTCCCATAATTCTTTTTTGCCGAAATGTAAGGTTGATTTTCAGCTTATTGGGTGTCAGATTCAATTCTTTCAAATTTGTTTAATAAAATTTGCCTTAATGCAGTGCAACTTTGCATGGCGAACAACTTTGCACTGTCATAATGAAGTGCAACTTTCCATGGCGAAAAATAAACGTTTTTCCTCGTCGAATTTGATGGTTTTACTCGGTCGAACTTGGTGAAAATAGTCTTTTTCGGTGAACATAGCCGAAACGTAGACAGTTTGGGTCGAGTCGGTCGAAAAACATTGAACCTGGGTCGAAACATACCTACGTTTGGTCGAGAAGGTCTAAACATGCATCGCAAACCTCGAACCGGGCTGAGGTTTGCTATTTATGATTCGACCGAGGCTGGTCGAACACATGTCAGAGTTTGGCCGACAATCCATATTGTTGAACTCAATTCGAAACATAAAGTCGAGTCGATCGAAGCACAAAGTCGATCACAAAGACGAAACCTAAAGCCGATCAAAAAATCGAATTTTTTAGTCGAACACGAAGCCGAACCATGAAATTGAACAAAATTTTAATGCACAGTCAAAACATTAAGTCGAGTCAGTCGAAACCAAGTTGAACATAAACAAAGTTTCACTAAGAAATTGATTTTATTGTTAGATTTTTTGCATGCGAAATTGTATAACAGTTACAATTAGCAAATCTATTCAGTATATAAGTATTTTGAAAGGCTTGGGTTGAGTTTTATGTTTTTTGAGTCACTGCATTTGCGACTTTATAATTTTGAGTTGCCATGGCCGCAACTTAAATGATTTTAAGCAAAAAAGAAAAATCAACCGAGGTAAAGTTAATGTCAAGAATGTTTGGTAAAAAAAGAAGGTTTTGAGGCGGTCGAAACATGAGTTTTGGGTCGCTCCGAAATTTTTTGATGGTGCAAATTTGCATCGAAGTTTCTTGGTTTCTAATAGTTGCGCTTTTTTAGACGTGCGTAATTGCCCCGGATTTTTTGTGGTTGCCCACAGCTGCACCAAAAGTGCAGGTCGCGCAAAGCCGTGACGCATTCTTTTAGGTCGCAAAGTCGCAACATACCCATAATATGTGGCAATGGTCGTAGCATAGCTGTGTTGCGTCGCGATGATTGAAACATACTCATTTTGAGTCAAAACGATCGCAACAGAAGTCCCCAAACTCGGCTTGAGTTGAAAACAACTACATACGCACATCAATTTGGTTACCGTAAAAGTTGTTATAGAGTACAAAACCTACAAAACTCGGCGGTTAACATAGTCGAAATGTTTTTTTTTTGTCTCGGTCGAAAAATCTCTGGATCGAACGCAGACGAAACGTTTTCCCTCGGTCAAACTCAGTCGAAACGTTTATCTTCGGTCGAACTTGGTCGAAAAGTTCTTTTTCGGGCTAACAGTCAAAACATATATAGCTTGAGTAGATTCAGTCGATACTTGTTGAGCCTGGGTCGAGACGGTCGAAACATACCATATTTTGGCTGAGTCGATCAAAACAAAAAATGCGAACCTCGGCGCGGCCCCGAGTCAAGATTTTTTGTAAATGTTTTGATCAAAGCGGGTCGAACACATAACAGAGTTTGACGGAAAATCCAAAGTCAAGAAGACCCTATAGTTGATTTGAAAGTCAAAACATAAATTCAAGTCGGTCAAAAGAACGAAGGTCGATCACAAAGTCGAATTATATAGTGGAACAAATGTCGAAACATAAAGTCGAAGACACATTAGCAGCCAGTTGAACTCGAGTTTAAAGGTGAAGACTGGATAATCTCAAGCCCATCTTATTACATGGGGGTCTTCACCCATACCAACGAGTTCTACCCGACATATGCTGCTCCAGTTACTCCATTGGGTGGGGAGTTATACATTCTGGCTTGGCCAAAGATCAGGGACTCTCCGCAAGCTTGAATCAGTTGACTGCGCCATTATAAAAATTGTTGATACCACTTGTACATGAAAAAGACTATTTAAGATCAAAAGATGAAAAAAATGATCAAGTTGAATTCAAATTATTATTTTTTATTTTGACGTATAAAAGTACCGCAAGTCCACCTGACTTCGAATAGACACAACATTTACAATTAACTAAATAAATACAGTGCTGATTTGAATTAACCGGACGAAACGCGCTAATCTTGAAATCTAAAACGCGTCTTTCTCAAATTGAATTGAGTTAAAGTGAAAACTCATGAAGACAAAACTTGCTTAAAATTTTGGCAGAATTAATATCGTGTAATTTGTTTTCCGAAATTCGGGCCCAAAATTTTACCCCAAAAATGGGTCATTTTGGTTTTTCCTGTTTAATCGAAAATTACGCCAAAAAACCCAGTCGGTTATTTATATCAGTCGGATTTATATCAAAGTCAGTCCTTAACTTAGCCCAACAAACTTGAAGAAGAATATAATCTCGCAAAATTCGCAAACCGTCTTCAAAATTGTTTTTAAATAAAAAATTGGTGTTTTATATAGTGAAAACGGCCTTTTTTGTCGATCAAACAAAAATAATTTAACTCAGGGGCGGATCTAGGATTTTCTCGAAGGGGGGGGGGGGGCGGATTTTCAAAAAATTTTGACCTTTTTTTTTTTAGGTCGATCAGATTAATTTTTCGAGCTCTCCAAAAGCAGTAAAAAGAAAAAAGACCCTGTTTTGGCCAAATTTTGTGCGCCGCAGGCAATTTTTTGAAAAAACAGTCAAAAAAGCCGTTTTTGGGCATTTTTTGAAAAATGTTGACAAAAAAATTGCGTTTTTTTTGGCGCGCGCTCCCCCTCAGAGTTAGTATATATTGGCGCCAAAGGCGCCTTTAGAAAAATTTTAGGGTCGGTCGGCCAAAAATGGATTTCTGAAAAAGTACCAAAGGGGGGAACCTTTGGGTTGGCATGGGTTCGAATCTAGTTGCAGAATTTAATTTTCTTAAAGTTTGTTGGGCTAAGTGAGGGGCTAACTTTTATATAAATTTGTCTGTGATGGACTGGGTATCTTTGGCGTAATTTTTGATTAACTTAGAAAAGCCAAAATTACCCTTTTTTGGGGTAAAATTTTGGGCCCGAATTTCGCAGAACAAATTACACCATACATATTAATTCGGCCAAAATTTTCAGCAAGTTTTGTCTTCATGGATTTTCACTTAATTTGAGACCCAATTTGAGAAAAGCGCTTTTTAGATTTCAAGATTAGCGCGTTTTGTCCGGTTAATTTAATTCAGCACTATATGAAGGACAAAACTAAAACAACTAGAATTCAAAGTCTCAACAGTCACCTTGTTTCTTTTCTAAAGTATTTAAAAGCACACTTTATTGTTTTCTGAAGAAGTCAGCGCTTCACCTGCGTTCTTCTTTCATTTTGTCTGCTGATCCATTTAGGCTGTCAGGCGCTTTTCTATAGATCACTTAGATGTTCCGTTTCAGATTCCTTGAAACGAAACATCTAACCTTCTTCGCATCGTCTGTGTTCAGTAGGCGCCATTTCCACGAACTTCCACAGTTCCTGCATCGCCTTTTGGAAGGGATCCTCCTCCTCCTCCTCCTCCTCGCGATCACCATTATTCCTGCATGAGTCTACATAATGGTATTTGGGTCCTTTTCCATTGGGAAACTTTTCTTCGACTGACTTTATGTATTTTTTGGCAGCCAGCTATGCATCGGTCTGTTGGTTAATGATTCCGTACTCCAGGAGTCCATGGGCAGATGTGTCAAAACAATTACAGCTTGGGACCAAAACATCGCATCAAACATGTCTTCAAATATTTTGATCATTCCTATAAGGCTCCCATCCCATCCAAGCGATGATCTTGACCGTTTACAGCTATGACAAACACATTGACAAAATCGCATTTGGTTTTTAATTTGATCACGAGGTTTAAAATGATCAGGGCGTCGGTCTCTCGTTTTGGGTCATCAAACCCTATCGTGTCAGTCAGCGACATGTGAGAATCCCTGTTGTAATTGTAGATCACATTTCCAAAAATTGTTGTCTTCGTGCATCCTTGTTCCGATGCCGAAACGGGAAGAGGTTGTTGTTGATAGTTGTAGCTGTGCATCGGTCTGTTGGTTAATGATTCCGTACTCCAGGAGTCCATGGGCAGATGTGTCAAAACAATTACAGCTTGGGACCAAAAAATCGCACCAAACATGTCTTCAAATATTTTGATCATTCCTATAAGGCTCCCATCCCATCCAAGCGACGATCTTGACCGTTTACAGCTATGACAAACACATTGAGAAAATCGTATTTGGTTTTTAATTTGATCACGAGGTTTAAAATGATCAGGGCGTCGGTCTCTCGTTTTGGGTCATCAAACCCTATCGTGTCAGTCAGCGACATGTGAGAATCTCTGTTGTAATTATAGATCACAATTCCAAAAATTGTTGTCTTCGTGCATCCTTGTTCCGATGCCGAAACGGGAAGAGGTTGTTGTTGATAGTTGCAGCTGTGCATCGGTCTGTTGGTTAATGATTCCGTACTCCAGGAGTCCATGGGCAGATGTGTCAAAACAATTACAGCTTGGGACCAAAACTTCGCACCAAACATGTCTTCAAATATTTTGATTATGCCTATAAAGCTTCCATCCAAGCGACGATCTTGACCGTTTACAGCTATGACAAATACATTGACGAAATCGCATTTGGTTTTTAATTTGATCACGAGGTTTAAAATGATCAGGGCGTCGGTCTCTCGTTTTGGGTCATCAAACCCTATCGTGTCAGTCAGCGACATGTGAGAATCCCTGTTTTCATTACAAATCACATTTCCAAAATTGTTTGTCCAAGTGCATCCGTGTTCCGATGCCGAAACGGGGATGAGGTTTGTTTTTGTTCATAGTTTGCCAGCAAGCACATTACACGGGTTCAAACACGTTGCCAAAATCGCATTTGGTTCTTAGTTCGATCGAGAGGTCCGACACGATGATGGCGTCGGCAATTCGTTCTGCGCCATCGAACCCTATCGTGTCAGTCAAAAATGGTAGTCCCTCTGTTTCCTGGGGCAGATACTGAAACGTGGAAGAGGATGAAGCTGCTGAATAATGCGTTCCAAATTGGATAAGGCAAAAGTAGTGTGGGATTATTTTTAAGATACGAGACGCTAAATGTAGTTTGTAGTTTTTATTTGCGCGCGGGAGCGTGAATTGTGGGAAAACGATTTCGAATTTCTGAAAGTTTTTTTTTCGTCAATTTTTCAACCAAAATCTTTTTTGTTTTATCTTGAAGTGCAAAGGACCTAAAATTGAGAGATTTGCCCTGATATACGAGCAGTCTTGTCTGAAGTCTGGGTTGTCAAAAGATTTTGTAACAATATTGACGAAAATTACGAAAATCTAAAAGTAAGAAAATAAATCCAGGCCATTAGCGTTAATACTGACCGATTAGATAATAGGCATAAACAAGAATGAAAAATTCTTATGAACTTGAACTCATAAATCATGATGTTTATCTGTATAGTATTACGGTTGTAAACCCGCAATTTGTAATATTTTTAAATTTTTTTCCACTGATTTAATATTTTTTCTGTTTATATTGACTTCGATTTTGTGAGAAAGGCATTTAGCCAATAGGAACGCTAGCGATTTTGATTGGTTGAACTTTTTCCAGCACTCGGTCCCTCAAGCATGAGAACCCTCCCCTAAGGAAAGCGTTATCTCATCAAAGCAAATTTTTTCAACATTTCTCTGACCTTTTGCGCCTTTTGAATTGGACTGCACAAAGAGACAATATCTTTGGCTTACTACAAAATTTCGGCTATATTGTTACAACATCTTTTGACAACCCAGACTTAAGTCAAGACTGCTCGTATATCATGGCAAATCTCTCAATTTTAGGACCTTTGCACTTCGAGATAAAACAAAAACAACTCTAATAATCTTTAATCAAAAACAACTCTTTTGGATTTGTATTTTGCAGAAAATATAAAAAAGTTAGGCACTACGCAAATTAAAAACTTCTCAATTTATCAATACTCGGTTCTCCCCGAACTGAGATATATCAAGTCAGAGTGCGCGCAGAATCTGTTTGGTACGCAAAGAATCTGAATTTTTTTATTTGCAAACAAAGTTTGCCTTTGGTGAGCAGAGTGCTTTTTTATGCGTTTTATCGCCAGAAAAAGATTATGCGTTCTAGCTACAACTAATTGCAGACACAATCAAAAAGTTCGGAGCAGAGAGTACACGTGCTTATCTAATCGCTAAAGAAAATCAAACTTAGTAAATTTTCGATTAATTGGTGGTATACTAACGACTTTATCTGGAAAAAAACTTACTGTCGTTATCCTAAAGTAAAAGTTTTCCTTCAGCGAATTTAATCAAAAAATTTTCATCAATCCATCAAATGGAAACATTAAACATCCCCAAAAGCTGTTTAAGGGTGATGATAACTTAGTTCTTAATCAGAAATTTCAGCCAATTAGAATCGAGCATTTTATATGCTGCTCTTAGCAAGTTTTTTTTTCGAAAAAATGATAGGGTGAAAAATGTCAACGTATGATCTGTTTGAGAAAGGATGCAAAATTTATTCGAAGGGAGTTTTAGAGGCTCCATAATTCTCGGTTATAGGTTTGAAAAGTCCGTCCTAGTTTTAACAAGAAAAATTGTAAGCTAGTATTCCATCCTTCTATCAAAATTTTTTTCTGGTAGTTTTTCGCTTTCTTCATAGCTCTTCAACCAAAAATAACTTCATTGGTAAGACTATTGCTTATTTTCCTACCTCTTTGACAAAAGTGTTCAAACTAAAAAAAAATTTCACGTAATCTTCATGGGCGAAAAAGAAAGACCTTACAAAACATCCAGCTTGACAAAAAACACGCTACTCATACAATTTACACCACTGGAAAAATGGTTATGATACATATGCAAACGATTTCATTGAAAAAACAAATTGTATGATAATAGCACAACTATAACTTTTCATATTAATTTAACCGTATAAACTGCTTTTTTGACCTTATTTGTATTGTAATACTCGCATTTTTCCATGACGTGAAATGTATGACACGCAATTTTTTCATTGACGGAAACTTTTTTTTGTGTTTCACTTTATTTTTTCTGTTTTGTTTTGAAACAAAAACAAGATTGCTCGTATCAAGGCAAAACCCTGAAATGGAGCAGTAATAACATCAAAAATTAAATGTAATCAATAAAAAAATTCTAATTTTCGATATTTTTTTTGTGAAAACAATCAACCCACACCCCATATAAAGAACAAAGTGATAAATTTTGCTCCTAGTCATAAATCGATTATGACAAAAAAGCTTCTTTCTACTAATTTGGAACAATTTCTAAAGCGGATTACATCTCCGTTTTTATGTTGATAACGCGAAATATATCGCGCGTTAATTGTCCCAAATTGTCCACAATGGTAATATCTTTAAACCTTTATAACGTCGCGAAAAATGATCACAGGTGAATCATTTTTTCAAATTTACGCTAAATACAGCAATACCTTTTGAATGATATTAAAAAATTCCGTGTCAAAATGACAAGTTAAAAAGTCGAATATATATATATATATATATGGGTCTGTGCGTTGACAAAAACACTTAAACGAAAGCAACCGCTTTGCGGCCAACGCTACGCTTTAACAGAAAATTGCAACACGTATAGATATTTGAAGTTGTTTCTTTTTTGTGAAAATTTTTCATTCTTTAGTCAAAGTCATTAAAAAACGAAATGCATATCAAGTATTTCTTGAACATTGATTTTTTCCTGGCAAATCAATATCCTGGTAGTATAAACTTCAATTCACTCTAGAGTAGTTTTGAAAAGAGCAAACCCCTTTAGAAACAAGGAAAAAATGGTTATCAAAAATTATCGCAAAGTAATTAAACTGGCAGTTTTTGTTACCCTTAATTGATGAAAAAGACATTGATGTCAATAAAATTGATTTATATTTGAAATAAGGCTTATACTTACTAAATTTTTGGCGAACTTTAGTTAGAAAACATAATTTGTTTGAAAAAAAATCGAACCAGACACATTTTTCTCTTCAGCTTTCTTCAAAAAACATAAAGAGTGCAATCAAAACTGCTTGAGTCTATGCAACAGCTCTTTCCTAATTTTCAATCCCCTATGCAAGTAACTTTTCCTGCGGACATAGCTTAGGTCATTAAAAAATAGCAGTTTTTGAAACAATAAACCAATAATGAAGGGTTATATCATTTATTACCTCTGGCAGGGTCGCACTCGTATTGGTATAATTTTGCCCTTTTTAACGCAATTTTTGAATTGTTTGACTGTCTCAGTTCCATTTCGAAAACTTTTTAAGTGAGTGAACTAGCTTTTTTGCAGCTTGATGATTACTTATCCAGACAAAACTTAAAAAAGATGAGGAAAACATTGTTCAAAAGTTTAGCAGAAGTATGCTAAACTATGCTAGGGTGAAAAACTGAAAGAGCGCCAAAAAGACCCGTTTCTTTGTTCAATTATAAAAAAAATGGCGTTGAAAAAAGTGACTTTCGATAGGTTGGGTGAAAAGTCCCTTAAAACTAATTGATTAAAAAGCAGTTTCTTTGAAATTGCGAATATTTACTGAATAAATTTGTCGTGATGACTTAGTTATAGAATATATCACGGGTTAAACTTACGTAATTTAAAGGATAGATGTAATCAGCAATTGGGGCCACGAATTCAAATACTTTTGTTCAAGCTTTCTTCAAGACATGGATGTAAAAACGAAACTACGAAAAGTAAATCGTGCGAAAATACAATTTGCAAAAGTCTTCGATGAAAAACGTTGAACTGATCTATGAAACGTATGAACATTTTTAATGATAGAATGATAGTTTTCTTTGCTATAAAATAATTTTCAAATCAACGCACGCAAAGTAGTCCAAATTGTTGACCAAATTGTAACAAGTTATGACAAAGAATTGGCAACAATATATCTTGTTTTTCTTAACTTGAGATTAATTTCTTGCTCGGCATAATATTACGTGTTTTAATTTCTCAACAAGTTCGGAATAATTAATTTATGTGAGCTTGATACACTGCGAGCTTGAAGCTTTTCTAACCAGCTAAGTAGTTGATAAAAAATATGCTAGTTGTAGTTGATGAAAAAAGTAGTTGATAAAAAAACCAAATCCAAAACAAATGTTGCTTTTTCAAGAAAAAAAAATCATCATGCCAAGTTTGATGAATAAATTCAAATGATGAATAAATTCAAACATTTATAATGACTCGAAATCAATCAAAGTTTCGTAACTTTGTTTCGCGGTGTTAGTTTAATGTCCAACTGAACCTGTCAAGCTCACCCCAATTTTTTCCATCATCGACAAATTATATACTAGCTCAAAAGTTAAACACGTGTAGTTTTTGTATAAAAGCAATTTTACAAAATTTAAAGTCAGTCAAACCTGAAAAACTGTCTTTTCTGTACTGCAGGACTCAGTGGCGTGCGCAGAAAAATTTCTAGGGAGGGGGTATTGCTGATTAACTTGCCTATTTTTTGATTTGAAGTCGAGTGCAGAGAAAGAATTCCACAAAACCGACCTTAATCCTCAAAGAGACAATTTATGCGTTCGATGAAATAAACAAAACAATTTTGATGACGATGAAGTGAAACACGGCTTGTATGTTCCTGAAAAAATATCAGAACAATCAGCGAACTGCTATCTGACATGACACAAATCTATTCTATGCCATACATGCTTTCCTTACATTTGGATTCGGCCAAAAATGAAAAATGAGTAGCAATGACTTACAAAAAAAAGGACTTTTGTATTCAGAGCTGATCAATTTTCCTATAGGTGTAATTTCTTCAAAGAGTCAGGAATTAGAAAAATCTGATCATAAATAGATGGATTTCATAAAATTTTACCGAATACAAGATTCGACCCGAGTAGGAGGTCTGATCATTTGTTGTGAATCTTATGACTCATAAAGATAGTAGAAGAGAATTTGACTGAAAATTAAAACCATCGAAATACCAAAAGTTATTGTGAATAGTTGCGCACCTTTCTTTACTGAACAGTTTTAATGACTTCCGATTAAACCAAGCCACAGTTAGTGTTGAATTGTTGTTGTTAAATTAAGTTTTTGATTGTCAACTATTTCATCTTTGACGGAAACATTTTATTGTAAACACTTTTTCTTTGGTCTGTTATAGGATAGTACTTCAACAGTGTACTAGAAAATGTTTATCTAACGCTGGAAAAAGGCAGCAGTGAAGGCGGAAAGAGGCAAAGAATCAAGCTGCAAAGACTTCTGGGAGGAAGAAAAAAAGTACACCGAAAAGATGCCGAAAAATTTTGTTTGAAGGAAGCCCCAAAAAAGAAGCCGACGAAAGGTTGACTTCTAAATTCTTCTTGTACCTGGCCAAATAATTCTATCAGAAACACCCACTTAGGAAAATTGTAGACATTGATTTTTCAGAATTTTGAAAACTAGCAGCTGATGAGTTCATGAAAGAACCAAATTTGACGAACCGAATATTCATACAAAATGTTTGGCTTAAAACAGAGTGAAAGTGAGAGCATGGATCACTTCTATGGGGCCCTCAGTGACCTCATTCGCGGGTAAGCTTTTGAGCCAAAAAAGGAGTCTATTGATTGGCGGTGAAATTATCCATGCTTTCACTTTCACTCTGAATCAGGTAGAGGTGGGGGTGAATCATTTAGAGAAGACCCATGAGTTCATTCAGTATGAGACAAACGTCGCCAGCAGCTTTCATGAAGAATACCATGCAGCCGGCTTCGGGAAAATTTCAATTCGAAGAGTTTGGGAATGAGCCGGAAATGAGAATAGAAACCCAGGTTGACAGAAAATGCTTATCATACAATTCCATATTATGGAAAAAAATGATTATCATACGATTCCATACAATTCCATAGAATAAAAAAAATCGTACTAAAATTAGATGATAAACATTTTTTCCATTCAATGGAATGGTATGTTAAAACATTTTTGTGGAAGAATTTTGCTTAAAACTCAGTTTCTGATTGAGCAAAACTAAGAAATAAAATGAGGCAAAAACTACTAAAACTTAGCCTACCGTAACGTGCCAGTCTCTCAACAGAAGATCTAAACCACAGAAAACTTTATAAGTTTGAAACTCTGTTACTGTGTTTCCTGTAAGTTTCTCTCCTCCAATTCGAGACAGCAGAGAGTTACTCTTAGTGGGAACCAACAACAGGGGAAGGGTTGCCTAATACTGAAAATTACCGACAAAAAATTGAAGACGTCATTCCGAAGTGCAAATCTGCAGATCCAAAGCACACTCCATGTCAGCTCCCAGAAAACTTTACACATTTATCATCTAAAAACAAACTTCATGTGTGAAAATGCACATGGATATAAATTATACATACATCATAACTTCTATTCGTGCGAGAAAAATCGAAGTTTAAGACCACCATCGGAACCATAACGGTTGTGACTACGATCAAAAAGAACGATTCTTTCAAATTCAAACTTGCGTAGTGTGCAAATCTTTGGAAATGATGTGTTTTGAAGCGCTTTTAATTTTTTTTCTAAAACTTCAATCAGTTTTTCACTGAAAAAGATTATGATATAGCTTTCACAGTTGAAACTAATAACGTGCATTGTTACTGAAAGGATATACAGTTTTGGATTGATTTTGCACTCGGCACATGTTTAATAATTAGTTTCATCTCGAAAAGAAGTGAAATAATTACAGTCTTACACGAACTAACTCCACCCGTGCAATTCCTTCAACGTCAAAGTGTGTGTTTGCACATGAATGTACCAAATTTTGCAGTCATCTTATTTAACTTGCTTGTTTTTATTCAGCGATGGTGTCTGAATTAAAAAAAAAAGTGCATCAAAACTGTTTGGAAAAAGGTTATGTATAGAAGCGATCGCTTTTATCACAAAAGAAAGTATGTGTAAATTTAATTCTTTTTGCGGTTGCTAAATGATGAATGAAGAAATCAGAACTGATTGTTTTTCAAGTTTAACTAATATATGATTTGAAATCTCTTTGGAAATCAATCAATCAGATCAAAACCGGGGGTATTGCAACAGGGTAAGAAAATTTTTTCCCATGATTAACTTCGTTCACAGGACTCCTTGTGGTATCTTGGTTCATAAGGAACTCAATTTTGTGTCCCTTGCACACTAAACCCGGAAGTGACAAATGCGCCTGGAACGGCAAGGTCTTGGGTTCGAATCTTACTACGATCTGTTTTTTTTTCGAACTTTAGATATTTCGGTTCAAAAAGCTTAGGCCTGTTAATTGTCTGCATAGGTTATTTGGCTTAGTTGGCTTAAATTAATCGAATTCTTTTTACTGTTGTTGCTTTTTGTGTTTCACCTTTTAAAATTCTGGCGGAATCAAAATTTGCTTATTTGCACTGGTTGTAAAAACAATCGCTTTGTAAATCGCTTTTTTCCAAACAGTTTTGAAGTAGTTTTTTTTAGTTCAGACGCCGTCTCGCAGAATAAATAAAAACAAATTAATTAAGACGACTACAAAAAATGGCATGATTGCAAACAACAAGTTAGACGTCAAAGAAGTTGCAGAGGTAGAATTGTTCAGTTTAAAACAATAATCACTTCAATTCTTTTCAAGAAGAAACTAATTGTTATTGTTACACAAGCAAGAAACACAAAATGGCATCAAAAAATGAGTGCCGACTGAGAAATAATTCCGAAACTAATTATCTTTTCAATAACATTGGACGCCATAGGTTGATTTTTTTTTCAACTGTGAATGCTACCCTAATCTTTTTTTCAGTGAAAAACTGAGAAAAATTTTTTCAAATAAATTAAAGGCGTATCAAAAAACAGCAATTCCTTAAAATTTGTTGTTCACAAAATTGAAAAAGATTTAATCGTTAGTGTCAATTTAAAAAAAAATGCACGAAAAGCCCAAAGTATCCGGAATAAAACTGTCTACATCAATCTACGCATCTGGCGTAGAGTTAACAGGACAGCTTGACACAAAAATGGCTTGCTGTTCGAATTCGGCTCGGACCTGCTTTTTTGCAAACTGCAATTTTTGTGCCTTTTCGGGCTCTCGTTCGTCTCTTTATTTTGTCGGCTTAGTTCCAATCCATTTTTTTTGAAGGTTCAAAATTTTTCCAAGTTGCTGTAACCCCCATCCTTTAGACAACAAAGCCCGGGAGTTCAGACAGGTCTCGAACAGCTTTTCTACTGGAATCGTAACTTTTTTAAAGGTTCAGTTTTCTTCTAAGTTGTGGTAGACCTGTTTTGATTCCAGTCGAAACAGGTCTCGACTGGAAAGGAACTCCCAGGCTTTGTCATCTGAAGCATGGGCGTTACAGCAACTTGGAAGAAGTCTGAAACTTCAAAAAAAAAGTCGGTTACGGGAACTAAACCGACAAATATAAGCAGACGGACGACAGCCAGGAAAAGCACAAAGAGTCTAATATGCAAAAGAAAAACAGGTCCCGACCGGATTCGAAATGTAACCCTTTGCGGTCTCAAGCAGTTGTTTTACTTCTGCGCCAGATGCGTTGATTGATGTAAGCAATTTCGTTTTGGATGGTTTGGGCTTTTGTTGCAATTTTTCATTGATAAAAAAAACAATTTTTTGAAGTTATTTCAGTTTTTTTGTTTGATTTTAATGATAGTCATTCATATTTGCATTGCAAGTGGAGCAAGGCTCAGCTTCGCATTGGTGTCAAAAATGGTGTTTCATTTTTCAAAACGAAATTATTCTAGTTTGCAAAAGGTCAATTATGAAAATTTTGTAAAGTATAGAGCGATGGTTCTCAAGGTAAAAGATTATCAGAAGGAAAACAGTTCTAATTGATGTTGCTCAAGAAGTCTCTTAAGAAGTTGCTTAAGAAATCGAAGTGTCGATTTTTTTTTAAATATTGGGTGTTTTTCGAGATTAGCAAATAAGCATCAAATATTATCAGAAGTTTTGTTTGAAGCAATAAGAATCAATTATTATCAAGCAACATGAACTATTAGTTATTTTGTGGGAAATTTTCTGATGGTTAATTAGTTCACAAGAAAAAAAGCAAAAACTCAAGTGATTGTATTGTTTATGTAATATCTCTCGACCATTGTTTTTCTCATAATTTTCAGACGCTTGTTTTGTAAATTATTTTAATTTTTCAAACTTTGTTTATTTATGAATTCCGATGAATGTTTTTAAATTTCAGGATGATTCAGTTTCAAGGATCTTTATGACTGATAGATAAAACTAACTCAATGTGAGAAAACACCAATGTTTTTTTTCTATTTCGATGGAAAGAAAACGAAAATTGAATTTTTATTATTGCAGATCCGAATCCTCCATTTGGCAAATAATTTTAGAAAAATTCAGCAAATGAAAAACTAAGTTTGAGATTGAACAACATTTTTTCAAAAGCCTCGCCGTTCGAATTAGTTTTGTCACTTAAAGGATGAAAGTGTTTATCATAACTAGATTGCAGCAGGTTTGGGCTTGCTTATGTATGATTTTACATGTACCGTGCAGAAAAAGTTCGGTGCGAATGCTAATACGACGCAAACCATTTTCGATAAGCACGGCGCAATAGAGTCTTGTTTAATTTACGCTGAGTTCAAATGACTTTGTTAATCTTCAGCTAATACCACTGTTCGCTAAAAGTTATTCTGAATTGTTTAAACTTAACAAGGGATTGTTTTGGAAGGTTCTAAATTAAGTCACGCCTTTTATGAAATTATTTTCTATTCAGCCATCAAATGTGTTATTTTGAACTTTGAAAAAAATTAAGAGATAAATTTTACAGCCTAGTGCTTCTCAAATAAAACGAGTTAACTCCAGCAATCAGCTGTGTTGTTTTAAACTTCCATCTTCAAATGAGCTTCCAACAAGTTCTAACTTTCGTCTTTGTCAGCCAAATTGGTTTGATTCAAAGTTGGAATTTATTGTATGAAGCTTCTGGAAGTAATTTTTTCAACTACTTTTATTTCGTAACTTACAATGACCCAACGCACGGCTATGTAAACTATGTGGACTATCAAACGGCGGTTTCAAACGGATATATCAATTCTTCTTGTAACGGTGACGTCTATATAGGATGTGATCACAAAAACGTAGCTTCAGGACGCGGCCGGGATTCGATCCGCATCGAGTCGACACAAGAGTTCAGCTATGGGCTTTTCGTATTGTACTTGTCGCATATGCCAACAGGGTGTGGTACTTGGCCTGCCTTTTGGACATATGGACCCAATTGGCCTTACGAGGGCGAAGTAGATATAATCGAGGGGGTGAATGAACAAACGTATGATCACACCACTCTCCACACGGGACCTGGATGTGACTTCAACAGTGCACCGCCTCGAAATTTTTCAGGTAACAAAGAGACTAATTCGGACAAAAATGGGATCTTTTTAACTATTCCCCCATGGTAGCTAATAACAAATTGCCACCCCTATAATGGAATAACTCAGTTTTAACAGTTAAGTGTTGAGATGTTGTATTTAGTAAGAAAAATGCTATTATGCTTAAATGCAGAAAGAAATTAAACTTCATAAGAGCAGGAAAACAGAATTTCAGAGAGAAATAGAAAATTTTAAGACCAGAAACAAGAACGCCTGCCGAATATAGGGTATGAAAGGCTGCTTCTCAAATCCCTCACACGAATTTAACTCATGCATAATTTTGGGGTTCAATGGGGTTTTTCATCATGCTTAAGGGGGTCATTCAAGTGGTAAGAGAAGAGCTTAAGAGACTTAATTGGTCGGCAAAAAAACGGGTGGCAAAAATTTTTGATTTTTCTTTTCAGAAATCCGATCTACAACTTTCCTCTTCTCCAAAAACTCTGGATTTGCCTCTGATTTGTGTACTTCTAATTTTCAAAAATTAAAACAGCTTACATGCTACATTTGCTACAGTATGGATTAGACGCAAAAGATTTGTAGGCAAATTATTGCTGTTTAGTTGATATAAATGGGTTGAACATCATTTAAAAACACGTAAAAACTCTAAACATCATTCACTTCTGTTTTAGGAAACATTGTCGGATCGCAAGATTGCAACTCACTAATCAACGACAACTCTGGCTGCAGTATCTCCAGCTCCAATCCCAACTCCTATGGCTACAATTTAAACGCTGCGGGCGGAGGTCTCTACGCTCTACAATGGACTTCCAGTGGAATATTTTCTTGGTTCTGGAACGAAGGTCGAATCCCGAGTGACGCACTTGGAAACTCTCCAAACCCGAACAGTTGGGGAGAACCCTATGCAAGTTTCCCCTTCGGAAGTTACTGCCCAGAGTCGAACTTTAAGAGCCAGAAGATCACTTTTGATCTGACGTTTTGCGGGGATTGGGCTGGTTCCGTTTTCAGCTCCCAATGTCCAGGAAAAGGGTCCTGTAACGACTATGTCAAGTATAACCCACAGGCGTTCCAAGAAGCATACTGGAACATTCATTGGATGAAAGTTTTCAATTAGCCAATTGAAAACTTGAAGTATCATTCCAATTCATCGAAACTTTCTGAATAATTATTTGGAATTTTTTTAAATTGTACTTGATTATAGGCGATATAATTGATGTACTCAGAAAGCTACTATTTTAACACTTGTTCGAAAAATGTTTTGAGTGGAACTATTTGAGGCTAGAATTTTGTTTTGACGCGAGGCAAAATTTTTGAATTATTTTCAATTATGTTCTAAAGATGAATTTTTTGCTCATAGTATTTCGCAGAGAGTGTATTGGGTTTTTGGGTTGACCAAAAAAACTGATTGGAGCTGTAGCTTGCTTTCGAGAATTAATTTAGTTTCGAAAAGTTATTTATGTTGAGCATCATTTAAAAAAAAGATCTTCTGTTTTTAGAAGGTTATATGAAAACTATGAAGGTTATATAAAAATTGATGAGAACAAAAGTTGCTTAGATTTTTACCAGAATAATCATGGAGCAATTTTTTTTTGCGAAATTCAAAACTATAATGTGAACGCAAAAATGGGTCATTTTGGCTTCTTTTAGTTCAGCACAAAATTACGCTGAAACTACCTAGTTAATTGATGGTAAAACTTTATCAAAATGAACCTTTTGCACAAATAAACATAGAAAATTAAAATCTCCAAAATTTGTATGAGAGAACATATTTTTGCTTGATAGCCAAAAAACTTAATTGCTGAAAAAACAAATTTTAAACTAATTGAAATTTTTTTTCTGTGATCTTACATCTCTAGAACTTTGTTTGGTTGTGTAAGAGGCTAGTTTTCATGTTACTTTCCTACAAATTTAATTATCTGATGTTTGATTGATCTATTCAAAACTAAGCTTTTTCAGATTCGACAGAGAGCAAAGACATGCGGCTGACAAACAAGGGGAAACTCTAAATTCATCTGGAAGTTCTCGAACTTGCGAAAAACTTTGGAAATTTTAAGCTCTCGATAGAATCATGAGTGAAAGGACTGCCATTTATACCATAACAGTGTCCGAGGGATTTCAGCAGACCGGTTTGATTAGCAGAATAATCTTTTAGCAGACTCAGAACAATTATAAAGTCAGAGAGCTAACTTCAAACGCGGCATTGGCGATTAGCGAACCCTTGCTCCGCTGCGCTTCAATTCAACACGAGTTTTTTTTGTGCGCATAAATCTTTGTTTTGCCGCTAATTTAGACTGCTGTGTTTTTAAAGCTGACAGCTTTGTTAGCTAATTCTGAGATAATTGTCTTGGGGTAGCTTGACCACCGACTGAGCGTCTCTTTGAGTCTGGCAATCAATTATGTATCACTTCATTACGCTGGCCTGCTAAAGGACTCAATTTTCACTTTTTAGGTTAAAAGATTGGTCTGCTAAAGGATCGGTCCCCCCATAGCAGATTCAAAAAGTGAATGCTTGTTATTAGCGTATGAGTTGGAGGGACTAAAATAGCATCTGTAAATGGTGACCGACTTCTTACCAGACCGACCTTTTACCAGAAGAGTTATAACATGGACCTTTTACCAGACTCGATAATTAAGTTTGATTGACAAATATAATGACGCCGTTAAGTCTGGGTAAAGACAATGATTTCACGGTTTCTCAGCGCAGTTTTGTTCGTTCTAACCGCTTCCTTTTCGAATCTTTTTCGCTAATTTTTCTCTAAGTCCCATTTGTACCAAGGTTCATTTGTACCAAAATGAAAAATCGGTCCAAGAGTTGGCTTAATGAATGTTTTTGGAATTAACGCGATTGATTTTTTATTTTGGTATAAATGGGACTAATTTATCATTTTGGTGATTGTGAACACCCACCTTATCTTCTCAAATCACTTTTTAGAGATTCGTATTTGTCCTCGTATCATGAGTTCTACTTTTTTTAAAAACCAACTAACTTTCGAGTGATCTATTCTAAATTGGGCTGTTTTAGACTCGACAAGGAGAGCAGAGTTGTGCGATTGACAAACGAAGGAGCTCTCATAAATTTTTTGGACGAATCAAAAATATCGATTGACGAACTGTGATCAGTGTCTTAAGTGTCTTCCAATGCATTCCTTTTCATCATGGCAACCTAATGATTCACGAAGAGTTGATGGTTCTGAATGTCGAGGAACTTGCAGGTGCATCTGGAATGATGATGATGAACATAAGGCTGCCTCATAATATGCATGACTCCAACTCATATGTCATGCTAGTGTCCGATTTCTAAGTCCGATTACAAAGTTACTCCCAACTTTCAGCGGTCGGAATAACAATATGTAGACAGGTATAAAAGGTTTAAAAAGGTTTAAAAAGGTTTTAAAAGGTAATTTAACAAGGAAATTGGAAGTGAGAAGAGCCTCTGTTTGCTTTAAACATACCTGCGGTGGTGCCCATGCCCTTGCTTCGTTTTGTCTGATACGAGTAACGACTGGAACCACTACCCCTGCCGCCATTGCGCGGCGAATCCGTAAGAGGCTCTTGTTCCTAATGCACAGAATACTTCATATTTAACACTAGTATTCAAAAAAAGAGAGAGATATCCAACACCAGACAACATATTTCTTCGTTATTGCAGATTCGTCACCGCTGAACCACTTACACATCAAGCATGAAGTGTGAAAAAAGGATTTAAAAACAGATCATATTGATGTAAACCAAACATATGTACCTCATTAACTATCTCAAAATCAAATAAATCAATTCGATAGTAAATTATTATCTAGGTGACTCCAATTGATTGAATTTAAGGTATGATGTGCATTTTCTTTCTGATAAAAAACTAGCAAAAAGTCATTTCTAAAGCAGTTATTTTTGACCTCCTTTTCAACTAAAAAAATTTTGAAACAAATTTTGGTTGAATGTACGGAAGTTTGTCATGATTTGGGTCATTATGAGCATTATAGTCATTTTTGCCCGAGTGAAACAATTATATGTGGCTCGTTTTTTCCTGAAGACTCCCATGAATTCATGTAGCAATCGTAAAGGTCTAAAAACGAAGAGCTTTAATTAACTGCATACCAGCTTCAACTAATCGCCAGCTGAGCAATGCCAGCTTATCAAACGGAAGCAGTTTAAAACAAGTATTTATTTTATACTTTGATATTTCTCACTGTAAAATATTAATAAGTAACCAATCATGATCGATGACTAAAACTTACAGTAAACTGTAAAGCTGAAACTACTCTTGGTTTCAGTCAGAGAAGTAATAATTAAGGTTGAAATCAGTTGCTTTCATTTCTCCTCTAACTTCGCGATAAACCAGTACATTTCTAGATCTATTGAGACTAGAAAATATAAGATATAAGAGTAAGATTAGGATTGGTATTGGACTACGAACCTATCCGGCAGAAAAAAGATTGCGTAACCAACAGACGGTGTACCCTTCTGCACTTTAAAGCCAATTTAAAAGTTCGTTGATTGAAAAACTGACAAAAAAAAATCAAAATTTTTTTATTTATACTGCCACACGCTAAAGTAAAGTACAAAGTTTCCTAGGAAGACTGTTCGTATCAGGTCCAAACCCTGAACTTTTCGATTGATTTTAAGGTCTTTGGATCAGTGTTTGCTTTAGCAAAATTATTATTTTTTCAATCAAAATGAAAAAAAAAAGTTGAAAATTTTTTTGAGATTTTTTTTAATTATTCCCCACACGCCATTATAAGAAAAAAGTGATAGATTTTGCCTCTAGAACCGCAGCAATTATGATAAATGGTCTGCTTCAATCAATTTGGAACGGTTTCTGAGAGCGCTTAAATCTCCTCCGCTCTCGCTTTGAAAGCGCAAATAGATTGCGCGTAAATTGTCCCAAAATGGCCATATTAACAATTTATAAACGCTCATAACTTCAAAAAAATTGATCACGTGTGAGATTTTTTTAAAAAAAAATTTGAGCTCAGCAAAACTTCTCAGATGGTATGAAAAGTCTCCGACAAAAAAATCTTATTTGAAAAGTCAAAAATTGACTGAATAAAAAACTACCCATGCATAAAATTTCCGCACTTCCTTCAAAAATCGGATCAAACTTCAGAAAAACGTTTGCATTTCTCAACCAATTTTGATTTCATAAACTTCATATACCCAGCACAAAGCTTATTTTTTTGTAACCAATGAGTTCAAAACTAATTAGTTGTTTCAGGAAAGTAATCGCTGCCGAAGTCGTTGCAGAAGTCCAAATTAGAGAAAATAAAGAAAAAATGCTTGCCATACAGTTTAATTTTTTTCCGAGTTTTTTCTGATTTAAAGAGATTTAATTTTTGTTGCCGCGCCTTTTTAACGTATTTTTTTTTGTAATTGGTTTCGTTTTTCTACTAATTGAAATTATTGTATTCGGATTTTTGATGATTAGCTCTGCTTAAACAAAATTTATAATTTTACCTGATTATGAGCTGTAAGACACAATAAAAGTTTCAGCCTGAGAGATACTAAGTTTTAAAAAAATAAATATTCATTAAAAGCTTCTGGTTTTGAAAAGCTTCAGAAATTGCTACTCATTCATTTTTTAGAAAAATTGTATGACCTATATGTCTGCTGAAGAAACTGCATTTTTACAATCAGAAACTAAAAAATCAATTGCATTCATGCAACTTTTTTGAAACTTTGTCGATAACAAAGTATAGACACATTATTTTTCAAAAGATCAAAAGAACCCGTTTTTATGAAACGAGAATGATCGTTATTTTTTATTAATACAATGATTTACAGCCACAACAGATTTGTCAAAAACAAGCAAAAGCATCAAATCGCATCAAAATGGTAGCGGAAGCGAACTTAGAGGCAGTACTGGGGGGAACAAGCATTAGTTGAGTTGAATTACCGACAGAAACATGAAAAAAGTTATACCCTTTTTTAAAATCGTACATCAAATTTTAAGCTTCAAAACTTCGATTACAAGTGATGAAAACTTATAAGATATATTTTGGCGGGCAAACTTCAAACAAATACAACAAAATGTAAGGACTCCGCAAATGTAAGTGGAACCCGCAAAACTTGTAAGCGGAATCCGCAAAAGTAAGCGGATTCCGCAAACTGTAAGTGGATTCAGGGTTTTGTTTATTACTGAACATGCATATGAACAATTGAAAGCTAGAGCTAGAATTCTTATCAATAGCAATGCTGAATTTAAAGGCAAGGACTTAACCATTGTCAGCGGAATTCACGAACAAATCTCAAAACAATTGTTAACTAAATCGGCGGACGTCACCATTTTGTATTTTGGAAACAGAACACCGATTAAATTCAATATATGGAGTCATTGGGTTGAGAGAGTGTATGAAAACACAACACACAGCATGCAGCATATTTTGGAAGCCTAACGCCGAATAAATTCAATATTTGTAGTCATTGGCTTGAAAGTGTTTGGAAACACAACGCACAGCATATTGCCGAGTTAGGTCAGTAGTTGGGATTGCAAAAATCCCAAATACTGGTCAGTATTTGGGATTTCTTCAATCCCAAATACTGATTATCTAGAAGATTCCGATTCTAGTTATTTGAGATCGAAGTTGAGGTCGAAGTTCATAGGATTTGAGATCTAAGTTGGGTTGACAGGAGTTGAGACAAAACATTTGGTATTTGAACTGGAAGTTGATCAGTAATGTAGTAATTGAGATTGACCAGTAATTAAAATATATAATTTTAAACGCTAGACTAAACATACATATATGTAAACGAAATCTGCAAATAAAATGCGGGCACCATTTACAATTTGCGGATTCCACTTACATTTTGCAGATTCCGCTTACAGTTGCGGAACCCGCAACAGCTCAATTTAACTATACAAATGTCGTATTGTTTGTTTGTGGATTCGACAAACTGATCTGGATTCCGCAAATACGGTTGCGGATTCTGCAAAATCGCCTATTTTTGGAGCGATTTTGAGCGGTACAGTGTTTTAGGTATTTGTTTGTCGAATCCAAAACAGCGAAGAAGAGCAAAGAAAAGTAGCAAAGTTGCGGATTCTGCAACAATTCTGACTTTGGCCTGTCGTGGAATCCGCTTACAATGCACAAAATACACAGTTTGGCCTCGTAATGTTGCCGGGTATAAAATACGTCCAACAACAATATTTATTGCACTAATTCTAGTAAAAAAAAAGAAATTTCTCAGCCAATTTTGTCCTAATGTCACCTCATGTGCACAAAACACAATCAAAGTTTGCTGATCGAACTTTGTGGTAAGACGTAAGACCACTTTTTAGTTTTGCTACTTACTGAAGTAGGAACCAGCCAGCGGAGGAAACCCGGCATTCTTTAAAGACGAAGAACAGTCCACTCAGTCACGAGGATCGGTACTCCTGAATCGAAGTGTTAAACTGATCAGCTTATCGCTCATATTTTTAGCATATTTGAATTTCTTATGATAGAGCGTTTTTGGAACTGGACAAAGTAACTACTTCTAAATCTGGAAAACGTACGCCGACCGAGAGCAACTGCTCGGAGCAATTTTCCATAATTTTTATTATTCGGTTTCAAAAACTTATAACAGATTTAAAAAATCCAGTTTTCAAAACCTTACAGAACTTACAGAACACTATTATAAACCTATTAGCTTATAATTGATGAAAAATTAGCTTTCAACATCTGCATTTAGTTTTATAACGGCTCTAATTTTTTCGCGAGCTAAGTAAAAAGTTCTTCGTGCTTAAACTTTTTTGCAAGTTCACGCCGTTGGGATAAATTAGTGCAGATGATGAAATTATGATAACATTATAGTATACATCATCTCCTCATATTAGATTAAGAGTTTTTTTCTGAAATGAAATATTTTGACAATTTTTCGATTTCTGGAGCTTTTTGACGAAAGTTTTGCTTTTTTGGCACGCGTTGAAAAAAGGACTCCCCATCGCCGGCGACTGACCTCTAGGACATCATTAAAGATAAATTGTTACAAATAGCTCAAAAATCTCTTCAAGCGCAGATTTAGGATTTTTTCGAGAGGGGTGGATGCGGAAATTTGAAAAAACAGGCCAAAAATGACCGCAAGCAAAACTTCTAAAGTAAGCCAAAAATGTTTTTAGGCATTTTTTTTGAAAGTTGACCAAAAAACTTGCGTTTTTTACGCGCTCCGCGCTCGAAAGTAGTATCTATTGCCGCGGCTTCAGAAAAACTGAGGGCCATCAGCCAAAAATAAACGTCGTTATTCACGAATGTCGAATCCCTGGGGAGACCGAAGCTCACCTCCCCTAAATTCGCTACTTTATCTCTTTGCAACAAAATATATTCCAAATGGTTAACAGTTTGATAGGCCCAAATTCGTCAGAATACCATGATAAGCACTGTAAAGGAACTCAAGCCTGGAATTCGCGTGAGAGTTTCTGAAAAATCTACAATTATGTTAGAAACGGGAAGCAGCAACTTTTAGTTTTGTTAGAAAATTAAAGTATTTTCAAACTTTAATAAGTTTCATTATCGCCCGTTTATCGATTTAAACTGTATTTTAGACAACTTGGTCTAATTTTTTTTGAGTTTTAGCAAACAAATCATATTTAGCATAAAAATCTTTAGCACGTTTTCAAGGTTTTAGCAAGATTCATATTGCGTGCGTTCCATGAGTTTATTGCAATAACTTTAAGACTGGTGTCAGAAAAGATGTTTTTTCTTTTTGGAATTCCAATTTTGATTTGCATGCGAGAGAGCGAATTGAATTTACGATGCGGCCGCACACCTAATTTGCACTTTTTTCTCGCCCCGTCCCATAAATCATAAGCAGTTGTTCCCTCTGGGCGGCCATAAAGCCACAGCTATCTACAACATTACAACACCCCTTCCCCCCTCATATCATAACTTTTATTCACGCACCCTCATCTGAATACAAGCAGGCGAGTTATCGTGACGATTTAATACACACTGTATGGAACGAAAAATTAAATATTGATCATACAAAAACTGTTTTTTTAGCTATTTAAGTTGTATAAAAAGGATACTTAAATGTCAGTTTTTCAATAACACAAAATGCTCGATGGGGAAAGTTGAAAAATATTTGCTTTTTCTACATTTTTGTTCTCAAGGATTTTGACACCAAGATATTATATACTTTCTTCACGCTTTTTTTTGAAAAAGATGCTAAAATTGTAAATAAATTTTTTAAAGTTGCTCTCACGCAAGTTAAACTTTTTAATTTCAGTTAAAAATTTGACGCTAAGTTGAGAGGGACATCTATTTCTGGCTAGTATTTTCGGTAAGGAACATGAAAATAACACGTTCCCTAATTTCATTTCATAGCACACTAAATAAACATTTGGTTGTAATAATTAATCGTCCTTGGGAGCTGGTCAATAAAAATAGCTTAAAATAACTAAATCCAACTTTGATAAATAATTTTCCGACATAATTCCCCTTTTGAACTTGACGATGAGAAATATATCATCCACACCCAAATGTAATTCCCTCTAATTCATGAAAATGATTTCGATTGAAATGCACTACTTAAAAAATTAATCAGTATTTAGTTTTTCAAAGAGTTGTAAAATGAATTATATCCGTCGTAAAAATTCGTAATTTTTCACAGATAAAAGGGAATATTTTTTGAAATTCTCCTTAATGTGTTTTTGCTTCTCCGCTTGCTTCAAAGTCACGACTTTGCAATTGACAAATTCTGATTAATGGATCCCAACCCAGAATAATGCAGTGGACACTACCTACCCCCAAAGGATGAGCTAGTTTGATTAATTGCAACATTAATAGCCCCACGCAATCGTCTCCCACCGTTGCAAAGGTACATGAATGTGCTTGATTTTTCAATGTAGTCAACACAATCATTTTAGCAGTAGAATCAGAAATTGAGTAGTACATTTTACTGGATTAGAAACATTGAATTGTTTCTATCACAACTTATAAAATTATCAAAGCACAAATTACGAGATATATGAATAAAAGTTATGGCAGAAATCAGCCAAAAATTTTATGAAATAGCTGCATTTACGTTACGTGCACAGGAGAAGTTCAAAAAAGCATTTTTTTACCCCATTTTAACGTAGGCCATTAGACCTGTATTAACTAAAACATGGAAATAGTACTGTACTCTATTAGCTATATAGTTCTTCAAAAAAAAAACAGTTTTTCGTCCGATACTATTATACCGCTCAGATAACAGCTTGACTTACAATGAAAATGCAGATTATGCCAAAAGAATACGACAACTTTTCCGTATATAGAGTCAAACACAAAACTGCTCGCATCATGTCGAAGCCCTGAATGTTCCGACTGCCGTTTAAAGTTGATGATTTGAAATGTGTTTTTTCAAAAATTTGCATGCGGCGCAGAAAAATTGGCCAAAACAGCGTCTTTTTAGTGCATCCGTCACCCCCCCCCCCCCCTCGAGAAATTCCTAGATCCGCCCTGGGTGTTGTTGTAAGAACAAATAAAAATAAACAAAAAATTCAAAAGATTTGATCATTTTCATCACCCCCACATGCTATGTAAAGTACAAAATGATACAATATTTTGAGTCAGGCAACACATTAATTAGAGTAAGTTGGGAAGATTTAGTTCTCCGCCTACGCTTCAATAGCAAAAAAATATATCGCGCGTTGATTATTCGAATTTTCAAACCCCCATATCGTTACAAAAAAGGTCGCAGGTGAAATATCTTTTTAAATTGGTTCTCAAAGCACCAAAAAGTTTCAAATGATCAAAATTCCCGCCAAAAATGATTGATAAAAGTCAAAGTTTGCATGGAGCACCTAAAAAAATCCACCTCGAGCTTATTTGACAGTCGTAAGAGGAAAGGCAAAATCGGGCAACGGTTTTGGTCAAAATGACAGAAAAAATCAAATTTTTATTTTAAAGATAGCGCCACCAAACTTCAAAGAATAATATTAGTGGAGCTCAGCTAAATTTTCAATAAAAAGCCTGCTCGCGTGTTTTACTCGCTCGAAACTAGAACAAAACTAAAAAATTTTAAGTCGCTTTTTCTCTGTACTGGGACAAATTTTTAAAAATTTTTTCAATAGCGTTCAAATCACGGCTAAAAGGCTTGGAATTGATATATCACTCCATCCGATACAATAAGCCTTCTCGCTTACCTTTTTTGCTCGAAATTAGATCAAAAATCAAAATTTTCAGACTGGTTTTTCTCGACACTAGAAAAAAAAATTCCAAAATTTTTACAGTTCCTCGAATTGCGATTGAAAGGGCTTCAATATTATATATCGCTCGACTCATTCCAATGATTTTTTTTGGTACCTAATTTTCTGTGGAAAACAAAAAAAGAAAAAACTAAAACACCCGAATATAAAATTCTTCCCCATTTTCAGTGGTCGGATTAATAAAAAAAATTTTCAGCTAAAACTGCGATACAATTTTCTTCTTAAAAAAAGTTATCCACCGAATGCCATAGTCACTGACTACCCAAAAGCCCTAGCATTTGGTACTGTTTATGAACTTCATTTTTGCTGAATAATAAATGAAATTTGTATCATCCCACTTGTGTCGCTTAGGTACACTTAACTTGAACGGGCAGCTAATAAGTTACTCGACATTTTTTCTCGCTGTAAGACAGTCTTTCAAATAGTTGTACTAAAAAAAGTATTGCGCATTAGTTGTAAATTGTTTCGGTATCACTACATCATATGCATTTAAGTTTGAAAAAATTCAAAGCAAGCGTTTAAAAATTAAGAATAAAGAAACAAAAACGAGTGCATCCGGCCCTCGTACAAATAATACAGAAGATTTCACGCACAGAAATTATTATAGTCTTACCAAAAACAAATAATTCTTTATGTTACTTTTTAAAATCTGTGTTTTTTTATTTAGTGTATCAAATTCTCGAATCAAGATTGAAAAAGTTTTTTTTATAAACTATCGATCTGATGTTCTATGGTTCCTTGATTCAAAATTTTCTTCTACCTGCTTTTTTTGCCTGACTAAACTGATTTCCCGTGGTCTCCAAAAACACCAAGACGACCTCATTTTGACATAATTGTATGCTGCCTGGCCTCTGCCTAAATCCACCTTTTACTATTGGTTGACAAAAGCTTCGAATTGAATTTTCATCTCCCCACGAGTATTAAAAGCTATAGGGAAAACCATGATGAGGACTGTCAAATCCAGAAATTGCTTGAGAGATGAAATTTGAATTGTTTTTAAACTTTCAAGAAGCTAAGCAAAAACAATTCTGCAATTTGATTGAGAAAAAAAAATACACAGAGGCGAAGTGAAGCTTCGCACCACTTGCTATGCAATAAAAACATAAAATAAAAGTCGAAAAAAAAACGAAATTTAAAAAAATGGGTTTAAATTTTCGTATGTCTCGATAGAAGTTCATTCTAGGCAAACATGTCAAATTTAAATTTAAATAAGCTACGGAACAAAACTTACGAAGAGGAACAAAGCCGACAAACGCTTTGAGCATCCATAAGTTGAGCCAGAAAAAAATTTTTTTCCACTTTTTTTATCGGGAAAAAAGTCTAGTTCCTGATTACAAAGCACATGCTTTCGCAAGTGTAGAAAATGATTTGATAAAACAGCGGATTTGATTTTTTGTTGTTGCGGATTTGGAGATCAAAATAATGATAAAGAAAAAATGTTTGCCAAGTTATTTTGACGACTCATTTTAACATTGCTTGATAATTCCTGCATTTGAAATGTTGGCCTCCAAGATTCGCAAGATATGATTTTTGCTCAAATTGCCAAAAAATTACAGTTCTATTTCAACTTGAGTGAAAATATTTAGGAAAGTTTAGATGTGGTTCAGTAAGAAGGCGGGCCAAACTGTGAACCAAGTTGAATTTTACTCGTTACAAGATCTTTTAACCCTTTCTTGTTTGAAGCCCTAGCTTCTCAATTACGAGTAGATATGGTTTTGATTAGTACCCGGGTGGCTGCGTCATCTTTTTATAACACAATAAATTGGGTGGGGATGAAAAGGCAATTTGTTAGGATACGACAAATAATTATTTATTGCCCCCAATTTCACGGCCTAAGTGGGTCTCCCCTAGCGCCAATATTTATAGCACTTATCAACTTCAGCCTTTCTCTTGTTCTTACAAACATATACAACTCACACCTCCCTACTTTTTGCAGAAGACAAACCCGGTTTCAGAAAATTCAGTTCTTATTTGACATCTATTTTTGCCAAAAAAATTATTAACAAATCTGGCATGCCAATCGTTGAACTATTGGCAACTTCCAACAAATCAGATCAAAAACTGTAGTTCAAAAAATTGTGTAGACATGAACATTTTTTTCCTGAAATTGAACTTTGTTTCTCAGCGAGAAAGTTTTAAAAAATAACGTACTTTCTGTAATTTTTATGGATTGAAAAAATATTTATATTTTTTTACCAAACAACGAGCACACGAACTATGGCGCATTTTCATCCGCCGCAGAACATAAAAATTGAGCAGAAGAGCTTGTAATTTCTCCATCAACACTCGCCGAATTATGATTACTACTCAAAGATATATTAAATCTTTTTTTTTCCATAATAATCGGAGACGGATAGAAGATGCTATAGTACTCCGGTTTATTTTGAACACCTTTCTTATTGATGGAATATATGCTACAGGGAAAATCAATAAAGGAGACAGCTTTTATTGCGCTGTGATTGGCTGCTAAATTAGCCAATGAAATTCGATTTGCTTTTTGCCCCTGTCAAACAGAGGGTTCAATTTCATTCAAAAATACATTCATAGTTTGAAGCACTTGAAATTGTTCTCCATCCAAAAGTGGGTCACCTATTCCTCTTAATGGGAGAAATTAATGTTGAGAAACACATTAAACTGTCACTTGTGAAAGCTCAATTTGACATCAGCGAAACATTGTCTCGCTAAATTTAACCAAAACTGGTGAAATAGATATTACCAATCTTGAAACAACAAAAACATTTAAAAGACAGAGAAACTTCATAACCTGAAAAATTTAAACGTATTCTTAGCAATTTTCTGATGATTTAATTTTACGAATGACAGATTTATATTTCGCAATAAAATCGCCAAAAAGTTAGATTTCCGTCAATAATTACTCAAAAATGTACAAAAACAATCCATCGCCAACTGCCTGCTCACCCAGTCCGAACTCAACCCAATCACAATTAGTTTTCAGCAACCAAAACCATCTCCAAAATGCAACCAGTAATCATCAATCTTTGGGCGGAAATTTCTGCTCCCAAAGCAATCAAAACGGACCAGCAGCTGTTGATTATAATCTTCACGTGACTTCATTAACAGTTAACTACCCCGCGATAGCACCCCCACCACCACCACCACCCACCGGATCAACTTCCGTCGTCCCGGAAGCGCATCAGCACCACGGGAACGCGTCATCGAACCCACTGGCCGCGGCATATCAGAGCACTCCTTACTACTCGCCCGCCAGCGCAGTGGCGGCGGAATTAGGGCAACACTCACTTTTACCCTCAGCTGCAGCTACCCTGTCTTCATACAACCCTTATTACCCCTCAATGGCCGCGACCCAAATGTACCAGTCATCCGGCGCTCTTCAATCCAACCCAGCTTTACAACAGATTACGAACTCAGCCAGCGCTGGATCAAACCCGATGAACTGGCACTTCGGTTTTCTGCCCACTTCGCTTGATGCCAGATCAATGGGCGCTAATATTTCACACCACGCAAGTTCGGGTCTTTGAAACACTCCCAGATCAACGAAGCACCCCACCATTTTGGACACCAGTTCAAGTTCCAGGGTTCGAATCCCGGTATGGACAGCAATGGGTTGATGATGATTGCGTCAGGAAGAGAGGTTAATGGATCCGAATTAGATGGGGGAGATCACATGAATACTTGCCACGGTCAGATTTCGCCCTCGCATAACCAGAACGGATCGAAAGTGTTTGTGTGGATGAGCAAAAGACCACGTAAGTTACCTATAATCAAGTAAACAGCAACCCAACTGCTAGTATTAAAAAACAGACAAAGAATGAACTTTTCGGAAAGATTAAAGACAAATATCAAATTTAGTATCAATATCTCGATGAAATTTTTTTGATCAACTTAGAACTAAAATTGTTGTAAATGAATTTAATTGAAAAAACTTAGACCATTTGGAAATCATGCGTTGTAATCAGTAGCGGATTTAGAGGAAGGGTGGGGGCGGATGCCCACATCTTCAAAGACTCGTGCCCTTAGTCGAAACAGGGTCTTTTTGAAGCTTTGGGAGTGCCCGGAAAATTAATTTGGTGCTGGAACTAAAAACAGGTCGACAAAATCTTGAGAAAAAGCTAGATCCGCCCCTGCTTGAAATCATGCCATCAATAAGAGATGCGTCGAAATCTTTTTTTTTTCAGTAATATTACTTAATCGATTTTTCAATTAATTACTCTTTGGGTAAACCAAAAATTTCGGAATCTTAACTAATAACAAGCCAAGTAAAAATTTTTCCAAGAGTGATCAGGACACTTTTCTGCTCACCTTAAGGCGCAGAGTTAAATTTTCTGTAGCAATTTCTAAGGCAATAAAACTTCATTTAATATGCACAATTGAACTTGAAAATTACATGTTTTCAATTGAACTTGAAAATTCTTGAGAGATGAAATTTGAATTCTTTTTCAACTTTCAAGAAGCTAAGCAAAAACAATTCTGCAATTCGATTGAGAAAAAAAAATACACAGAGGCGAAGTGAAGCTTCGCACCACTTGCTTTGCAATAAAAACATAATATAAAAGTCGAAAAAAAAACGAAATTTAAAAAAATGGGTTTAAATTTTCGTATGTCTCGATAGAAGTTCATTCTAGGCAAACATGTCAAATTTAAATTTAAATAAGCTACGGAGCAAAACTTACGAAGAGGAACAAAGCCGACAAACGCTTTGAGCATCCATAAGTTGAGCCAGAAAAAAAATTTTTTCCACTTTTTTTATCGGGAAAAAAGTCTAGTTCCTGATTACAAAGCACATGCTTTCGCAAGTGTAGAAAATGATTTGATAAAACAGCGGATTTGATTTTTTGTTGTTGCGGATTTGGAGATCAAAATAATGATAAAGAAAAAATGTTTGCCAAGTTATTTTGACGACTCATTTTAACATTGCTTGATAATTCCTGCATTTGAAATGTTGGCCTCCAAGATTCGCTAGATATGATTTTTGCTCAAATTGCCAAAAAATTACAGTTCTATTTCAACTTGAGTGAAAATATTTAGGAAAGTTTAGATGTGGTTCAGTAAGAAGGCGGGCCAAACTGAAAACCAAGTTGAATTTTACTCTTTACAAGATCTTTTAACCCTTTCTTGTTTGAAGCCCTAGCTTCTCAATTACCAGTAGATGTGGTTTTGATTAGTACCCGGGTGGCTGCGTCATCTTTTTATAACACAATAAATTGGGTGGGGATGAAAAGGCAATTTGTTAGGATACGACAAATAATTATTTATTGCCCCCAATTTCACGGCCTAAGTGGGTCTCCCCTAGCGCCAATATTTATAGCACTTATCAACTTCAGCCTTTCTCTTGTTCTTACAAATATATACAACTCACACCTCCCTACTTTTTGCAGAAGACAAACCCGGTTTCAGAAAATTCAGTTCTTATTTGACATCTATTTTTGCCAAAAAAATTATTAACAAATCTGGCATGCCAATCGTTGAACTATTGGCAACTTCCAACAAATCAGATCAAAAACTGTAGTTCAAAAAATTGTGCAGACATGAACATTTTTTCCCTGAAATTGAACTTTGTTTCTCAGCGAGAAAGTTTTAAAAAATAATGTACTTTCTGTAATTTTTATGGATTGAAAAAAATATATATTTTTTTACCAAGCAACGAGCACACGAACTATGGCGCATTTTCATCCGCCGCAGAACATAAAAAATGAGCAGAGGAGCTTGTAATTTCTCCATCAACACTCGCCGAATTATGATTACTAGTCAAAGTTATAAAAATCTTTTGTTTCCATAATAATCGGAGACGGATAGAAGATGCTATAGTACTCCGGTTTATTTTGAACACCTTTCTTATTGATGGGATATATGCTGCAAGGAAAATCAATAAATGAGGCAGCTTTTATTGCGCTGTGATTGGCTGCTAGATTAGCCAATGAAATTCGATTTGCTTTTTGCCCCCTGTCGAACAGAGGGTTCAATTTCATTCAAAAATACATACATAGTTTGAAGCACTTGAAATTGTTCTCTATCCAAAACTGGGTCACCTATTCCTCTTAATGGGAGAAATTAATGTTGAGAAACACATTAAACTGTCACTTGTGAAAGCTCAATTTGACATCAGCGAAACATTGTCTCGCTAAATTTAACCAAAACTGGTGAAATAGATATTACCAATCTTGAAACAACAAAAACATTTAAAAGACAGAGAAACTTCATAACCTGAAAAATTTAAACGTATTTTTAGCAATTTTCTGATGATTTAATTTTACGAATGACAGATTTATATTTCGCAATAAAATCACCAAAAAGTTAGATTTCCGTCAGTAATTACTCAAAAATGTACGAAAACAATCCATCGCCAACTGCCTGCTCACCCAGTCCGAACTCAACCCAATCACAATTAGTTTTCAGCAACCAAAACCATCTCCAAAATGCAACCAGTAATCATCAATCTTTGGGCGGAAATTTCTACTCCCAAAGCAATCAAAACGGACCAGCAGCTGTTGATTATAATCTTCACGTGACTTCATTAACGGTTAACTACCCCGCGATAGCACCCCCACCACCACCACCCACCGGATCAACTTCCGTCGTCCCGGAAGCGCATCAGCACCACGGGAACGCGCCATCGAACCCACTGGCCGCGGCATATCAGAGCACTCCTTACTACTCGCCCGCCAGCGCAGTGGCGGCGGAATTAGGGCAACACTATCCACACTCACTTTTACCCGCAGCTGCAGCTACCCTGTCTTCATACAACCCTTATTACCCCTCAATGGCCGCGACCCAAATGTACCAGTCATCCGGCGCTCTTCAATCCAACCCAGCTTTACAACAGATTACAAACTCAGCCACCGCTGGATCAAACCCGATGAACTGGCACTTCGGTTTTCTGCCCACTTCGCTTGATGCCAGATCAATGGGCGCAAATATTTCACACCACGCAAGTTCGGGATCTTTGAAACACTCCCAGATCAACGAAGCACCCCACAATTTTGGACACCAGTTCAAGTTCCAGGGTTCGAATCCCGGTCTGGACAGCAATGGGTTGATGATGATTGCGTCAGGAGGAGAGGGTAATGGATCCGAATTAGATGGGGGAGATCACATGAATACTTGCCACGGTCAGATTTCGCCCTCGCATAACCAGAACGGATCGAAAGTGTTTGCGTGGATGAGCAAAAGACCACGTAAGTTACCTATAATCAAGTAAACAGCAACCCAACTGCTAGTATTAAAAAACAGACAAAGAATGAACTTTTCGGAAAGATTAAAGACAAATATCAAAATTAGTATCAATATCTCGATGAAATTTTTTTGATCAACTAAGAACTAAAATTGTTGTAAATGAATTTAATTGAAAAAACTTAGACCATTTTGAAATCATGCGTTGTAATCAGTAGCGGATTTAGAGGAAGGGTGAGGGCGGACGTCCACATCTTCAAAGACTCGTGCCCTTAGTCGAAACAGGGTCTTTTTGAAGCTTTGGGAGTGCCCGGAAAATTAATTTGGTGCTGGAACTAAAAACAGGTCGACAAAATCTTGAGAAAAAGCTAGATCCGCCCCTGCTTGAAATCATGCCATCAATAAGAGATGCGTCGAAATCTTTTTTTTTTTTCAGTAATAATACTTAATCGATTTTTCAATTAATTACTCTTTGGGTAACCCAAAAATTTCGGAATCTTAACTAATAACAAGCCAAGTAAAAATTTTTCCAAGAGTGATCAGGACACTTTTCTGCTCACCTTAAGGCGCAGAGTTAAATTTTCTGTAGCAATTTCTAAGGCAATAAAACTTCATTTAATATGCACAATTGAACTTGAAAATTACATAAATTTTCACTGCAGCATTATTGTACTTAAAATTTTTGTAAAAATGTACTAGAAAAATTTCTGATAATTTTCAAGTCAAACCGCAATATATATATATAAAGTTTAAATGCTCCTAATATATTGCTATATATATAGTGCTCTCCCTATATTTTGCTAATATATCCTAAAGCACTACAAATTTTGCTCTCCCTCAGGTTTAGCCCCTGTTTTGGCCAAATTTTCTGCGCCTCCGGCGAAATTTTGGAAAATTTTGACCAAAAATCGCGTTTATTCGGGGCGCGCTCCCCCTCAAAATTAGTTGGCGACCAAAGCGCCTTTAGAAAAATTTTAGGGTCCGTTCCCAAAAATGGGGGACCCTTTATATATATATATTTATATTCATTTGGCGGCCAATTAATTTGTTTTTATTCGACAGAGTTTAAGTGAACAAAAATGAAGTTCAAAGTCAAATTATTCCGGCAAGTTCAAAGCAATCAAGTCTGCTTTGATTGGGGTTGGGTGAAGAGAGTACAGATGAGAGAGAGAACAGATGACTTAACTTGTTGGTGTGGATAATCCGTCTCCCTCTTTCACTTTGAAAGGACCCCGTTTATTGCTCAATGTGGGGATAATTACAAGAGGAATGTACAATATAGATACAGCATATAACAATATTATTGCAAAACAGATACCGCGATCATTGTCTGAGATTTTATTTACATTTTTAGTCAAGATTAGAATCAATTTTTTGTAGGCGCAATTTTGTTTTCTACGTCAATCTCTTATAAAAAATTATCAGTTTTTTTTTAAACTTTTTGGTTGAAGTTTACACAAAAATGCGCTGCAACTTGATAGTGGAAATAGGATATTGATCCATATCTAACTTTTTTGGCGAGTAAAAATTACATTTCGGCGATTTAAAGTTACACGACTTATACAGACAAATAGCCAAGTTTACTGTGCCCTTTAGACGTGTTCGAGAAGAGCTCACTGCTTTTTGAGGGTTAATTGATTAATTTAAAACTATTGAATAATTTAAGGATGAGACCAGCTATATTTTTTCTAATTTAAACAAAATCAATACCTATGTATTGAAATCAATGCGTTAAATTTAGTATTTATGTTTTTTACAGACGAAACGATGCGAGAAAACAGCACAGAAGGTCAATTTTCACCAAATGCTCCCCTAAAATATGCTTAAATACTTTACGTAACTTGAACCTTTCCAATTTTTTTATACGCTTTGATGATTTTGTTCCAACTGCGCAGTTATTTACGTTTAACTTTGACCTGGATATTCACTATTTTGAAAAGTTAAGAAAAGAGTTTTTTTTCGAAATTTGCATCAGTGAAAAAGTGCAATCAAACGCACTGAGCGCTGTGTTTTTTCATCTATAAAAGTGTATAATTTGCTTTGGTCGTACAAATTCAATTTTGTTTCTATACAAAATGCAATTTCATTGTACGTTGCTCTTAGGGACCGATCAAGTATTTTGAAGTGGGGAGTAAATTTCAAAAAATCTCGTCTTCTTGTTTTTATGTTGACTGAATTATTTTCTGAGTTCTCTTAAAACTTTAAAAGCGCCCTTTTTTGTGATATCTTCTTCTAAATGAATCCCTGCATTGAAATTTTTTGTGAATGAACTTCATTGAGACGCAATTTATTTGAAAAATAAAACAGTTGAGAGGCTTCTAAAAGAAAAGTTGTTTATTTTGATTTTTTCAAGGTTGTCCTGTTTTCTTTAAACATGATAATTAGTATTGTATTTATAACTGCTTTTAGGTAAATGAAATCCTTTTTTTAAATTTTAAGGTCTTGATTTTTATGGCGAGGGCTTAAAGGATGCATCATTGAATTACATGCTTAATTTTTTTTCAATGATTTTTTGGTGAGGCATTGTGTAATAATAATAACAAGACTGCTCGTATCAGGGCGAAGCCCTGAATGTTCCGATTGCCTTTTAAGGTTTATGGAGCAGCAGTAAAAACATTAAAAAAATAAAATGAAATTAAAAAAAAAGAAATTTTTTTCTAAAATTTGAAATTTTTTATGAAAATCATCTCCCCACACGCCATATAAAGTACAAAAAGAGAGATTTCCTTGTAACAAATCAATTATGGCAAATAAGCTTCGTTCAACCAATTTGGAACGATTTATAAGACGGATTAAATCTCCGGTTACGCGTTAATAGCGCGAATTATATCGCGCGATAATTGTCCCAAATTGGTCAAAATGGCCATCTTTAAACCCTCATAACTTTACGAAAAATGATCACAGGTGAAATATCTTTTCAAATTTAAGCTCAGGACAACAATACCTTTTGAGTGATATAAAAAAATTCCGTCAAAAATGGCTAGTTAAAAAGTCGAAATTTGTCTGAAGAAAAAAAAAACCCACCCCGAGCACAAATATTCCGTTACTTTCGTATCGAAAGTCGGAACAATAATCATAATAAAATTAATAACTTGTTTATATTAATTGCCCAATTTGAAGCACTTCAACTTAATCGTATAACTAATTATTTATCTTAAAAGGACTCAATCTAAGGGATCGCCGTTAGACAAAGGACGTCTGTTTTCAGGTGTAAATTGTTTCCAAGGCAACTTATTTTTGTTCTAGCAGTTTTTTCAAGGCAATCTTTTTTTCTAGCGACAGACTGCAAACGCACGCGCACTGCCTACACGCGGTTCCAGACACTTGAGCTGGAGAAAGAGTTCCACTTCAACCGGTACCTCACTCGCAGACGGAGGATAGAGATCGCCAATCTACTCGCACTGACGGAGCGCCAGATCAAAATATGGTTCCAGAACAGACGGTAAGCCGCAACACAATACTTGCGAATTATTCAAACCCATATCCCAGCCATACATCATAGTAATTGCTTCAATGGACTCATTTGACTGAAGAAATATGCTGGCTCCATTTCACTGGAAAATGTTCTTGCTCTTTATCCCCTTCTATCACCGCACCCTCCCCCCCCCCCCCCCGACCTCAACAGGGTTACGTCTCCGCCTCTCAATCGAAAGGTCGGATGTTCGAGGCCCACCATGATCTGTGCTCGTTGCTTGAGGGTGAAGCAACATTACCCAGCCCAGAAAAATAACCAAAAAAAAAAAAGCATGTAGTTCTTAAAAACAAGGGCACAACAGCGGTTCGCCGTGATGAGCTGTACAGCTCTTGTGTTGGTCCTTTCCCCCGTGGATAAATGGTCTTAAAGAACAGGCCCATATGCTCATTCATAAATATGCTTGTTGTAGATTTCTATGATCGAATATTGAACTGTGTTTGCAATAACTATACAAAAATATAAAAGGAAAAAAATCTAGGCAAAAGGGAAGGTCATATGGCGACCTATTTCTTTTTTGAATGTTTTTGTAAACCACAGATTGATTTTTTGATGGTATTTCGACGACAAATTTTGGGTCCACCAAGCTCGAAATAGTTCCAACCTTTAAATGCGTCTATACTCTAACTTTGAAGTTCAAGCGGCACGCAAAAAAAAACTTTTGTCCAAAGCATTTTTGCAAATATGAAGACGAGTTTTGTTTTAGAATGAAGTGGAAAAAAGACAACAACCTGAAGAGCATGTCTCAAATAGACTCCATCACAACTGCGTGAACAAATCAGAGGCTGTCGAAATGAAACAAAAACAGAAACAGAAAAAAACTTCATTAGAAAGAAGGGCTTTAAATTCGCTCATTCTTCGGCAATTCAAAACCCAATACATGCAGGGTACTCTTAAATCTATAAAACATTGCTCGAGATAGTCGAGTTCCAATAACTTCTTTATTTACTCCGTCAAATCGGAGATAATGTTTTGGAAACTTGGTGTTTAATTTAAAACAGACAGCGCGAGGAAATTTTTTATTAATGTTTGTAAATTTTTAATATATTTTGCTAGAGCATCAAAAAATATGAATTGAAATTCTTTGAAGCAAGTCTCAAAATTTAGGCTAGTAGTTAGAGTTAAAACTAAATAGAAGTCCACTTAATCCGAAATTGTCTGTTAAACGACACTTCGTAGATTCGTCGATAATAGTAAGGTCGCACGGCTGGTCTCTTTTAAGCCTATTTGTTTTGTAGTTAGGGCCAAATTATTGGCAACATCCAATTAATTTTGAAGCACCTTTTCGACCGTTTTAATTTGTTCAAAGTCGCCAATATTGCCAATAATTTGGCAAAAACTATATTTTAAGTTTTTCTTTCTGAGCTCATAAAAGACAACTGAAATGAACATAATAGTGTTTTTCATCCGTGGAATACTAAAAATTAACGTTAAAAAATCAAAAATACCAATTTAAAAAAAGTTTGAAAATTGTTTATTCCCCAAATGGTGCAATCAAACTTTACTCGAGTAGAATTAAGTTTTCACGGCTTGAATTAAGCATAAATAAGATATTTTAGGCCTGTTCGCTCACCTCAATCGCTCGAAATTGGACCAAAAATTTAAATCGAATTTTTCTTGACATTAAGAGAACTTCTGAAAGTCGTTAAAGAATATAAATAACCTCAAATTAAGGGCTTATTTTAGTTTTCAAATTAAGGGCTTATTTTAATCACGACTGAAAGCTTTTTAAAATGATATATCACTGGACACGTTCCGAGTATTTTCTGTGTTAGCTTATTTTGCGTGGAAAAAAAAGAAAAAAAAACAAAACACCCGAAAACAAAGTTCCTCCCCATTTTCAATAGTGAGAACAAATATGAGTATAGAAAACACTGATGACAGTTTGTAATTCCTAATATTTCAATTTCTTCGTTCGAAGAATGAAAGCTAGTCGTTCACGGGAAATCCGTTATGATTAAACATTCATACAAAACTTTGTATTTAACGGGAAAAAAATCACTTGAAAAACAATTATTTTTCCAATATTTTTAAACCAGATAAAACCATACTTTCACAAAAATTTCAATAGAAGTATACGTTTAGCGATTTCTTTGCACATCTGATAGCACATTTTAAAATATAATTAGCAGCTGAGCATACTTCCAGCCAACAACTTTTGGTATTGCATAAAATTACTTTTTCATAAAAAAACTAGAAGCAAAAAAAACAGAAAAATTGGTAGGATGGTTTAATTGAGATTGAATGGATCCGACCTTTGTTTTGAGCTGGAAATATGATTAAGTTTTATGATAAAGTGATCATACCAATGGTCTCGTTTACAGGAGAGCATGTAACCGAACCCACTAGACTCAGCGCGGGGTTTGCATTTATATAGGAAATGGGCGGAAAAGTCAAACTGTCCCGAGAATTTATAACAGGGTATAAAAAATCTAATGAAACTAAAAAAAGAGAGCCCAAATTGGTTGTTGATAGCAGCTCTCAGATAGCATTTGAAACAATCAGCACCGTTGGAAAGGAAGCCGCCAAGTGAGGTGAGTCAGTTGTTGTGAGCAGTCAAGAGATGAAGAGAAAGGTTGTTGGATTAAGCTTTTGAATATTTCGTTTATCGCGTACGCTATAGACGAAATTATTGACCTGCAAAATGCATCCTAGGAAAAAATACTGTCCTGAAATTTCAAATTTCCAAACCTAAGAGAAACAATTTTTTTTCGACAAGAAAGTTTTTTTTAGAAAAAATATGTCACTCAAACTGTCTTTGAAAAACCAGCTTTTGTCTGCTTGGTTTGTAAGCTAATTTGAAATGTTTGCATGCAGGCAGATAGATGTTTGTGATTATTTTTTCACAATAAAAAATCATCGGAACAACTACCTACTGCAAAAAGCTGGTTTTTCAAAGACAGTTTAAGTGAGTTGTTCCGATGATTTTTTATTAATGCGAAAAAATAATCACAAACATCCATCTGCATGCAAACATTTCAAATTAGCTTACACACCAAGCAGACAAAATTTCAGAAACAGAGGCGAAGCGGAGCTTTACATCACTTGAGATACAATACAAACAAAAAAAATTTACGAAGTTGAAAAAAACTTAAAACAATTGAAAAAGACTAGGTGAACCAAAATTTTCTTATATCTCAATAAAATATAACTACGGGCCCAGCTAAGACTGGTTTGGTACTTTTATAACTTGTTTTAATGATGCGGTATAAAATGGGTAATTTCCTTAATGTGAATTTGCTCAAAACCATAGTTGCTTCTCTACTAAAATAAGCAAAAAACAGTGAAAAGTGAGATAATGGAATTTTAGCAAAATGTAACATTTCTCGTACGAAAAATTAACGAATCGCCGCGGCCGTAGGAAATTCACTCGCAATCGGTTCTTTCTACTGAACCCTTCATCTCAGATTTTACTGAGTGGTTTTTAAGAAAAGTCAAAAAGTTTCGTCAATATAATGCCAAAAAACGGCCATCTTACAAGAACTTCAATTTCCCATACCCATATTTTGCTCCAATGAAACTATGTCGTGCCTCTTCACCAGAGAAGATAGATTGCCAAACCAAGGTTTTTCGATTGATCACTTAATCTGAGAATCGGCAGAGCAATTTTCGAGAAAAGTCAAAAAAGTTTCCAAAAAACAGTCAAGGTTTCAAAACGTTGATTTTTTTGAAAAGAGTAACTTTTTTAAAATGAAATTTTGAAGAGCCAAACATAAAATTAAGCTTTAAGCAATTTTTCATTTCAATTAAACCTTTGATATGCGATTTGGCGGGATAGTTATCGTGAAAAATTTCCAAAAAAATGGTCGACAAATCAAAAATTTGAAAGTCTCTAGCTTTATCTGAAAAGTTTTCAACGCAGCTCTTCAAGCAAAGAAGATTCAAGCACAACAAACAAAAATTTGACATTTTCTAGTTGTAGATAAAAATTTTTGAACGCAGCTCCTCAAGCAAAGAAGATTCAAGCAACCTGTTATTTTGATTGAACCCAAAAGCTTGATTGTCAAATGGTTATCTTTATTGTTATTTCGATTGAACTAAGAAGTTCAGATTTGTGAGTATAATGTTTTGAGACACATCAAATAGTTTCAAAAAACGGTAAAAAACTGACTTTTCTGAGAATTAAAGTTTTTTTCAAAAAAGTTACTTGGGGGTAGCCGCGCATGCAGAGGAACTCAAGCAACATCTAAAATCATTTCAAATTAAATATCAAATTTGGGAGGCTAGATCTTGAGAAAAAAGTCGAAAAACTTTATCAACAAAAATGGCATAATTATTTTTTGAATTAAAAGTAAGACATAAATTAAGATAAAAAAAGCCAAAAAACTTGATCTACAAAAATCACATTTGGATGATGTTCAGAAATGACCTAAAGAAACATTGAGAACCTTGGCTGAGCGGAAATTAAGACATAAAATCTAGGGTCGACAAAAAGTTTTCAAAAAACGAGCACCTTCACAAATTGTTCATTTTCAAGGCGATTAGTTTTTTTCATCAAAAATGAGGGCAAAACTAGTTTTGCAGTTTAATTTCATTAATTGATTAAGCAGTTAAACCTCAGATTTGGCAGGTGTTTTTAAGAAAAGGAACAATTTTCCAAAAATAGTCAAAATTCCGACATTTTATAAGGCCAGAACTTTTTTTTCAACAAAAATTAGCGCGTAGCAACTTGTACAAGTGCTATGTCTAAAACAGCGTTCAGAATTGTAATGGTATTTTGCGAGCACAAACAAAATAGTTAAAAAATCGGTCAAAAACTCATTCCAACAGAATGAGTTCGATAGACTAAGACCGTCCAATAAAATAAAGAAGGGTTAAGCAGACTATTTAATCACACAGAAGTAGCTGTTCTATCTACTAGTAACTCTTTTTGAACTTTGGTGAGCAAAATCTCGAGAGAAACCGAGACCTTTGCGAAAAAGCAAAAACTTCCAGAAGAGTCTCGTACATATGTTTTCAGATTTTCTGTTTTTTATCGAGCATAAACTAGCCAGCAATAAACCATAAACAAGAATAACTTAGGATGAAGCAAAAATTACTAAAATATAAAGCAGCCTTGAAGCCACAAAATAATGAGCACTTTTATCTGCGACTTGAGTTTGAAAAAAAAAATGAAACCAGTAAAATGACACTACGCTCCGTTGTGTAAAAACCAATATTTTTAGGACCCATACATACTGAAACAGTCAAAAAAATTTGAAAACTAGCCAATTAACTAGGCATCATAACTTTACTAAGCCGATATAACAACAGCCGAACCCGTTTAATCGAAAAAAAAAGAATAAAATCGGAGTTCGAATTTTTACAACCTATACAACAAATTTCCATTTATTGAAGAAAAGTTTGAATCGAAGCTTGGCTTTGCAACACTTGAGATACAATCAAAACATTGCATTTTACGATAATTAAAAAAAAAAGAAAATCCTGACAAAAATATGATTGACCATTTTTAAGCCGGAAACGAAACTGTAGTCATAATTAAGAGCTATCAAATTTTAGAACTTGAATTTGTTACAGCCCATCCCTCGTGAAACACGAGAAAGCATGAAAAACACTTCTTGAGTTTACGCAATATAATTTGAATAAGCCAACATAAAAAAATTTGACTCCGTTAAACGAAAAAAAGATTAAAATTATTTGAAATCGGTTTGTAAATTTAGTAACTACAAAACTTTCAGTTATAGAAAAAAAATTTTTGAATAAAACAAACAAGCACTGAAATTTAATTATTTGAAAGTGTACATATTACAAATTGCACTTAGGAAAAAGGACACATGGGCCGACAGAAATTAGGACGAAAACCACAAAATCAAAAAATCACCAATTTTCAATAAATGTATTTGAAAAATTAATTACTATTTAAAATGATCTGAGATGTAGTTTCATTTGATTTTGAGCATGTCAGCTTTTACAACAAAAAATATACGTTCAGTTAGTGATATGCGTGCAAAGTAAGAAATACGTGCAGCTAAAATTGTATGAAACGTTTTTAAGGGGGAAAAGTTCTAGTTCCCGATTACAAGACATTTGCTCTCTCCAGTGAAAAAATATGAGAGGGTAGAAAAACGGTCAAAAATCACAGATTTGATTTTACGGAGGGCGATTACAATTTTTTGCAAAAATTTTCTAAGTGGCTCTTATTGCAGGTGAGTTTATCACTACCCGTTATTTCCATTGAACCCAAATTCTCAGATGTGAAATATTCCCCAAGAGACTTTTTGAAAGCTACAGACAGAGGGGTAAAGAGAACAGAGACTGGTGGAGTATTCAGGCGCACAGGGGAGCAGCTGTTCTTCCACTGCTACCTCTTTTTTGAAAAAAGATTGAATCGTTTTTGATCAAACAAATTTTTGTAGAAAAAAATGAAAACTTCCATTACCTGTCAACAAGTAAAACAAAAAACTCAGTCCCATACAATTTAATAACACCTGTTTTTATAAATCAAGAATTCTAGGCAAATATGCAGGTAAGACAATTGAATTTTAAGTTAGCAACGGAACAAAACTGACAACGCGAAATTAAAGCCGAAGATCTTTGAGCAGACACCAGATGAGCCGAAAAAAAAATTAATGCACAAACTTTAAAAACTTCAAGCCCCCCTGAAATTACAAAAAACAAAATTAGCATTTACTATGATACTTACTAACAACACAACTAAATCAGTGATTTTGCAACTAAGCCGACAAAACTTGAGCGAATGAACGAAAGTATGGCAAATCAATTTAACTGGAAAAAAATTTGCAATAGCCTTCATACTGAAAAAAAAACAACTTAAGTCAGGGATTCAAACCCCGTATCTTAGGTGCAAAAGCGACGACCAAGAGCGAGGGAACCTTGAAATTGTTGATTCAATAATGGAGCATTTTGAAAAATTGTTTAAAAAAAGTTGTTTGCTGGAAAAAAATCTACTTCCCGACTTTAAAGCTTTTGCATTTTCAAGTTTAAATCAAAAAGCCAAAAAACAAAAATCAATATTCTCCTGACGCGACGGTTAAGAGAAGAAAAACGAGAAACTGACAACAAACTCGTTTAAAAAATTTACCTCAAAAACTCGACCAGAGAAGAAAAAACTGTACAGAGGCGAAGCTGCGCTTAGAATCACTTGCGATCCAACACAAAAAAGCCGCAAAAACGGGAGAAAACTCCAAAACGTAGAAATACTAGATCTATCAAAATGAATCAGGCTAGTTTTGATGTCATGTCAACAAAGACAATCGAAAGTTAAATTAGCAAGAATAAAAAGACGAATTCACTTTGCAGAAATCCTTTAAGCCGAAACAAAAACAAAAAAAACAAAAAGACTAAGGCTTATAAAAAGCCCCTTCTCCTTCAAAACACACAAACACAGACAGGTTTTTGCTAGTCAAATGAAACAATGCAAAGCAGCTAAGCCGATATAAAACAGTCCGAATTCTTTGTTAAAACGAAGAAAAAAAGCCGGAAAACAATTCAAACTGTTTAAGACTTATGATAAACTTTCAAAACACTCGCAGCCCCAAAACACACACACAAAATCTTTTTTCGCAAGTCAAAAAGAGCAAAATTATGCCATTAAATTGATATAATATAGACTGAAACCAATCAAGTCGAAAAAGTAAAAGAAAAAATTAAAGAGTACAAAAAAATGTTGCCATGAAAACTTGAGTTTTAATTTCTCTTTAAACTTAATCAAATTGTGCAATTTAGAGTTGAGCATTAAAACTAGGTGAGCGGACTGAATATGAGATTACTGAGCCGATAAAAAGGTATAACGAAATCATGAAGGCACAAAAAAAATTTGAAGAAAAAACCAAGAAATTACAAATAGACGAAGTAAATCAAAACCCTAAAAGCATCTAATATGAAAATTACGTGGGAAAAAACAGTTATAAGATGTAGCAACTAAGCCGACAAAACATAAGCAGCCGAATATTAGGCCGACAATTTTTTTGAAACGCTTTAATTTTCGTTTGAAAAAAAACCAAGTCCTGTCAGGTTAACCCCAAAAACCTTTGCGGTCCCAGGCGTATTCCTAACCTCAAGACCATTTCTGCCGAATATACAATGAAATTATCTTGCAAATTACGAACAGTAAGATATGTGGAAACTAAGCCGACAAAATATAAGCAGACAACTGATAGGGCGCTATTTTTTTGATACTAAATAATTTGGGCTTAAAAAACACGAGCTGACCGGATTCCAGCCTAGGCCCTCAACTAATTTTCTTAATCGGTAGTTAAATATGAATTTCAAAAAAATGAGCAAGATGCTACAGAATCGAATTGTGCACAAATAATTCGAAGATTTCGTTACGCTAGTTGTCAACCCAATTTATGGAAATTGATATGGTTAACACTTTTTCTCATAAAAACAAATCATAAAAGAATTGATCAGTAGATGAATTTTCTATTTCGCTGTAAAATCCAATTACTAAATTCCACGTTGAAACCTATATTTAGAACATCAGAAAAACTTTGAACAAAAGATATTTTTCCAAGATTTTTTCTATTTTCCCCTCAGTTGTGAAGTTTATTGATTTTCTAGTTGCTTTACGTGCAATTACGGCTTAAATAGGACATGCAGATTTAATCCTTCTAGAACTTTGTTGGGATGTCTAAGAGGCGTCTTGTGATATAATTTTCTTATCTATTATTAACGTAATTTCAGCGTGATTCTTGAGTAATTAAATAAAAACCAAAATGACTCGTTTTTTGGGTAAATCTTAAAGAAATTTGAGAAAAACGATTTTGAAATTTCAAGTTTTGGTCGTTTCGTCCGGATAATTTAAAGCGCTAGTTTTCAAAAATCAAAATCAAAGGTCGGGCAGTGGAAAAGCTGTTTTCTGTTCCGCTGGGAAATCTGAAAATTAAAACCCACTTTCGCACCTAATTAGCGAACTTGTTTTTTCGCGCCATTTGCGCTTTCTTATTTGTAGAGCGTAATTTATAGTGCCTTCCTTTTAGCAAATGAATTTGAATTGAACACAAAGAAATCAAAGTCAAACTGCCAAAAAAAATTTGGCCTGATCCAATTTTAAATAAGTGTAGTACCTGATTGCAAAACCCGTGTTTATCGCAAGGATGAAGACTTTCCTGTAAAAATATTAAATCATCGCGCCCTATTTAAGTGTCAACTCTAAGTTCATGAAATTTCATTAAAATGGCCCTGTTGCAGAGAAGTAGTTTCCGCCCGGAGTCAAAGCACAGGTCTGTGTTCCCGATCATAATTTGATGCGCGAATTCTGCGAAAAAGTGTTGTACCACTTAATAACAATTGCTAACTGCAAGGTTTAAAAAATCCGTTGAGAAACTAGTCTTACTATTCCGACTTTTGATACGAAAGTAACGGAATATTTGTGCTCGGGGTGGGTTTTTTTTTCTTCAGACAAATTTCGACTTTTTAACTAGCCATTTTTGACGGAGTTTTTTTATATCATTCAAAAGGTATTGTTGTCTTGAGCTCAAATTTGAAAAGATATTTCACCTGTGGTCATATTTCGTAAAGTTACGGGGGTTTAAAGATTGCCATTTTGGCCAATTTGGGACAATTAACGCGCGATATATTTCGCGCTATTAACGCGTAAGCGGAGAGTTAATCCGTCTTAGAAATGGTTCCAAATTGGTTAAAAGAAGCTTATTTGCAATAACTGGTTTGTTACAAGGAGCGAAATTTATCCTTTTGTACTTTATATGGCGTGTGGGGGGATGATTTTCATAAAAAATTTCAAATTTTAGAAATTTTTTTCTTTATTTTGTTTTATTTCATTGAGTTTTTTAATGTTATTACTGCTCCATAAACCTTAAAAGGCAGTCGGAACATTCAGGGCTTCGCCCTGATACGAGCAGTCTTGTTGTTTTTCTTCCTAGATTAACTGAGTGTCAAAGACGCCGACCCTGATATTCTTTATATGATTTTACTACGTGGTCTCTTTCGATTTTAATCTTGTTTATTTGAGGTTATCTCAACTATCAATATCCATCCTGTGCGTTCAAAGCTCAGCAAAAAACATAATTACATTTGCATTACATTACATTGCAATTGCATAACTGTGCAACTTCAGCTGAAACCGGCTGGATATAATTCTATGAAAAATCTCATTTAATCAACTTTCCTTTGATCCATGCGATTTCGGTACCAAAATTTAATCAAATGAAATTTGAATTGAACTAAGCGAACGCTAGTTTAGAATAGACAATCGAACTAAGAGCATTATCTATTACTAGAGAAGAAACGGGTTTTCAAACTCGAATCAATTGGAACCAGAGAAACATTTGCAAGAAAAACCGTTTCTTTAATATCAAATCATTATGTCACAAATACCCTAAATGAATTTCAAACGGTATCTCTGCTCTATCTGGTTTTTCCCATAGCTAAGCGGGCATACAAATAAACAACCACTAACGCACTAATTAAATGTACAATTTTTAGCATCGAAATCTACGAAGCATCCTCGGACAGTATAGCACTCAAATTTAGCACCAAGTGCAGAATACACCATCGAAACATGACCCCCGCCACGTCCTTTCCACAAAACGTGAAATATCAACAATTGCTTCTAAACAACTATAATTGAAATTAAATATCGGTGGAAAACGGAGGAGAGCTTTACGAAAGTATTTCTAAACTTTGAAATAGTGACCTTAATCGCATAAGCAACAAACGTGAGCATCAAAGTAACACTAAAACACGAAATGACACTAAAATCTTCCGAAATCAATCACTAATAGAGAAAATACAAATGAATACAAAACTTTGCTGAGATAGAAACTTTCACCTAAGCGCCGTATGATTTAGTATATGAATTATTCCTTTAAATGTAGTTTAGTTGCATTGAACTTGATGCGAAAGAGCATCGAAAATATGGTCACATTAATTACCAAATAATATCATTCATTGAACCACAAACTAGTCAGTTAGTGGTCACACTAAACATTAATTCGAGATTAAAAGGATACTTATAATTCAAACAAAAAAAATCCGGATATAATCAAGCTACCGGAAATAATTAAAGTTTTGAACTCAAGGGTTAGTTTAAGATACGATATTAAGCATAAGCGTGCAACTACTACCGTTGAACCAAAAATGCAGCCATAATTATAAATTGTTTCTTCGGTTAGAAAACCCACTCAAGTCTCTTCAGACTCGACAAAAATCGTAGTCTCTTTTCAAGATGCCATTGAAGAAATTTCGTCGGAGGGAGAGGGGTTCAAAAACAGGAGCGGGGAGTCCATTCTGGCAGATGAGGTGCAGGATATATTGGAGAAAAAATCGGCGAAATTGGGGGTCCTGTTTGTACTTCTGGTGCCACTCGTTAATCTGCGTGTTGAGGCCGCAGCATCATTCTCGCTCAGACCCCAAAATTGAGTTTGCCACAGATCCTCAAGATAGTCACTGGCAACTGAGCACTCGCCTTCCAGGCTCACGTCGATTTTTGGATTGGGGACAGCCACTCTATTATTATTGTAGTTATATATTACGCGAACTGGTTTTTTATTCACAGGTGCGTTTCCTGAATTGGTCAGAAGGGATACCTGACCGCCGTTCTCTGAATTTTCTTCCACAGAAACTAACTTATCCAAATGTGTCCAGCATTCGCCTTTCGCATTATTGGCGTCTGTGTTGAGTTTGAACTGGCAATTGTCATCGCCAGCCGGGCATCGAATATTTTGCACTGATAAGTGATGTAGATTTGCCATGTTTTGAGTGGACGTCACTGCGTTTTCATTGCACCCTAAATGCACAGGGACAATTGAAGAGTAAAAAAATGTACCCCAATAAGCAGCACACATTTACACTACAACCGATGCCCAGATAATTTTTTCCATACCTTACCACGGAGCTTTGATGTATAATTCTACTTAATTGGGATCGGGAACATGGCTTTTATAATCAAGCCTAGCACATGGACTCTTAAACCTAAGCACAAGAGGGATTGACAATGAAAATTATACTGAACTAATATACCGCGCAAAAACCACTGCACTAGTTTTAAAAATCAACCAATAACATTTATCGATACCGACAGCAGAAACATCTGGGCAAATTGAGATCTTGGATAGAGAAACATTTAATTAAAAAGTCAGAAAGGGAAGGGGAGAAAAGCTCTCCCAAATCTTTATACAGACCTTTTTTCGAACAAATTTTTTACGCAATTTTTCAAAGAACAGGCTAAAAAGGCGTTTTTAGGTACTTTTTGGAAAATTTCGACCACAAAATCGCGTTTTTTCGGCGCGCGCCTCCCCCCTCAAAATTATTATATATTGGCGCCTTTCGAAAATTGAAATTGTTGATTTGGTAGCATATAAACAAGCACAAGTATAATCCAGTCGAAAAAACGTAACTTTTATATAATAGATTTGTAATAATTATGTAACAGTTACGAAAGATATGCAAATTCATTCATATGATGTAACTTTTCGGCTGGCTTCTACACTCATTTTCGGTTGGTTCATACTTCAGCTGGTTTTTTTACTGTCGGTTTTTGCTTATACCTCTATAAGACCTAAATGCAAATTAACTCTCCCTCAAGCAACAAGAAAGGATCATGGTTGCATACAAAACAAAATCAAGGAAAAATCGCTTAGCTAACTAATACTTAACAAAAAAAATATTTCGATGTTTCAAAAAAAATTCCGCATATTTCGAAGGTCTTGTTAGTTTTGATTATTGAACTTTTATACAACTTATGATCGATGGCGACCACGCAAACAGTGGTAAAACCAAGCTGCAGTGGTACTGTTTGCAGGGCATGACATTTAAAAAATCAAATCGAACAAGCAAACTATAATCAGCTTGGACTTGAAAGTCACTAACCGATGTGATTCAGTTTAGCGTTGAAATGAACATTGGTGGTCTCCTCTGGGAAGCTGGATCTAGTTTCTTCGTCGAAATCATGTTCGTTGAAGTTGTCATCTCCAAAGGCCGAAATATTGTCAAGTGAGATTCCCAGGATGTCAGTCTCGTCCATCATGAACTCTTCGGGGATCAAATCATCAAAGGAATCCGAAACTGATGGTGGTAGGTTGCTATCACTGTTTGTCTTCAAGAACTCATGGTTATGTATTTGTTCAAATTCTTCCTTCAAACTAAAAATCTCTGCCGAACTTTCGGTTTCAAATTTCCTAGGCATTATGGGGTTTTCAATCGGATTGATCAAAGCTTCGTCTTTTATATCTGGCGTCGAGCAGATCAACTGATTCAAACTGTAAAACAGGCAAAATTTAAAACAAGTTCAGCTAGATTTCCCAGAAAAAAAAACAAGAGCACTAACTCAGTGAATTGTTCGTTCAAGCAGTCGTTGAAACTGTGGATTTCTTCTTTCACTTTTCTGGCTTGGTCTAAAGCTAAAAAAAAAAGTTGCATTACAGCTCCATAATTGACAAATATGTATCAAGAACAGACATTATCAAAAACAGATATGTGATGTGCAAGTAGCATTAAATTGTACCGAAAACAGTTCTTAGGAAATTTCTGAACTAAAATGAGTATTTGGAACTTCAAGAACTAACTCAAAATTGCCACCTATTGTAACATATCACCGCAATTGAAAACAGGCCGAAACCTATAGCCGAAAAAAGGAAAAAGAAAAAAAAAACTGTTGTCATGGAAAACTTAAATTCCTATTCAGATTTGTAGCACTTTGTGCAATCCAGAGGTCATTAATAGATGAAATAAGTCATAAATAGGTGATTAAGCCGATAATAAATCATTTGGGCAGACTAAAGTTTTTAAGCGAAAAAAAAGAAAATATACGATGCCAAGGCTAGTCAAATTACAAAGAGCAGAAAAACAACAAAAGATTACAAGCAACTACAAAGTAACGTGCGTGCAGCAAAACAAAAACAAATCTACGATGTGGCAATTAAGCAGACACAACATAAGCATACAAATAAGAAGCCGACAATTTCTTTCTGAAACAGAATACTACCCGTTTAAAAAGAAACGGGTCCTGTCAGATTCGATCCCAGGACCTTTGCCGTCACAGGCGTATTCGTTAACTCTTTTAGGGGAAAATTCTTTACGGGAAAAAGTCTAGTACCCGATTGCAATACCCTTGCTTATTGCAAGGGTAAAAATCACGATTTTTTCTCTAGGTGGTATTTAGGGAGCTAAAGATTTAATAAGTACGATAGATTATTACAATTTCCTTAAGGGATGTTCGATCACCACTAGCCCTCACTCGACGCAGGTAAAAAAATGAATACAATTCATCAACAGAAACGCGAAGCTGGGCTTCGCAAACACTTGCAGCCTGCACAACTTTTTTCGACCATCGAAAGGCACAAAATGCGACCATTAAACAGTTATATATTAGAGGCCGAAACGTATCAAACGAAGAAAAAAAGAAAACAAAAAGCCGAAAAAAATTTTGCATGGAAAACTTGTAATATAATTTCTATTAAGATTTTAAGCATTTTGCATGATCCAGAGGTGAGCCTACAAATTATGTTTCCTATGAAACTACTCGAAATTAGGCCACTAAGCCGATATAAAATAGACCGAAGAGTATTAAGCCGAACAAAGGACACAAAAAAAATTTGAAAAGGACGGATATTTAAAATGACAATTTCAATCATGCTTAATATAGGAGTAGGATTTGCAAAGATGACGAAGAGGTGAAGGAGTCAAGAAGTGAGCCCTGTGGACAACGTTTTATTAGGAGAAAAAGTCGAGTACCCAGTTGCAATACTTGCTAATCGCAAGGGTAAAAACCGATAAAAATGAAGAAAAACTTACACGAAATCAGACTTGGTAAATTTACAAATTACTGAAACTTCAAATATCGTAGAAAACTGTTTAAATTGATTTAAAAACTATTCTTTAGGAAGTACGCTAATTAAAACCGTACCAGAAGATAAAAAACGTTTAAAAAACGGAAAATGAACCGACGAAAATAACTAACCCGAAAAAAAAAATCGAGAAAATTTTTTGAAAAAATAATTACTAACTGAAACGGTCTTAACTACTACTTAATTGATGGTAGTTTTATTTGAATTTGCAAAACGTTGAGTAAGAAGTTACCATTCTGTGAACAAAATTTTTTACGGGCAAAAAAAGTCTTGTAACCGATTGCAATACATTTGCGTATCGCAAGGGTTAAAACGTAGGACAATGAAATAACTTGAATCTTCGTCGTACCTTTTTTCAAGTTTGTTAGAGGGTGCGGCTTTCGCTTTAGTGTAACGACTATCTTTTTCAGCATATTTTGTCGTTCTATCAGGGCATCTAGGCAGTTTGGTTCTCTCCTGTTAGAATATTCGTCTTTGAATGGAGAACCCGATTTTAGATTCCTCTTTCCCTTTTTCTGTATCGGCACTTTTGACTGTTGTAAATTATTAGGCAAATTTGCGGGACTTTTGTTCAGTCTAGGAGACAGTCGTAGCTTTCTGATGGATTTAATGAACCGGGGTGAATTTCTGTTCAACCGTTTACGCTTGGAGCTAGCTTTAGAAGGAGTCACTATTCCGAAGCTCGAATTAATTAAAGCAACCTCGTGATCAGCTTCACATTCTTCGGAGGTACATGATTGAATGGGTTTTGTAGCTTTTAAACCGTTTTTCTGAGCTATACATTGATCTTTGTTCATCACGTTTTTCTCGAAAGTTTTATTCTCCATGATCAATGCAGGTGAACAGAATTTGTTGGGATATTTCAAATGGGCTGTTAATTGTACTTGGGCAGGAGGGTTGGGAAGGGACGAATGCTGGATAAGATTTAGTTTACTACTGTTATTGGACATTGGGTCTGCTGTTACTTCAACACCGAGGTTAGCACCTTGAGACGAATAGCACCTATTGAGACAAAATTGATTAGCAACTGCTGGTTTTGTTGAGGCCGGTTGCAATCGCTGCAGCCGCCGACCCTGAAGACCTCGGTTGCTACTAAATTGGCTACCAGAAGTGGATAAAGATACTTTTGAGAACGAATTGTGAGAGCCTGAGTTTGGTTTGGTAGCACCACGTATTGCTGTTAATTGCTCGCGCACGGTTATGCGTCCAACAGACGAGTGGAATAGTGATGGAGTTACTAAACCAGCACTAGAGACATTAGACCCAGCATAGTAACGCCTCCCACTCGTTGCTCCAATACCCGCCGACATAGCACCACCACCACAGCTATTGACTTTGCGCTTGATCCGCTTATTAGCCATAGAAATAGTCACCTTCGAGTAGCACCTGAAACAAACGCTCGATTAGATAAATCAACTTATGTGACTTGAAAACCTAAATATATCGAGGGTAGCGAATTGCTTATCAGATTGTTCCGGCCAATATTTATTTCAACAAATAAAATATTAGCATGATGTCATCTGATAACTTTCCCTGATTGACTATACTATTTCGAGCTCCATTTACCTCTGTTATAAATCTGCCTCATACAGGACTGATTGTTGAAGATGATATTCATGCAGTAACCTGGATCTCTAATTAAATTGGGCCCAGCCAGGATGCAATCAAGAATGAAGACAATATATCAAAAGTCCATTTCTAAATATTATTTAAACAATTACAAAAAAAAATCCGAAAAATTGGACTTTTCGCCATCCTAACCCCAATCAGTGATGAAAGCTTTCTTTTTCTGTTACTAGGCTGGGGAGGGGGGCTAAAATGCATCAGAAAGACTAAATACAATTTCCTCGCATAGAAAATAACGGTTGATACTATTATGATTGTAGAGTACCAAGAATTAAGCTGAGTCGAAACCACTATTTGCTTTGCTTATGTTTTGCACTTTTATCCATAATGGCGGTACCCGAATCTAATGATTGCTTTCTCTAGGGGTACAAGACAATACTTAAATTAGAACTAACTCAAGAATGTTCTGGGTGAAGCAGTATTTTTTCCTTTTGGATATTCGAGTCGTGTTTTTCCCATATTATGGCCGTCCTACCCTAGTTTAACCAGGGTATTCACAAGTTTCGCCCCTCTTAACTCTAGTGGCACATTTGCCCCTCACACATTTCGCCCCGAATAATTTCACAAATTTCGTCCTATCACGTTTCGCCCCTAACTTATTACAGTTAATTAACGCCGCTTTCTTAATGTACATTTTAGGGGCGAAATGTGCCAGTAATTTATGAGGGGCAAAATGTTCAACTAGATTTAAGAGGGGCGAAATGTCTGTGGGGCGAAACGTGGGACATTCTTTTAACATTATGGAGCTGTAATTTGCTGGAGGATATAATGGGAATCTCTAATCTAAAGATATTAAACATTTTAAGATTTTGGGTTTTAGAATTGCTGAACAAACACGTTACAATAAATGTCACCGAAAAACTGCTACACAACGCATTACCAACCAAGAGGGGTTCTTTTTACGTCAAACACTGCAGTTGGATGAAAGAAAATCAGGATGAAATTTTTTCTCCTGCCTTCCACGCATCCTGTAAGATAGAGCGAATAAATTTGCCGGTATTTGTAAGCTCAACATTTTACGCTAAGCTGCCATAGTGACTCTGAAACAAGACCAGGTTCTACAAGATTTTATAATTAAAATACAAAAATTGACACGGATTGTCGTACCACTCGACTGTCGCTATTAACAAGAATTGACACGGATTGTCGTACCACTCGACTGACGCTGTTAATGTCATCAATGTGTTTCTTTAATCCCATTGTAAAGATTTATTTAAATTTCATACTGGTACCTATCTTGTTTTCTATTTATTTCACACCAAATTAAATTCCATTATTAGCAAATTTTGTTAGCATGTGTAATAACCCGTTTGCATGTTTATTTATCGACAACAAAAAAATCACCAACGAGACACGTAACAAAAGAAGAATTTGAAAAATGAATTCGAAATCTTATAATTCAATAAGCAAAGAAAGAAGAAACATATAGTGACGATTTTGACTTCTAATTTCTGCCATTTGAAAGAAAAAAAATCTAATTTTTTTTTCATGTAAATCCGGAAAAAGGCTTCTTTTGCCCCCCACGAGAAAAACTAAGTCATGAGTTAAAAACGAAAGACGGAATCTCAGCTACCAATTAATCATGAAGTGCTGATTGACACATAGAAAAAATTCAGAAATGCGTTAACAACGAATAAATCGACGAAAGAAACAAAACAAATCCAAATAATCAAAATCATACCCCATTCACGAAAGAAATTGTCAAATCAGCCAAAAATCTCGCGCCGGCATAATAAATTTGTGCTTCCCATCTACTGGAACATTTTCCACACAACAATACATCCGAAGATGACAATCTCAAAGACAAATAGCTGATGACAAAAGATGACCACAACTGCATACACAGACACTTATTGCTCTCCCCGAAGCTGAGCAAATTTTAACCATCTTCAAAAGCGAATGAGTGGTTCTGCTTCTTAGAACGGTGGTTCCCATGGAATGCTTTCCAAGGTCTCATGGACGCAAGAACAATTACCATGAATTAGCCAAAATCAAATTGTTTAATTTGCTTTTCATATGCAACGATGTCGAGACAAAACCAATTTTCCACTTAATGGAAGACATCATTCGTAGCCCTATAATCCAACGTAACTCGAGCCGAGATTTTTCAGCCGAGCCGAGATTTGAAGCAAGACTTGAGCGGTTTGAGGGTTTTTTTAAACGATTGCGCTCAAAATCTTGCTTCAAAATGAGCGGTTTTTGAAGGTGTATCGGCTCTTTTTCCTTTTCCCCCCACCTGCAAATTTTTTTAATTGAAAAAAATGTTCACTTTGTCTGATTGTCATGAAAATTGGCATGTAGACTAATTAGGCCATGACAAACATATTTGGTCTCCATAATTAACCTTGTAAGACAGCTCGTTAGACTATAAAATTCATATTTGAGTGAGGTGGGGGGGGGGGGGAAGGATAAAGAGCCGGTGTATCTAAAAAACCGCTCAAAAACCGCGCAGTATTTCAACGGTTTTGAGCAGTTTATCTAAAAAAAATTGAACCGTGTCAGTATGTTTATACAAAACGAGCAATTTTAGAAGTTAAAATACAAAGGAAGAACAAGAGACAAAAGCTGACTGACTAGTGTTACAAATCGATAATGGATGGTTTTGAAATGTGGGAAGCAGGGATTGCAATATATTGAATGATCAGATATTGAATATTGAGACGATGTCAATATTGAATTTTTAATATTGAGATATTGAAGGCTAGATATTGATATTGATATTGAATTTTTTGTAGATATTGAGAAAAACGGATTTTGTATCATTGCTTGAAACGTGACGTTTTAACACATACACATAAAACAAATGGTGATAAAAAGCATTAAAATTAAACAAATTAAACAAAAAACAATTACATTGCAAAAAAAACTAAACAAATTTAATTATAATAATGATCAAAAAAGGTCAAGAGTTGAAGAAGGATGTCCAATTTATTTTTGTGTATTCAAGAAGAAAATATCAAATCTTACAAACACACATCTGAGTTAACTGGATGAAAACAAAGTTTCATTTGGTTTAATACCGGGCACAAACAGTTTTGGCGGTTTTTAGTCTTGCCAAAAAAATTGCGTCAAGTACAGGTTTCCAAATGTTAAATTTTGTCTAACTTGATTAGTTTGTTATCAACACTTAGGCAAACCCAAATTCTCGTCAAACAATTTTACTTTCTTTCAAATTAAGTATCATATTCTTACCCAATCAACCCAAAATTACTCGACGGGTGATTTTAATGCACTCTTATATGACAATATTAACATTTTTTTCAGAACCTTAGTCAAATGGTGCTTGTATCAAACGGTTTAATCAAGTCGAATAACAAAATGCTAATTTCGCACTCAAGGGCGATTTTTTCGATTTTACACATTTTGACAAACAACATAAGTTTTTTGAGCTTAGAATATGTTTTCATGAATTTCGACACAGCATGGTTCTATGCAAAGCAATCCAAAATAAATCTCCGATCAATTGCTCTTGCACATTTTTTTCTAAGCCATCAAACATGTATCAGCGCGGCCCTAGTTACTGGAAGTTAAGTTAAGGGTTTCTACCAAACAACACCAGTTTAATTCGTACAGATCTTAAAAAAACTTACTGAAGGAAGGAAGTAGTTATGAAAACATTAAGCATAATTTTCGTGACCTTCTGATATTTATTCAAGAGAACAAAAAACGTATCAATCAGACAAAACTTACTAATTTGATGTATAAAGAAAATTTTATTTCTACTAGGCTGGGGAGGGGGGCCAAAATGCATCAGAAAGACTAAATACAATTTCCTCGCATAGAAAATAACGGTTGATACAATTATGATTGTAGAGTACCAAGAATTAAGCTGAGTCGAAACCACTATTTGCTTTGCTTATGTTTTGCACTTTTATCCATAATGGCGGTACCCGAATCTAACGATTGCTTTCTCTAGGGGTACAAGACAATACTTAAATTAGAACTAACTCAAGAATGTTCTGGGTGAAGCAGTATTTTTTCCTTTTGGATATTCGAGTCGTGTTTTTCCCATATTATGGCCGTCCTACCCTAGTTTAACCAGGGTATTCACAAGTTTCGCCCCTCTTAACTCTAGTGGCACATTTGCCCCTCACACATTTTGCCCCGAATAATTTCACAAATTTCGTCCTATCACGTTTCGCCCCTAACTTATTACACAGTTAATTAACGCCGCTTTCTTAATGTACATTTTAGGGGCGAAATGTGCCAGTAATTTATGAGGGGCAAAATGTTCCACTAGATTTAAGAGGGGCGAAATGTCTGTGGGGCGAAACGTGGGACATTCTTTTAACATTATGGAGCTGTAATTTGCTGGAGGATATAATGGGAATCTCTAATCTAAAGATATTAAACATTTTAAGATTTTGGGTTTTAGAATTGCTGAACAAACACGTTACAATAAATGTCACCGAAAAACTGCTACACAACGCATTACCAACCAAGAGGGGTTCTTTTTACGTCAAACACTGCAGTTGGATGAAAGAAAATCGGGATGAAATTTTTTCTCCTGCCTTCCACGCATCCTGTAAGATAGAGCGAATAAATTTGCCGGTATTTGTAAGCTCAACATTTTACGCTAAGCTGCCATAGTGACTCTGAAACAAGACCAGGTTCTACAAGATTTTATAATTAAAATACAAAAATTGACACGGATTGTCGTACCACTCGACTGTCGCTATTAACAAGAATTGACACGGATTGTCGTACCACTCGACTGACGCTGTTAATGTCATCAATGTGTTTCTTTAATCCCATTGTAAAGATTTATTTAAATTTCATACTGGTACCTATCTTGTTTTCTATTTATTAGCAAATTTTGTTAGCATGTGTAATAACCCGTTTGCATGTTTATTTATCGACAACAAAAAAATCACCAACGAGACACGTAACAAAAGAAGAATTTGAAAAATGAATTCGAAATCTTATAATTCAATAAGCAAAGAAAGAAGAAACATATAGTGACGATTTTGACTTCTAATTTCTGCCATTTGAAAGAAAAAAAATCTAATTTTTTTTTCATGTAAATCCGGAAAAAGGCTTCTTTTGCCCCCCACGAGAGAAACTAAGTCATGAGTTAAAAACGAAAGACGGAATCTCAGCTACCAATTAATCATGAAGTGCTGATTGACACATAGAAAAAATTCAGAAATGCGTTAACAACGAATAAATCGACGAAAGAAACAAAACAAATCCAAATAATCAAAATCATACCCCATTCACGAAAGAAATTGTCAAATCAGCCAAAAATCTCGCGCCGGCATAATAAATTTGTGCTTCCCATCTACTGGAACATTTTCCACACAACAATACATCCGAAGATGACAATCTCAAAGACAAATAGCTGATGACAAAAGATGACCACAACTGCATACACAGATACTTATTGCTCTCCCCGAAGCTGAGCAAATTTTAACCATCTTCAAAAGCGAATGAGTGGTTCTACTTCTTAGAACGGTGGTTCCCATGGAATGCTTTCCAAGGTCTCATAGACGCAAGAACAATTACCATGAATTAGCCAAAATCAAATTGTTTAATTTGCTTTTCATATGCAACGATGTCGAGACAAAACCAATTTTCCACTTAATGGAAGACATCATTCATAGCCCTATAATCCAACGTAACTCGAGCCGAGATTTTTCAGCCGAGCCGAGATTTGAAGCAAGACTTGAGCGGTTTGAGGGTTTTTTTTAAACGATTGCGCTCAAAATCTTGCTTCAAAATGAGCGGTTTTTGAAGGTGTATCGGCTCTTTTTCCTTTTCCCCCCACCTGCAAATTTTTTTAATTGAAAAAAATGTTCACTTTGTCTGATTGTCATGAAAATTGGCATGTAGACTAATTAGGCCATGACAAACATATTTGGTCTCCATAATTAACCTTGTAAGACAGCTCGTTAGACTATAAAATTCATGTTTGAGTGAGGTGGGGGGGGGAAGGATAAAGAGCCGGTGTATCTAAAAAACCGCTCAAAAACCGCGCAGTATTTCAACGGTTTTGAGCAGTTTATCTAAAAAAAATTGAACCGTGTCAGTATGTTTATACAAAACGAGCAATTTTAGAAGTTAAAATACAAAGGAAGAACAAGAGACAAAAGCTGACTGACTAGTGTTACAAATCGATAATGGATGGTTTTGAAATGTGGGAAGCAGGGATTGCAATATATTGAATGATCAGATATTGAATATTGAGACGATGTCAATATTGAATTTTTAATATTGAGATATTGAAGGCTAGATATTGATATTGATATTGAATTTTTTGTAGATATTGAGAAAAACGGATTTTGTATCATTGCTTGAAACGTGACGTTTTAACACATACACATAAAACAAATGGTGATAAAAAGCATTAAAATTAAACAAATTAAACAAAAAACAATTACATTGCAAAAAAAACTAAACAAATTTAATTATAATAATGATCAAAAAAGGTCAAGAGTTGAAGAAGGATGTCCAATTTATTTTTGTGTATTCAAGAAGAAAATATCAAATCTTACAAACACACATCTGAGTTAACTGGATGAAAACAAAGTTTCATTTGGTTTAATACCGGGCACAAACAGTTTTGGCGGTTTTTAGTCTTGCCAAAAAAATTGCGTCAAGTACAGGTTTCCAAATGTTAAATTTTGTCTAACTTGATTAGTTTGTTATCAACACTTAGGCAAACCCAAATTCTTGTCAAACAATTTTACTTTCTTTCAAATTAAGTATCATATTCTTACCCAATCAACCCAAAATTACTCGACGGGTGATTTTAATGCACTCTTATATGACAATATTAACATTTTTTTCAGAACCTTAGTCAAATGGTGCTTGTATCAAACGGTTTAATCAAGTCGAATAAAAAAATGCTAATTTCGCACTCAAGGGCGATTTTTTCGATTTTACACATTTTGACAAACAACATAAGTTTTTTGAGCTTAGAATATGTTTTCATGAATTTCGACACAGCATGGTTCTATGCAAAGCAATCCAAAATAAATCTCCGATCAATTGCTCTTGCACATTTTTTTCTAAGCCATCAAACATGTATCAGCGCGGCCCTAGTTACTGGAAGTTAAGTTAAGGGTTTCTACCAAACAACACCAGTTTAATTCGTACAGATCTTAAAAAAACTTACTGAAGGAAGGAAGTAGTTACGAAAACATTAAGCATAATTATCGTGACCTTCTGATATTTATTCAAGAGAACAAAAAACGAATCAATCAGACAAAACTTACTAATTTGATGTACAAAGAAAATTTTATCAGAGATTGCATTCACAGCAGAAACGGTCCAAGTTCGAGTTAATTTGAAAAAAAAAAAATCTTTTGGAGCTGGAACATCTTCAAAAAACTCAAAGGAATTTTTTCTTCAATTTTTTGAACAATCCAGAAAACTCTAAGCTATAATTTTGAGGATGTGCCCAAATTTTGTAGTCGATGGACCACAAAGAACACAATTAATTCAATCAAGCGAAATAAAGTGGATCAGAACGTTTATCACACAGATAAGTCTATTCTTAATCAACCTCGAAAGTGTTTTTCAAATACTTTTTAAATAGCTCCACAACAGACTTTGAACAGTTACCAAAGACTTTTATGAATCAAAAAACAAGTAAACAAGGTGAATGATGAATAAAATTAGTGTACAGAAGTTGAACATTTATTTGGCTATGAACAAACTGAACCCGGAAAGCTCGTTGGGACCAGACGGCCTTACATGTTGTTTATACAAGACTTTCACTCATGAGTTTTGTTCAGTTTTAGCTGAAGTATCTAATCACTTTGTTCAGAGTGGAAAACTCCCAAACAATTTTTTAGCAAAATCAAACTTCTGCCGAAATCTGAAAATGCCAATGCAGTACAAGATTTCCGACGCAAAAATTTTAAGCATGTAATCTGTAATAGAATTAAAACGAAAACCTTTGAAAAGTGGTAAAAAACGATCCTTATGCGTAGTTTCGCGGAAAACAAATGCACACAGCAAAACAAAAAAAAAGAAAAAAAAAAACGTTTATTTCAGAAAGACTGCCAATATTTGCACGGTTTTGAGCGGTTTGTCTTAAAAAATTGAACCGGGTCAATATGTTTATACAAAACGAACAATTTTAGAAGTTAAAACACAAAGGAAGAACAAGAGGCAAAATCTGACTGACTAGTCTTATAAATCGATAATGAATGGCTTTGAAATGTGGGAAGGTGCAGAAATCTCGTTTCACAAACCTTCACTTCATAATTGTTAAAAGGCAAGATGTCTGGACGGCAAGAAAAAGGTCAACACGCTTATTGGTGCAACATAGGAAATCAACAAAATAATAATCAGTCCCCACAACAACCAAGCGCCAATAAGGCTGGCGACAAGAAAAACAATGACAAAACAACAACTGATAAGGCTTGTCATGGTAGCAAAAATCAGGCACAAATAGTTTTGGCGGTTTTTAGTCTTGCAAAAAGAATTGAGTCAAGTACAGGTTTCCAAATAATAAATTTAGTCTTACTTGATTAGTTTGTTATCAACACTTAGCGAACCCGAATTCTCGTCAAACAATTTTACTTTCTTTGAAATTAAGCATCAGATTCTTACCCAATCAACCTAAAATTAATTGATGGGTGATTTTAATGCACTCAGATATGACAATTTTAACAGTTTTTATAGATTTTAAGCCAAATGGTGTTTGTATCAGACGGTTTAACCAAGTCCAGGAATAAAATCTTAATTTCGCACTCAAGGGCGACTTTTTTGACATTTTGGCAAACAACATAAAACTTTTGAGCTTAGAATATGTTTTCATGAATTTCGACTCAGCATGGTTCTATGCAAAGCAATCTAAAATAAATTTCTGATCAATTGCTCTTGCACATTTTTTTCTAAGCCATCAAACATGTATCAGCGCGGCCTTAGTTACTGGAAGTTAAGTTAAGAATGTCTAACAAACAACACCAGTTTAGTTCGTACTGATCTTTAAAAAAGCTTACTGAAGAAAGGAAGTAAATACAAAAACAAAAAGCATAATTTTCGTGACCTTCTGATATTTTTCCAAGAGAACAAAAACGTATCAATCAGACAGAACTTAATAATTTGATGTATTAAGAAATTATTATCAGAGATTGCATTCAGAGCAGAAACGGTCCAAGTTCGAGTTAAATTGAAAAATATCTTTTCGTGCTTGAACATCTTCAAAAGACTCAAAGGAAAAAAATTATTTAATTTTTCGAAAAATTCAGAAAACTCTGAGCTATAATTTTGAGGGTGTGCCCAAAATTTGTAATCAATGGACCAAAAAGAACACAATTAATTCAATCAAGCGAATAAAAGTAGATCAGAACGTTTATCACACAGATAAGTCTATTCTTAATCAACCTGGAAAGTGTTTTTCAAATACTTTTTAAATTGCTCCACAACAGACTTTGAACAGTTACCAAAGACTTTTAAGAATCAAAAAACAAGTAAACAAGGTGAATGATGAATAAAATTAGTGTACAGAAGTTGAACATTTATTTGGCTATGAACAAACTGAACCTGGAAAGCTCGTCGGGACCAGACGGCCTTACATGTTGTTTATACAAAACTTTCACTCATGAGTTTTGTTCAGTTTTAGCTGAAGTATCTAATCGTTTTGTTCAGAGTGGAAAAATTCCCAAACATTTTTCTAGAAAAAATAAAACTTCTCCCGCAATCTGAAAATCCCAATGCAGTACAAGATTTCCGACGCAAAAATTTTTAAGCATGTAATCTGTAATAGAATTAAAAAAAAACCTTTGAAAAGTGGTAAAAAACGATCCTTATGCGTAGTTTCGTGGAAAACAAATGCACACAGCAAAACGAAAAAAATGAAAAAAAAAACGTTTATTTCAGAAAGACTGGCAATATTTGAACGGTTTTGAGCGGTTTATCTTCAAAAAATTGAACTGGGTCAGTATGTTTATACAAAACGAACAATTTTAGAAGTTAAAATACAAAGGAAGAACAAGAGACAAAAGCTGACTGACTAGTCTTATAAATCGATAATGGATGGCTTTGAAATGTGGGAAGGTGCAGAAATCTCGTTTCACAAACCTTCACTTCATGATTGTTAAAAAGGCAAGATGTCTGGACGGCAAGAAAAAGGTCAACACGCTTATTGGTGCAACATAGGAAATCAACAAAATAATAAGCAGTCCCCACAACAACCAAGCGCCAATAAGGCTGGCGACAAGAAAAACAATGAAAAAACAACAACTGATAAGGCTTGCCATGGTAGCAAAAATCGGGCACAAATAGTTTTGGCGGTTTTTAGTCTTGCAAAAAGAATTGAGTCAAGTACAGGTTTCCAAATAATAAATTTATTCTTACTTGATTAGTTTGTTATCAACACTTAGCGAACCCGAATTCTCGTCAAACAATTTTACTTTCTTTGATATTAAGCATCAGATTTTTACCCAATCAACCCAAAATTAATTGACGGGTGATTTTAATGCACTCAGATATGACAATTTTAACAGTTTTTATAGATTTTAAGCCAAATGGTGTTTGTATCGGACGGTTTAACCAAGTCCAGGAATAAAATCTTAATTTCGCACTCAAGGGCAAATTTTTGACATTTTGGCAAACAACATAAAACTTTTGAGCTTAGAATATGTTTTCATGAACTTCGACACAGCATGGTTCTATGCAAAGCAATCTAACAAAAATCTCTGATCAATTGCTCTTGCACATTTTTTTCTAAGCCATCAAACATGTATCAGCGCGGCCTTAGTTACTGGAAGTTAAGTTAAGAATGTCTAACAAACAACACCAGTTTAGTTCGTACTGATCTTTAAAAAACCTTGCTGAAGAGAGGAAGTAAATACAAAAACAAAAAGCATAATTTTCGTGACCTTCTGATATTTTTTCAAGAGAACAAAAACGTATCAATCAAACAGAACTTAATAATTTGATGTATTAAGAAATTATTATCAGAGATTGCATTCAGAGCGGAAACGGTCCAAGTTCGAGTTAAATTGAAAAAATATCTTTTCGTGCTTGAACATCTTCAAAAGACTCAAAGGAGAAAAATATTTTAATTTTTCGAAAAATTCAGAAATCTCTAAGCTATACTTTTGAGGGTGTGCCCAAATTTTGTAATCATTGGACCACAAAGAACACAATTAATTCAATCAAGCGAATTAAAGTGGATCAGAACGTTTATCACAGAGATAAGTCTATTCTTAATCAATCTCGAAATTGTTTTTCAAATACTTTTTAAATAGCTCCACAACAGACTTTGAACAGTTACCAAAAACTTTTATGAATATAAAAAACAAGTAAACAAGGTGAATGATGAATAAAATTAGTGTACAGAAGTTGAACATTTATTTGGCTAGGATAAAACTGAACCTGGAAAGCTCGCCGGGACCAGACGGCCTTACATGTGGTTTATACAAGACTTTGACTCATGAGTTTTGTTCAGTTTTAGCTGAAGTATCTAATCACTTTGTGCAGAGTGGAAAACTCCCAAACAGTTTTTTAGCAAAATCAAACTTCTGCCGAAATCTGAAAATGCCAATGCGTTACAAGATTTCCGACGCAAAAATTTTTAAGCATATAATCTGTAATAGAATCAAAAAGAAAACCTTTGAAAAATGGTAAAAAACGATCCTTATGCGTAGTTTCGTGGAAAACAAATGCACACAGCAAAACAAAAAAAAAGAAAAAAAAACGTTTATTTCAGAACGACTGGCAATATTTGAACGGTTTTGAGCGGTTTATCTTAAAAAATTGAACCGGGTCAATATGTTTATACAAAACGAACACTTTTAGAAGTTAAAATACAAAGGAAGAACAAGAGGCAAAAGCTGACTGACTAGTCTTATAAATCGATAATGAATGGCTTTGAAATGTGGGAAGGTGCAGAAATCTCGTTTCACAAACCTTCACTTCATGATTGTTAAAAGGCAAGATGTCTGGACGGCAAGAAAAAAGTCAACACGCTTATTGGTGCAACATAGGAAATCAACAAAATAATAATCAGTCCCCACAACAACCAAGCACCAAAAAGGCTGGCGACAAGAAAAACAATGACAAAACAACAACTGATAAGGCTTGTCATGGTAGCAAAAATTAGGCACAAAAAGTTTTGGCGGTTTTTAGTCTTGCAAAAAGAATTGAGTCAAGTACAAGTTTCCAAATAATAAGTTTAGTCTTACTTGATTAGTTTGTTATCAACACTTAGCGAATCGAAGTTCTCGTCAAACAATTTTACTTTCTTTCAAATTAAGTATCATATTCTTACCCAATCAACCCAAAATTACTCGACGGGTGATTTTAATGCACTCAGATATGACAATTTTAACAGTTTTTATAGATTTTAAGCCAAATGGTGTTTGTATCGGACGGTTTAACCAAGTCGAAGAACAAAATCTTAATTTCGCACTCAAGGGCGATTTTTTCGATTTAACACATTTTGACAAACAACATAAGTTTTTTGAGCATAGATTATGTTTTCATGAATTTCGACACAGCATGGTTCTATGCAAAGCAATCCAAAATAAATCTCTGATCAATTGCTCCTGCACATTTTTTTCTAAGCCATCAAACATGTATCAGCGCGGCCCTAGTTATTGGAAGTTAAGTTAAGGATTTCTACCAAACAACACCAGTTTAATTCGTACAGATCTTAAAAAAACTTACAGAAGGAAGGAAGTAGTTACGAAAACATTAAGCATAATTTTCGTGACCTTCTGATATTTATTCAAGAGAACAAAAAACGTATCAATTAGACAAAATTTACTAATTTGATGTATTAAGAAAAATTTATCAGAGTTTGCATTCACAGCAGAAACGGTCCAATTTCGAGTTAATTTGAAAAAAAAAATCTTTTGGAGCTGGAACATCTTCAAAAAACTCAAAGGAATTTTTTTTTCAATTTTTTGAACAATTCAGAAAACTCTAAGCTATAATTTTGAGGATGTGCCCGAATTTTATAGTCGATGGACCACAAAGAACACAATTAATTCAATCAAGCGAATTAAAGTGGATCAGAACGTTTATCACACAGATAAGTCTATTCTTAATCAACCTCGAAAGTGTTTTTCAAATACTTTTTAAATAGCTCCACAACAGACTTTGAACAGTTACCAAAGACTTTTATGAATCAAAAAACAAGTAAACAAGGTGAATGATGAATAAAATTAGTGTACAGAAGTTGAACATTTATTTGGCTATGAACAAATTGAACCTGGAAAGCTCGCTGGGACCAGACGGCCTTACATGTTGTTTATACAAGACTTTCACTCATGAGTTTTGTTCAGTTTTAGCTGAAGTATCTAATCACTTTGTTCAGAGTGGAAAACTCCCAAACAGTTTTTTAGCAAAATCAAACTTCTGCCGAAATCTGAAAATGCCAATGCAGTACAAGATTTCCGACGCAAAAATTTTAAGCATGTAATCTGTAATAGAATTAAAACAAAAACCTTTGAAAAGTGGTAAAAAACGATCCTTATGCGTAGTTTCGCGGAAAACAAATGCACACAGTAAAACAAAAAAAAGAAAAAAAAAACGTGTATTTCAGAAAGACTGGCAATATTTGAACGGTTTTGAGCGGTTTATCTTAAAAAATTGAACCGGCTCAATATGTTTATACAAAACGAACAATTTTAGAAGTTAAAATACAAAGGAAGAACAAGAGACAAAAGCTGACTGACTAGTCTTATAAATCGATAATGGATGGCTTTGAAATGTGGGAAGGTGCAGAAATCTCGTTTCACAAACCTTCACTTCATGATTGTTAAAAGGCAAGATGTCTGGACGGCAAGAAAAAGGTCAACACGCTTATTGGTGCAACATTGGAAATCAACAAAATAATAATCAGTCCCCACAACAACCAAGCGCCAATAAGGCTGGCGACAAGAAAAACAATGACAAAACAACAACTGATAAGGCTTGTCATGGTAGCAAAAATCAGGCACAAATAGTTTTGACGGTTTTTAGTCTTGCAAAAAGAATTGAGTCAAGTACAGGTTTCCAAATAATAAATTTAGTCTTACTTGATTAGTTTGTTATCAACACTTAGCGAACCCGAATTCTCGTCAAACAATTTTACTTTCTTTGAAATTAAGCATCAAATTCTTACCCAATCAACCCAAAATTAATTGACGGGTGATTTTAATGCGCTCAAATATGACAGTTTTAACAGTTTTTATAGATTTTAAAACAAATGGTGTTTGTATCAGACGGTTTAACCAAGTCCAGGGAAAAAATTTTATTTTCGCACTCAAGGGCGACTTTTTTGACATTTTGGCAAACAACATAAAACTTTTGAGCTTAGAATATGTTTTCATGAATTTCGACTCAGCATGGTTCTATGCAAAGCAATCTAAAATAAATCTCTGATCAATTGCTCTTGCACATTTTTTTCTAAGCCATCAAACATGTATCAGCGCGGCCTTAGTTACTGGAAGTTAAGTTAAGAATGTCTAACAAACAACACCAGTTTAATTCGTACTGATCTTTAAAAAACCTTACTGAAGAAAAGAAGTAAATACGAAAACAAAAAGCATAATTTTCGTGACCTTCTGATATTTTTTCAGGAGAACAAAAACGTATCAATCAGACAGAACTTAATAATTTGATGTATTAAGAATTTATTATCAGAGATTGCATTCAGAGCAGAAACGGTCCAAGTTCGAGTTAAATTGAAAAATATCTTTTCGTGCTTGAACATCTTCAAAAGACTCAAAGGAAAAAAATTATTTAATTTTTCGAAAAATTTAGAAAACTCTGAGCTATAATTTTGAGGGTGTGCCCAAAATTTGTAATCAATGGACCACAAAGAACACAATTAATTCAATCAAGCGAATTAAAGTAGATCAGAACGTTTATCACACAGATAAGTCTATTCTTAATCAACCTCGAAAGTGTTTTTCAAATACTTTTTAAATTGCTCCACAACAGACTTTGAACAGTTACCAAAGACTTTTAAGAATCAAAAAACAAGTAAACAAGGTGAATGATGAATAAAATTAGTGTACAGAAGTTGAACATTTATTTGGCTATGAACAAACTGAACCTGGAAAGCTCGTCAGGACCAGACGGCCTTACATGTTGTTTATACAAGACTTTCACTCATGAGTTTTGTTCAGTTTTAGCTGAAGTATCTAATCGTTTTGTTCAGAGTGGAAAAATTCCCAAACATTTTTCTAGAAAAAATAAAACTTCTCCCGCAATCTGAAAATGCCAATGCAGTACAAGATTTCCGACGCAAAAATTTTTAAGCATGTAATCTGTAATAGAATTTAAAAAAAACCTTTGAAAAGTGGTAAAAAACGATCCTTATGCGTAGTTTCGTGGAAAACAAATGCACACAGCAAAACGAAAAAAATGAAAAAAAAAAACGTTTATTTCAGAAAGACTGGCAATGTTTGAACGGTTTTGAGCGTTTTATCTTCAAAAAATTGAACTGGGTCAGTATGTTTATACAAAACGAACAATTTTAGAAGTTAAAATACAAAGGAAGAACAAGAGATAAAAGCTGACTGACTAGTCTTATAAATCGATAATGGATGGCTTTGAAATGTGGGAAGGTGCAGAAATCTCGTTTCACAAACCTTCACTTCATGATTGTTAAAAAGGCAAGATGTCTGGACGGCAAGAAAAAGGTCATCGCGCTTATTGGTGCAACATAGGAAATCAACAAAATAATAATCAGTCCCCACAACAACCAAGCGCCAATAAGGCTGGCGACAAGAAAAACAATGACAAAACAACAACTGATAAGGCTTGTCATGGTAGCAAAAATTGGGCACAAATAGTTTTGACGGTTTTTAGTCTTGCAAAAAGAATTGAGTCAAACACAGGTTTCCAAATAATAAACTTAGTCTTACTTGATTAGTTTGTTATCAACACTTAGCGAACCCGAATTCTCGTCAAACAGTTTTATTTTCTTTGAAATTAAGCATCAGATTCTTACCCAATCAACCCAAAATTAATTGACGGGTGATTTTAATGCACTCAGATATGACAATTTTAACAGTTTTTATAGATTTTAAGCCAAATGATGTTTGTATCAGACGGTTTAACCAAGTCCAGGAATAAAATCTTAATTTTGCACTCAAGGGCGACTTATTTGGCAAGCAACATAAAACTTTTGAGCTTAGAATATGTTTTCATGAATTTCGACTCAGCATGGTTCTATGCAAAGCAATCTAAAATAAATCTCTGATCAATTGCTCTTGCACATTTTTTTCTAAGCCATCAAACATGTATCAGCGCGGCCTTAGTTACTGGAAGTTAAGTTAAGAATGTCTAACAAACAACACCAGTTTAGTTCGTACTGATCTTTAAAAAACCTTACTGAAGAAAGGAAGTTAATACAAAAACAAAAAACATAATTTTCGTGACCTTCTGATATTTTTTCAAGAGAACAAAAACGTATCAATCAGACAGAACTTGATAATTTGATGTATAAAGAAAAAATTATCAGAGATTGCATTCAGAGCGGAAACGGTCCAAGTTCGAGTTACATTGAAAAAATATCTTTTCGTGCTTGAACATCTTCAAAAGACTCAAAGGAGAAAAATATTTTAATTTTTCGAAAAATTCAGAAAACTCTAAGCTATACTTTTGAGGGTGTGCCCAATTTTTGTAATCAATCGACCACAAAGAACACAATCAAGCGAATTAAAGTGGATCAGAACGTTTATCACACAGATAAGTCTATTCTTAATCAATCTCGAAAGTGTTTTTCAAATACTTTTTAAATAGCTCCACAACAGACTTTGAACAGTTACCAAAGACTTTTATGAATCAAAAAACAAGTAAACAAGGTGGATGATGAGTAAAATTAGTGTACAGAAGTTGAAATTGAACCTGGAAAGCTCGCCGGGACCAGACGCCGTTACATGTCATTTATACGATACTTTCACTCATGAGTTTTGTTCAGTTTTAGCTGAAGTATCTAATCATTTTTTTTCAGAGTGGAAAACTCCCAAACAGTTTTTTAGCAAATATCAAACTTCTGCCGAAATATGAAAATGCCAATGCAGTACAAGATTTTCGACGCACAAAGTTTTAAGCATGTAATCTGTAATAGAATTAAAAAGAAAACCATTGCAAAGTGGTAAAAAACGATCCTTATGCGTAGTTTCCTGGAAAACAAATGCACACAGCAAAACAAAAAAAAAGAAAAAAAACGTTTATTTCAGAAAAACTAGCAATATTTGAACGGTTTTGAGCGGTTTATCTAAAAAAATTGAACCGGGTCAGTATGTTTATAGAAAATGAGCAATTTTAGAAGTTAAAATACAAAAGAAGAACAAGAGACAACAGCTGACTGACTAGTCTTATAAATCGATAATGGATGGCTTTGAAATCTGGGAAGGTGCAGAAATCTCGTTTCACAAACCTTCACTTCATGATTGTTAAAAAGGCAAGATGTCTGGACGGCAAGAAAAAAGTCAACACGCTTATTGGTGCATTATAGGAAATCAACAAAATAATAATCAGTCCCCCAAAAAACAAAGCGCCAATAAGGCTGGCGACAAGAAAAACAATGACAAAATAACAACTGATAAGGCTTGTCATGGTAGCAAAAATGTCGAAGGAAAGAAGGTCGAAACATTATCATTTAAAATTTTGGCGAAACAAACTAAAATGAACAGTGCAGTAACTCCAAGCAAAGACAAACAAAAGAATAAGGTCGTAGATATTCATTCTTACTCTGCAAAGCGAAAAAAAAATTACGATAATGAAAAAAAAAATACGTAAATCTTCTGACGGAAGAACGCTTGCAAAAAAGAGCGTGAAATTTCAGCAAAATTTTGGACAATTTTAACAATGAAGAAAGGGCCTAAAAAACCTAAAAATTCCAGAAAAAAAAAGGTCGTAGATATTCATTCTTACTCTGCAAAGCGAAAAAAAAATTACGATAATGAAAAAAAAAATACGTAAATCTTCTGACGGAAGAACGCTTGCAAAAAAGAGCGTGAAATTTTAGCAAACTTTTGGACAATTTTAACAATGAAGAAAGGGCCTAAAAAACCTAAAAATTCCAGAAAAAAATCATCTAAGTTACACTCACTCATCAAAAAAGGTCAAGAGTTGAAGAAGGATGTCCAATTTATTTTTGTGTCTTCAAGAAGAAAATATCAAATCTTTAAACACACATCTGAGTTTACTGGATGAAAACAAAGTTTCATTTGGTTTAATACCGGGCACAAATAGTTTTGGCGGTTTTTAGTCTTGCCAAAAAAATTGCTTCAAGTACAGGTTTCCAAATGTTAAATTTTGTCTAACTTGATTAGTTTGTTATCAACACTTAGGCAAACCCAAATTCTCGTCAAACAATTTTACTTTCTTTCAAATTAAGTATCATATTCTTACCCAATCAACCCAAAATTATTCGACGGGTGATTTTAATGCACTCAGATATGACAATATTAACATTTCTTTCAGAACCTTAGTCAAATGGTGCTTGTATCAAACGATTTAACCAAGTCGAAGAACAAAATGATAATTTCGCACTCAAGGGCGATTTTTTTTTGATTTTACAAATTTTGACAAACAACACAAGACTTTTGAGCTTAGAATATGTTTTCATGAACTTCGACACAGCATGGTTCTATGCAAAGCAATCTAACATAAATCTCTGATCAATTGCTCTTGCACATTTTTTTCTAAGCCATCAAACATGTATCAGCGCGGCCCTAGTTACTGGAAGTTAAGTTAAGAATGTCTAACAAACAACACCAGTATATTTCGTACAGATCTTTAAAAAACTTTACTGAAGAAAGGAAGTAAATACAAAAACAAAAAGCATAATTTTCGTGACCTTCTGATTTTTTTTCAAGAGAACAAAAACGTATCAATCAGACAGAACTTAATAATTTGATGTATTAAAAAATTATTAACAGAGATTGCATTCAGAGCAGAAACGGTCCAAGTTCGAGTTAAATTGAACCAAAATCTTTTCGTGCTTGAACATCTTCAGAAGACTCATAGGAAAAAAATATTTCAAATTTTCGAAAAATTCAGAAAACTCTAAGCTATACTTTTGCGAGTGTGCCCAAATTTTGTAATCAATGGACCACAAAGAACACAATTAATTCAATCAAGCGAATTAAAGTTGATCAGAACGCTTATCACACAGATAAGTCTATTCTTAATCAATCTCGAAAGTGTTTTTCAAATACCTTTTAAATAGCTCCACAACAGACTCTGAACAGTTACCAAGGACTTTTTTGAAACAAAAAACAAGTAAACAAAGTGAATGATGAATAAAATTAGTGTACAGAAGTTGAACATTTATTTGGCTATGAACAAACTGAACCTGGAAAACTAGGTGGGACCAGACGGCCTTACATGTTGTTTATACAAGACTTTCACTCATGAGTTTTGTTCAGTTTTAGCTGAAGTATCTAATCGTTTTGTTCAGAGTGGAAAAATTCCCAAACATAAATAAAACTTCTCCCGAAATCTGAAAATGCCAATTAGTCTCAGGAGTACCGACGCAAAATTTTTTAAGCATGTAATCTGTAAAAGAATTTAAAAAAACCTTTGCAAAGTGGTGAAAAATGATCCTTATGCGTAGTTTCTTGGAAAACAAATGCATACAGCAAAACGAAAAAAATGAAAAAAAAAAACGTTTATTTCAGAAAGACTGGCAATGTTTGAACGGTTTTGAGCGGTTTATCTTCAAAAAATTGAACTGGGTCAGTATGTTTATACAAAACGAACAATTTTAGAAGTTAAAATACAAAGGAAGAACAAGAGATAAAAGCTGACTGACTAGTCTTATAAATCGATAATGGATGGCTTTGAAATGTGGGAAGGTGCAGAAATCTCGTTTCACAAACCTTCACGATTTTTTTCGGCCGCTTCAAAATTCATCGCGGTTAGCGACACGTCTGCCCTCTATTCGCATTTTTTTTTCTTTTCAATAACGAGCCTCTTCTTCAAGCAATTGAATCTAAAGAAGTGAATGAAAGTTTTTGGTTACTGGGTCCCAAACTAGTTTCATATGCAGACCACAAAACTTGATTTATCAGTATCAGGCGACCTGGCACTTTATTTTGCTTAACCAAAAATAACTTTTGCAAACAAACTCAAATGATGATTGCTATAAGTAAGAGTGAAAAGCTTTCTATATCTGTTTCATCACCTTAAAAAACACTCGAGAAGACACAAAAATACTTGTTGTCTTGTTTTATAATTACAAAAAATTGAAAAAATTGAACTACAAACAGTCAAAAACTTCAAAGGTTGAAATTTTTTCCAATTTCAGAAGCACTGAAGTTTATTTTACGGTAGTTAATCTTTGAGGAGCAGGACATTAAGACTGTCAGTTTTTGTTCTCTGTTTACTCTATGATTTTTCATAGGGCTCGTCAAGTTACAGTTAACTTGGAAACCACTAATGACTCCAAAGGTTTATAAAATGCAGAAATGAGAGAATCAATGAGACTCGATAGGAGAGAAGTTTTATATCACCCTATTTTACATGGTGGGGTAGGCCTACTCTACCTAAAACTCAAATTTTTTCAGTTTTAAAATTATCAACTTCTTTGCCTCTTGAGTGCCAGATCAAAACAATTTGTTACCAAGAGCCTGTTTTTTCTCAAAAAAATGAAAAATTGTTGAGAAATACAAAAATTTCACTTGAAAAAAAAACTAGCGATATTGCATTATTTTCAAATGGTACAAACAACCGTTTCATTGTTACATCGCAAACAAAATTGCGAGATGTTTATTGTTTATGCTTGCAAAATTGTAATTTTTATCGAGCTTCAATTTTCGCTTGCTTTTGGCTGCAAATTTTTATCTCTGTGCAAATGAAAAATTTTACAGGCAAAGTTTTTACCGGCAAAACTTTTTTTTAGTTTGCGTACGCTGTCTTTAAAGGTCAAGAAAAGCGGTGATTTTTTTCATTGAGGTTGCGCCCAAACGTTTCTTTTGTAGTTAAGAGGTCGAAACCTTCGAACACTTGTTTTTACTTTTCCCTATCTACAACCTTCCAGAAACGTATTACAGTTTAGCAACTGGAAAATGTTTTTGTATCAAGAAAGGCTGCAAAGCTTATCTATGTTGTTTTGTTTGTTCGTGGCGCACACTCAAAATCAACGTTGTGGAAAATCAATTTGCAAACTTTTTTGTCAACGAAAAATGGAAGATACTAAACTCAAATTGCTCATTCTGATACTAACTTTCAAGGGTATCTTAGACTAGAGCAAGAAACCAGGATACCCGGTATCTGGCAAAAGAAAAATGAATTAATTGAAATTTTGATAGTAAAATTTTTCAAGTGTACCAGGATACTCTGTATCCGGTACTATAAAAAGTATTTCAAGCACAAGTCAAAGACAGAACAAAAAACAATATGCGAACCAGGATACTAGCATGTACTCTGTTATAGAATTAAAAAGAAAACCTATGAAAAGTGGTAAAAAAATGATGCTTATGCGTAGTTTCATGGAAAACAAATGCACACAGCAAAACAAAAAAAAAGAAAAAAAAAACGTTTGTTTCAGAAAAACTAGCAATATTTGAACGGTTTTGAGCGGTTTATTTAAAAAAAATGAACCGGGTCAGTATGTTTATACAAAACGAGCAATTTTAGAAGTTAAAATACAAAAGAAGAACAAGAGACAAAAGCTGACTGACTAGTCTTATAAATCGATAATGGATGGCTTTGAAATCTGGGAAGGTGCAGAAATCTCGTTTCACAAACCTTCACTTCATGATTGTTAAAAAGGCAAGATGTCTGGACGGCAAGAAAAAGGTCAACACGCTTATTGGTGCAACATAGGAAAACAACAAAATAATAATCAGTTCCCCCAACAACCAAGCGCCAATAAGGCTGGCGACAAGAAAAACAATGACAAAACAACAACTGATAAGGGTTGTCATGGTAGCAAAAATGTCGAAGGGAAGAAGGTCGAAACATTATCATCTAAAATTTTGGCGAAACAAACTAAAACGAACAGTGCAGTAACTCCAAGCAAAGACAAACAAAAGAATAAGGTCGTAGATATTCATTCTTACTCTGCCAAGCGAAAAAAAAATTACAATAACGAAAAAAATACGTAAATCTTCTGACGGAGGAACGCTTGCAAAAAAGAGCGTGAAATTTCAGCAAACTTTTGGACATTTTTAACAATGAAGAAAGGGCCTACAAAACCTGAAAATTCCAGAAAAAAATCATCCAAGTTACACTGTGAGCTAAGTTACACTGTGATGAACACTGTTGAGCTCGGGTGAGTTTATTCCTTTTAAGCAAATTTAATAGATTTCAAAACTTTCTTTGAATTTCTTTCGTATCATTTAGTCTTCATCTATAAAACTCCAACCCTGTCATTTTGTGTTAGTTCAGTTCCTTTGTTTCCCTTCAAAATGGTTTTTACCCACACGCTTTGCCATCAAAGTGAGAAAAACCACAAGGACTGTACAAGCAAAGCCTGCTTAAAATTTTCAGGAATGTTTAATTGGATAAGATTTGATTGTTTCTCTTTGGTATCGTATCATTTGTGTAAACATAACCCTTAACGTCCTATGTGATTTGATGTGAATTCTTTCAATATTGTTTCAATTGTATTGTCTTCATGCTAGGGAAGTGTGTAACTACAGCCTTTTCTAATTTTCGAGTGCTCAAAAGAGTGTCTAAGGACTTGCGTAGAAATTCAAGTATTAAATGAATGATTTTTTCTACAATGTGGAAAATGTTATTTTTTGACTGGTTTTTGTGATGTTTTTTCCGGTTTTTCCTTGAACAACCCAAAAGAAGTGGTCGTAAACAAACGACAGCTTTGAGCTCTAAAATAAGCCAAACAACTTGAGCCAATGTTATTTCACTGCCTAAACCGCTTGCTCAAGGATTAAGCGTTCCCCAGACATATCTCGAGCGGAGGATTAAACTAATCAGCAGCATGCTCGTCGAGGGAAAAATAAAAGGAGGAATATAGCTGACCGCTTCAGATGACAAGATTGCACCTTTTTTTGACTCCTAACTATTCGAAATTTGTATCCAAAAACCCCCAAAAGAGCTGATATAAAAGCACCAAACCCTAAAAACGAGCAATTTTAGAAGTTAAAATACAAAAGAAGAACAAGAGACAAAAGCTGACTGACTAGTCTTATAAATCGATAATGGATGGCTTTGAAATCTGGGAAGGTGCAGAAATCTCGTTTCACAAACCTTCACTTCATGATTGTTAAAAAGGCAAGATGTCTGGACGGCAAGAAAAAGGTCAACACGCTTATTGGTGCAACATAGGAAATCAACAAAATAATAATCAGTTCCCCCAACAACCAAGCGCCAATAAGGCTGGCGACAAGAAAAACAATGACAAAACAACAACTGATAAGGGTTGTCATGGTAGCAAAAATGTCGAAGGGAAGAAGGTCGAAACATTATCATCTAAAATTTTGGCGAAACAAACTAAAACGAACAGTGCAGTAACTCCAAGCAAAGACAAACAAAAGAATAAGGTCGTAGATATTCATTCTTACTCTGCCAAGCGAAAAAAAAATTACAATAACGAAAAAAATACGTAAATCTTCTGACGGAGGAACGCTTGCAAAAAAGAGCGTGAAATTTCAGCAAACTTTTGGACATTTTTAAAAATGAAGAAAGGGCCTACAAAACCTGAAAATTCCAGAAAAAAATCATCCAAGTTACACTGTGAGCTAAGTTACACTGTGATGAACACTGTTGAGCTCGGGTGAGTTTATTCCTTTTAAGCAAATTTAATAGATTTCAAAACTTTCTTTGAATGTCTTTCGTATCATTTAGTCTTCATCTATAAAACTCCAACCCTGTCATTTTGTGTTAGTTCAGTCCCTTTGTTTCCCTTCAAAATGGTTTTTACCCACACGCTTTGCCATCAAAGTGAGAAAAACAACAAGGACTGTACAAGCAAAGCCTGCTTAAAATTTTCAGGAATGTTTAATTGGATAAGATTTGATTGTTTCTCTTTGGTATCGTATCATTTGTGTAAACATAACCCTTAACGTCCTATGTGATTTGATGTGAATTCTTTCAATATTGTTTCAATTGTATTGTCTTCATGCTAGGGAAGTGTGTAACTACAGCCTTTTCTAATTTTCGAGTGCTCAAAAGAGTGTCTAAGGACTTGCGTAGAAATTCAAGTATTAAATGAATGATTTTTTCTACAATGTGGAAAATGTTATTTTTTGACTGGTTTTTGTGATGTTTTTTCCGGTTTTTCCTTGAACAACCCAAAAGAAGTGGTCGTAAACAAACGACAGCTATGAGCTCTAAAATAAGCCAAACAACTTGAGCCAATGTTATTTCACTGCCTAAACCGCTTGCTCAAGGATTAAGCGTTCCCCAGACATATCTCGAGCGGAGGATTAAACTAATCAGCAGCATGCTCGTCGAGGGAAAAATAAAAGGAGGAATATAGCTGACCGCTTCAGATGACAAGATTGCACCTTTTTTTGACTCCTAACTATTCGAAATTTGTATCCAAAAACCCCCAAAAGAGCTGATATAAAAGCACCAAACCCTAAAAACATCAATAACTTTTTTTCGTTACTTTTGGGTTATAACTCGAGGAGTACAGAGCATTTATGTCTTTTCCAAATGGTTCGGAAGCCATTCCGGTTATCATTATTCCCCAAGTTTTTAAAGACTTTATTAGTAAATCAAACGGCAATGCGGGGCTCAGTTTCTTGAAGTCGCTTATTAAACTCCTTAACCTTTTAGGTGATGGTTAACTACTCAAACTGCTAAGATCTTTCTTTTTTGGAGCAAAACTTATCACTCTCATATAAATAGATGGAGGTTTGCGACCAGTTGCCATCGGCATTATGCTTAGACGCATAGCGTCTAAATATACAGGAAGCAAGGCCCTTGAAGAGCGACATTTTTTTTCTGGGGAATTTTAGGCGGATGTAGTAATAAACGGGGAGCTGAAATTGCTGCACACTCCTTTTTCAAATTTAATAGAGCGTGATGACAACCCAAAGTGCTCAGTTTCACTTAAATTAAGTTTTAGTAACTCATTCACATCGCCCACGTTAAACCGAATCATGTTTTTTTTCTCACGGATTTTCCATCATTATGTCGTAGAACGGCACACAGCAAGGTTGTCACGAGGCTCCATCGCTTTTTGCTGAAACAATGCAGACGCTAGTAAAAAATGCTTGAATCCAAATTAAAAGTGTGTCTTTTAGGTTACAGAAATAATACCTGACGTTTTTTTAAAGAACAACCTGCAAAAAAGCACCCGTACGTCTCAAGTTCAAATTTTTAAATTTGAAATTTTTTGCTTTCTGATTTTTGTAATTTGAAAGAGCAAAAAAAATGTATTCTTGTATCAAGTATATCCGGTCATAGGTCTTATTGCCCCCAATGAGTCGAACGAAGAGCATGTGTCAAATCAATTGGTATTACTATGATAGATTGGTCCTCAGTATCCGGTCGAACGCAAAAAGGTACAGAAACAGTTTAGAGACTATCTAGACGAGCTCTTAACAATTTTACCACCAGTTTTGTGTGTCAACAATTAGGATACTAACTATATGAGTTGATTTTGATAAATTTGATGTATTTGATGTACATGTTGATTATGAAACTAAACTGAGTAATTTTAAGTTACAATTCCAAAGAAAAATTCACATTAAAAAAATTAAAATAACTACATTTTGTATACCAAAAATTATGCTTTTTTTGGGAAAATTTGGACGGAAAAAAAATTCCGTTTTTTTTGCGCGCGCTTCCCCTCAAAATTTAGAAAACTTTTCAGAAAAAAAAATCTAGTTTTTTTGGGCGCGCTTCCCTTCCAAGTTAGTATATACTGGTGTCCAAGGGGTCAGTATATACTAAGGGTTCAGAATTTTTTTTTTTGGTCATTCGGCCAAAAATCGATTTCTTAAAAACTACTAAAGGGAGGACCCTTTGGGTCGGCAGTGGGTCGAATCCCTGAGGGGGCCCCTAAATCCACCCCTGCATATCTATATGCTCATATTTATTTAGAACCGCGTCACTACTAAAGTTATCATGACGGGTGTACAGTAAGAAATAGTTCCTTTAAAAAATGTGTTTTCGATTTTGAAACCACGTCATGGCGACCAATTCAATTTGCGTTTTTTTTGAATTTTGGGAAAACTAGCAGAACATGCCAGTTCACCGCATTTGACTCTGTTTTATATTCAGAAAACTGACCAGGAATGCAAGCAGTCAATGTAGGGCTGAACATACTGCGTTCGACGCAAGAGTGAAACATTTGGGAACGGTCCAGAATATTTGCTGATGTTCATGACTACTGCGTTAATCTAAATAAATGTGGATCAAACAATGGTCTTGTCATAAAAGTCTTGTCATGAAAACCGCAAAGTATCTCAACCAATAGCTTTCTCTTAAAAATTCAAGCAAAACGATTGATTGAGAATTTAAGTATTTTCTGTCCTTTTATCATAATAAATAATAATTCATTTTGAAGAGGAGGGCACGCCCAAAAAACAGTTGCTTTTGGGCAGAAATTTTCATCGCAAAAATGCTATAAAACGGAGTTGTAGCTTTTTTACAAAATTGCTTTCCTGTTTTTACATAATTTTATAATTTTTTTGTTTGAATTTGAGTTTTACTAATGTTTTAGAAGAGCTCAAAAAAATAAAATTGAAATTTAAAAAGACAGCAACCGGGCTGGCTCAATTGTGGCTGTCAATGTGGGATATTTTCTGATATGCGGCCCATAGTTTACTTGACCTTGCACGTTCATCGAGCGTTTTGCTTTCATGTCTATTATTGATCAACCATTGAGATCCGAGAATTAGGATTAAATTTTTAAGATCAAAAACAACAAAATTGGGAGTAAGACAAAAAACACATACTACAAAAATATCACGTTTTATTTTGACTTTGGTCTGCAACTCAATCCATCTAATAACTTTAGAAAACTTGATTGGGTGATAACCCGTGTTGACCAAAATGTGCAACCATAACTTTAAACGCTTGATAGTGAATTTTGTGGAAGTTTTTGATTAACAATGATAAAAACATCACAATTGATGCTTATGTGAGGTGAGGTGAGGGGAAAAAGAAAAGCAACTCGTAGTTGGTCCAATTTTCGAAGAAAGTACGAAAAATTTACGCTTTAGATTGCTTTTTATTCGTTCATATTTTGAATTTTCAAGAATCAATCGCACACAAATTCTATCCCCACTCGCACAGCTCGCCCACGACGAATTGTTTAAAATAATGATTTCGAGTTTTAACTTTCGCTAATAACAACTCAAACTAATAATAACAAGTTTCAAACTTTCTTTTAACCCGGTTGGAAAGGAATTATATAATAATCCCAACTAACGAACGCAGCTTACTAAACATCATAAACCACAAACTAACAGCATGATTAAGAAAAGGAAACCCACAGTACCCAAACTGGATTAAACTAGCTTAAAGAACCGATAAATTATTCTTTTGAAGACTATTGATAAGTCTAAAAAAGAAAACATAAAACACCAAAAAGTCGAAAGACAAACCCAAACCAAACAATTTGATTTTTGAGAAAAAGACACAACTAAAACAACAAAAGGAAAAAACCAGAAACAAACACGACACAAAAAGTTAACACAAAACAGGACCCCATAAAAAACCAGCATGAAATCATACCCTCACTCCTGGCCCAATCCACCAGAAGAGGATGACGTCCTGAGCATGCTTAATATCCGGCCTAACCCATCGCGCTAAAACACACGCTTTCACGCTTTGTGACACACTCCTTATTTTTGATAAAAGGTACTCAAGTGTGAGCAATTCTTTTAAAGTAAATGAACTAAACAGAAAAAGCTTTTGCGATTAGAACTAATAAAAAATCATAACTAAAAAGAAGGACTAACTAAACATTTATATATGTAAAATATATATTGCAGTAGTATAGATCAGACACAACCTCGAAGACGAGCATCAAGCAGCTAAGATGACCTCATCACACATAACCCACAGAATGGCTGAACCCAACCGATATGCCGCTCACAACCACAACTCAAAGGATTTGAAGTACGACTTGACTCCGAAGAAAAGGACTTCATTGAAACAGACCAATGACCACCTCGATGTTCAAGTATACGTACAGATCCGAGTTACAGGGCATTCCTTCCAAAATTCGAGCTTCACGCCATTCCCAATTCAGATCGAAACATAGTTCTCCACACCGATCAAGAACAGACGATCATAACAAACCATCTTGAAATCAGATTGATTTTGTTGACAATCTCAGTCATCGTTGAATGACTAAATGAAATCTACGAATCCAGTTTCCTGGAGCTTCCTCCTCCAAGAACGGAATAGAAATGATGCTCGCGAAATACGAACGATCAATCATCCATCCTCCATTACAGAAAGACCTGATTCAAACTATATATTATTATTGGTTATAAATTAGAGATTTTATCTCTATAAAATATTGAAGTCTGCCCAATCATACTCCATCTAACTAACAACCCATTTATAAGCCTAGTAATCTCAGCACCAGAGTTTTCTGAACTTAACTTACAACTTAGTTGAATTTTCCAAGAGACCAACTCGTAACAAACCAGTATACTCTAGATCTATTGAGACTAAGAGATATAAGAGTAAGATTAAGATCGGTATTAAACTAAGAACTTGCACGAATCTATCCGGCCGAAAATAAGATAGCGTGAGGAGCAGACGGTGTACCTTATCTGAAATTACTCTATGAGTTAGAGATCCGTCCCAACTCACAACCAATCAGATCCGAGAATTATGATTAAATTTTTAGGATCAAAAACATCAAAATTGGGAGTAAGACCAAAACACATCCTAGAAAATATTCGAGTATTATCTTCTCTTTGATCTGCAACTCAATCCATCTAATAACTTTAGAAAACTTGATTGGGTGATAAACGCTTGATAATTAGTTTTTCTAAAACTAAATTTTATTACAAAATTTGGCAAATATATTTGCTTTGTGGTGAATTTTGTGGAATTTTTTGTTGAACAAGGATGCAAATATCACAATTGATGCTTATGTGGGGTGAGGTGAGAGTAAAGAAAAACAACTCTTATTTGGTCCAATTTTCGAAGAAAGTACAAAAAATTTATTCTTTGGATTGCTTTTTATTCGTTCATATTTTGAATTTTTAAAATTGACGAGTACCCAATTAAATACAATTCAACTGAATATGCAAAAACAGATTTTCCTATGTGGCGGGGGACTTCTGGACCATTTCAACAAACCCACGGCAATTGTGTGAGTGGAATCCCCTTGGAATCCTCATGGATTCGACCCCCTTCCGACCCAAAGGGTCCCCCTTTGTAATTTTTTGAGATATCCGATTTTGGAGATGGACCCTAAAATTTTTAAAGGCGCCTTTGGCGCCAATATATACTAATTTTAAGGGGGGAGCGCGCGCCGAAAAAACGCAATTTTTTGGTCAAAATTTTCCAAAAAGTACCCAAAAACGCCTTTTTGGCCTGATTTTTCACAATTTTTGCCTACGGCGCACAAGTTTTAGCCAAAACAGAGAGTTAGTAGTGCTTTGTGAGAGCTCGGAAAATCAAATTGACTAACAAACTAACGAACCTAAAAAAAAGTCGACAAAGTTTTCCAAGTTTTTTTGAAAATCCGCCCACCCCCTCGAGAAAATCCTAGATCCACCCCTGGTTGCCGCCCAGACATTTCTGTGACAAGTGAACAATCCTCGACTCAAGTGAGCAATACCTCCAAACATGTTGGAGTTAGTTTTTTTTTGGTACAGCTGTGATTCAATTCTCAGTCAAAATCGTTCCTAACAAAAGGAGTACAATCAATCGGTTTAACACGAGGTGGATTATTAAAAGCACAACAGCCATGAGTATGAAGTATACGCATTTATGATCTAAATTTGTGCGCGAAAGAAATCCGTAATTTAACAGATGATGAAATAAATTTTATTGAAATGTTTTTGGCAAAATACTCATAAATTGATTGAGTCAGTACTACCTTTTTAATCGTAACGGCAGATCGTCCTTAGTATATGCGTCAGTTACCTATTCAAGCCGCGCGCACTGAACATGAAGACGTTTTTTGACATTGTTTAAGTATTGGAACCCGGAAAATCCATTCCAGGTCTATCGAGAGGGGATCCAATCGATGAACCACTTGCTTGCATCCAAATTTAGGCGTAAACAATCGTTTATAATGGATTATAATTAATTATAATTTGATTTTAACAGGAAACATTATAATCGGTTATTAATTGATTAAAATCGATTGTTTCTCAATTTTAGTAGAATTGTAATATAATTGATTATTAACGCTTGAAACTGGATGCGGCTGACCACACAACAATAAAAAAAACTGCTCCAGACTGCCTAGGCTTTGTTTATGACGTTTTTCGATCTGTCACATCTAGTTTTTTTTAGAAAAATTTTTCAAGCTACCTAGCACGATAAAATATAAATGCTCAAATAAATTTCATAAAAACATCAAATGGAAGCTTTGAACCCACGCTAGCTTCCTAAAATATATTACGCTTTCATGACTTATGATTTCATAAAATTTTTTTAATTTTTTGATGTGATAAGATTGAAATCACCATACTTTTGTTTTCTAGCTTTTTAAAATAAAAATTTCGAAAAAAAAATCGAGGTTAAAACACACTTCCACTAACCGCTATGTCCAGTAAAAGTTAAAGAGAAAAAAGTCCCAATACACGTGGTGTAAACGAAAGTCGAAGAGACAAAAAATGACTAATTGCAAAAAGGTCAGATTGTAAAATTGATTATATATACTTAAGACTGTTTCATCTTACACACGGTGCTATTATCGAAACATGAGGAGTCGGCAAAGATGGCCTTAAGTTCTAAATTGTTCAACAAAAATTTCTAACGGAATTGGTACCAAATGCCCAACATGAACGAGTTAGTAGAGAATGTGGTGTTGGCCATCAGTGGGAAAATACGAGATCCGACATGGTTCTCAAACATCGATCTGAAGTACGCCTACTCACAAATGGCCCTAATCTAGTCGACAATGCAGTTGCAGCATCTTAGGGGCAAAATCACCAGAACGTATCGTTTTGGGACTGGATTCTACGGTTTAGGGGTCATGCTTTATGAATTCCAAAGAGTAATGGATTCGATGGTTGGCTATCTGCCAGGGGTACCTGGATAATAATTTAATCGCAACCCGGGGGTCGGAGGAACGCAATTGACAGGAGCTTTAAAAATATTTCTGGTATTGAACGACAAAAACGCTGCGGTAATTTGGAGTAAGTGCACCATATCTGCCAAAGAGATCGAACGGTTGGGAATTAAACTAAGAACTAAAGGTACAGTACCGGTTGAAAGAATAGTGGACTCAATTGTAAAAAAAGAAAAAACCCTGGCATTTTTACAGTTATTTGGTCTGTGATTGGATCGATTAACCAAATCTATAGATTTATTCCGAAACTAGCAGCTAAAACAGAATCTTTTCAGGATCGAATGAAAAAATATTCGAGGTTTGAATGGGGAAATGAACATGGTGAAATGTTTCAAACGACAAAAAACACAGTTAGTGATGTTGCACAAAATCATCAAATTTAAGTAAAAAAAAGGCGACAAGATTGATGTGATGCGTCTAAAAAGGGCCTGGGAGCTTGCCCAGAACAATTACAACCCAAAGGATGGAAACCCATTTAGTATGCTTTCCGGTTTTTGATAGAAGCAGAGTTGAATTATTGCATCAATAATTTAGAACTGCTAGCTGTGATATGAGCAGTGACTCATTATCAAAACTGTTTGTTTGGGGCCCCATTCAAGATAATAAGAAGCATAAGGTGTTATTATTGTATTTGTCAGGGGAAACGAATTCCAAAACAACACAAACAAGATTAGTCCGATGGGTTGCCAGACTACTACCGTTCGATTATAAAATCAGACATATTCCAGGTTGAAATATGGGGTTAGTTGATTATATATCTCGCCATCCGTTCGGCGATGATACAAAATTTCACACTCAGACAATGCATTTGTTGTTGCGCAATTTACTGCAATTATCCGGCTAATAGCGCCTTTGATAAATGAAAACACTAAAGTTAGTGTCAGTGCAAATGACGACATGTAAAAAACAAATTCTGAACGTTAAAAGCGTAATTGGAAAGAATGTTCAGCGAAGAAACTCATCGATGCGTTCAAAAGTTGTCATGTGATCAGAGTTGGCGTTCAAAACCATCAACATACAGAAAAATGCAAGAACTGTATTTTGACAAGTCTTTTAGAAATGAGATCTTGAACTGAGATCTTGAACTGCAGAATAGAGGCGTTGCTGAATAAAGATTACCCTGTTATCAAAATATCGGGCAATACTTTAGCCATTAGCGTGGAAATTTTTACTTCCGCTGGGGTTTTGCTTATGGAAGACTAGATGGTAACTCCACCGCAATTAAGGAGACCCATAAAAACGGGGTTACACAGAAGGCATGCTGGCTTAACCAAGATGCGAATAAAATCAAATCACTGCGACGAATTGTGAGGACTGCTTTCAATCGTGTAAGAACTTAAAATCAGTGATACCAAGTACGGTCACCGAATGCTTAGAACCGATAGAAGAACCAAATCAGAAATTACAAGTGAACACTTTGGGCCAGGTGCCCCAAACCTGTGGTACAAAAATTATTTGCTAATCGTTGTTCATCCGTTCTCAAAATTTCCGACAGTTCTAGTAACTATTCTTACAACAGCGGCGGATAGAAATAATTTCATGGGTGATTCGAATACCACGTGTGATTTGAACTGATCAAGGTTGAGAAACTGTTGATAAATCAGTAAGAAAATTTTGTACGCAAAATTAACAAGAACTGATTTTTGCGCCAGTAGGGTTGCGTCGGGCCACTGACCTAGTGGATTGTTGTGTTCACGTTTCGGGAAAGGCTTATGACCTGTTCATTCTAGAAGCGCAAACTGGCATTAAAACCAGTACTTACGCAATATATGAACAAAGACACGTCAGTCTATGGGGTGCACCCCGTTTGAAGCACAATATGGTAGACAACCGAACACAACCTGGCACTCGGTAACAGGTAACCCATCTGTTAAAAGTTTTTCATGGCAAAAGTAGTTTTTCTCGATTGAACGAAAAAAGAAGTTGATCTATGCCAAGACATTGCAAGACTACGGGAGACCAGATGACGAGTCAACCATGGGTGTATTGAACACCTGTTAGCTTCCGGCATGGCGATCACAGGAACTTCAGGAAAAGGAAAAGTTGAAATTGCACAACACAAAGGATCAGTGTTACAGGCCCGGATAATTGTTACAAAGTTTTTCGGAATATCAAGGTACGATTAAAACCAGAAGCTTGCTTTAAACAACTCAAAAAAGTAGTTAGGGAAACGGATCGTACGTTTACCTTGCTGTCGGAATTTTTTTTTGCTAGGTTTGGTTTCAGAATAAGTTTATGCAGACAGTCGTAAACACCAGAGGCTTCAAAAGCACATTGCCTGAAAAGCTCGCGCATCATGTCGAGCGGTAAGCAGGAATGGGATGCTAGGAAGACGGCGGCTTTAAACGAAACGTTGGAAACGGAGCAAAAGTCACTCCAAGAATTTTTCCTAGGGCTGCGAAGGCGCTAATTACCAAGGTCAACGCGGATAGTCCGATCAACATTGATAGATCTACGGTGGGGTTAATATCGACGGAAAGCCAGGTAGTATATAGTCCGCTGATAGCAGAGGAAATGAAGGGTGCTAAGTACGGCAATTTATAGGCATCAGAGACGACGGCAGATCGTCCAGTAGAAGGACGTGGAACGAGCGAGCCAAAGGCAAAACAGACGGTGGTTCATCCGAACACAGGAAAGATAGTGCCATACACACGTTAGGAAGATAGCAGTGCGGTGCGACTGGAGACTATGGTACAACCAGATATCCGGCTGGTGCTATCATCAGCAGAGGATGGAGGAGAAGACACGGACAAAGGCGGGGACACCGAATCAATTGATATGGATACCCAGGAGCCACAAACCTCAGAAGGGAACACACCAATGCCAATGGATCTGAAAGAAGAACGACCAAAAACACCTTCGCCCAGGATGACAAGCGATCAGCAAAAGAAGTCGGCGGAAACGGCCACAAAGACGTTCGTAGCAAGACACAGTACACGTCCACTTAGAGAAAGAAGGCCACCAAATTTCCTAGGGGAACGTTTCTGTCCTAGTGCAGCTACCACAGGAACTAGTCAAGTGAATGCCGTCTACGCGCAACATGACACATCGGACAAAGAACTTGGATAAACGTCAGAAACAACATCGAGTGTGCTATTGAGAACGGTTAGCAGGACACGAGGAGGAGGCAAAACCAGTGCGGGCATCGCACATCAAAGAAACGGGCGAACACCATCTCAACAAAGAAAACATCAAGCCCAAAGAAGATAACTTCGGAGAAAACCTATTTTTATAGGGAGATGTGTCGTTTTTACTAGAGGTAGGACTATGTGCAGGATGACATAACGGGGCAAGTCGAGGAGGTATCGGGACTTTTTGTCAATGTGTGGATAAGCTGAGACGAATGGTGAAGCACAAGGTCTTAATATCTTCGGTTAGAGACTCCCTGAGCATTGTCATAGATTGGTTTTGGCTGCAATCCTCATACCAAGGATTAGACGCAAGGATTAGAAACAGTAGGAAAAAAAACAAATATGGGCAAGCTCGTGAGTATTGCGCAAGCGGAAGGACAGAGACCACCGGAGGTAATTGATCGTGCAGGAAGAGAGTTGTTTGAATCGAATTGGTGAAAAATCTGTGGTATCAGTGCAGATAATAGTACGAATGAAGATGAGAACACCAATCAAACAAGATGAACGTCGGGGAAAAGCGCAACAGATTTTACATTCGGCTATTCAGGAGCGAAGCCCACCAGAGGAAAAATTAGCACAGGCTGAGGAGCAAAAACTGGCACTGGAAGAAGATGGAAAAACAGCGGTTGCAAGTGGAATGCTACAGGTAACCGCGACCGTAGTGAATATCAGCGGGGATTCGAGCGGTCCATTTGCAAATGACGATCTGGATATAGCAGATGGAATATCTGCTAAGAGCATGAACGGATGACGATCAGAAGCAAATTTTTGAAGAACTGGAAAATGTGTGAGACGGAGCCCGTCGATCGCGAGGAAGGTTAGTGGGTTTTAAAATACCTATGGAACTGGAGCGAAAATTTACCAACCAATAAATTATCGGGCTACGAACGAAATTTAGTTACAAAACTTTCGTTTCATATTGTACTTTATTTTGAAGTATATCGAAAAGGGGAATGTGATGTAGAGGTCATACCATGATTCTCTAACCTGTTTATATACATTAGAATAAGTTTACATAACTTCGTATGATTGTCAAGGTCAACGTTGCAGTTAGCTTACTAAAATCATACAGCCAGTGGCTGGCGTTACGGTTGAGAAATGAAGTCGATTCTCTTACGTTTTTGTTCTGAGTATTTTATGAATTAGTGCTTACGCATACCACAAGCATGAAAAGTATATGACTACTGAGTTTTTAATTATGGAAATTGTATGACTACCATTTACAACACACCAAAAAAAGATTTTTTTAAAAATTCAATTTCTCAAAATTTTGGGATGTGTTGGTGACCGATTATATTTGACAAATCATGGTTAACTCAAAACTAGAGCCACCGAAAGCTTAATCTTCTTGCATTTACAAGGCATTGGAAATGACTTGAATTGTAGAAAAGTTATCTTACGCAAATCATATACTAAAAGTATCAAACTTTTAAAATTTGGCAAAATAACCAAGATTGTTATTTTTAAAGTTCGAGCTTTCAAGTTATCAGATATTGATCAAGGCATACCAAAATGTACCAAACAAAAAATGGGAGTTTTTAGCGTTTTATAAAAAAAAATTGTGTAGAGAAACAGATATCCAGTAAAAGGTTTTGAGTAAAGTTCAAAATTATTTGGAAAAAGTTTTGTTGTCGCCTTCAAAAAAATGCTAGTCATAGAATTTCCACATATGGAAATTGTCTGATTTTCCATTTTATTCGAAATTTTTTTTAAATTTTTACTTATTACGATACACTTTTTTTATGCCACAACGTGAAAAAAGTTCTTTGAAAACTCGATGATACCATTTTAGCAAAATGTATGAAATTTGTATGAGTACTATTTTTTCATAGACTCAGTTTATGGAATTGTATGATTGGCATTTTGGTCTACCCGGGTGTTTCCTGATATGTAAATGATGCCAGAAGTTGTAAAAAAGTAGCTTGTCTAAATTGTCAACCATTTTATACTCCAGTTGCATCCCCATTAAATGCAGACAATGATGTGCTATGAAAACTTTTATAAGGTTTCTTGAAAAGAAAAAATTGAGGAAGCTTTACTTTATGTGCTCACAGTTTCATTTTTCTTTATTTTATGTAATTCTTAAGTTAATTATTTATTTAGCTTGAGCGCACAAAAACTGAAGAACGCAAGAAAACTTCATTTTTTATTGATCTATGATTCAAGATCGCATCAAAAAAACCTATGTCTCATTGCAGACAATGTGCTGAGAAAACCATTCATAAGGATCCTTGAACAGGAAAAATAAAGGAAACCTTATATTATTTGTTGACAGATTCATTTTTCTATATTTTATCTCAATCATATTTTAATGATTTATTTAATTTGACCGTACGAAATTCAAAAAATGCAGGAAACTATAATTTATTTATCTTTGATTTGAGATCGGAACAAAAATTACCGGTCTCTAAGTTATTCAATGAGAATTTCTTTAAAATGATTTCTGCGCTGAGAGACCAAAATTAACCTAATGCAGAGTTGTTTCTTTTAACCGAAGAACAGATTAAAAACACAAATGAGACAAATTTCGAAACTCCAATGCCTTGCCTTCTTCTGCGTGGCATTGGAAAATATACTGAATGTTCGATCAAATATAGTTTGTAGATATGGCAATTTCCAGGAATTGTCTGGAATTTTAATGGCCAATGATTTCATAATCAGAGAAATTCCTCGAATTCACCCTATTAAATGCGCCAAAAAGTGCATGATCGATAAAACATGTATGAGTTTTGCTCACGGCGTTCGCAAATGTGTTTTATACAGTTCTGATCCGCGAATTCACTTCAACGAGAACGCGCTTATTCGAACTGACAGTCCTTCCTCTCTGAAACTTATGATAGTTTCTACCCAAAACGACGACGTACCTTGTGAGATCAACAACCTGAAAGCGTACACCAGCAACCATTTTGCAGTTTGTGGAATTGATCAAAAAAGAACGGACGCCATTTGCGAATGGTCTGATAGGGAAACCATTTACTTTTCACCGTGCGGAAACCTCGCAAAGATTTCAAAATTCAGGTACTACTTTACAAGTTTTGTATTGCGCGTGAAACTTCAGATAAATAACTAATCTCTGCGAGCGAGTCGCCACATTTTTTATCAGGGCAAAGTTTTTTAAATGTATACCCAATTTTGTTTTTTGATGCGTGACAGCGCATCGGGAGGGGTGTTGCATTCAGGGCTTCATAACTATTGGAAAAAATGTCCGCATCTATTTTGCATCCATTAACCTAAAAATGATTCGAGAAGGTATGAAGTGAGGCGAGCCTAAAAGTTTATAGTCGAAATCTTGAAAACTTGCTTAAAAGATTTGTTTTCTTCGGTAGTTTTTTCAAATTTTATCTCTGAACGGTAAAATCTTGTCGGAACGATCAAAGAGAAAGAAAGAACAAAAAAAAGAAAAAAGGAGGCGTCCTTGTTAAGGACCACATACAATTCATAAAATGCACAGTTTGGCCTCGTAATGGGTGGTGACGAAAGTTTTGTATACCGAGAAAAACAATGTAAAGAACATGGCGAGTTGTAGTGACCATTTTAATTCTCAAGTATTAGGGTTAAAACGAAACCATGGTAGTGACTCTCTCGTTGTTAGTCGTGGAGTTAACCGTGAGCTCCAAACATCCGTTAACTTTTCTCAGTTTTGTTTCATCAATTTTCGGCTCTATTGGTTTGGTGGCTTCCTAGGAGATAAGGGTCCGCCTGCTACTTAATGACATTTGGCGCATAACTGGGCAACAATGGAATGCTCATATACCAGAAGCGCTCCGGAAGCACTTAATTGAGCGGCATTCAAGCCTGTTTGCCTTAGGAAAATTAGTCATTTCCCGGTGCTACTTCAGTAATCCGTTTGATCAATGTGAGCTCCATTTTTTGGGGATAGCTTGCAAGATGTGTTCTGCGCGGCTGGTTTCCTTCGTGCCCGCATTATTGAGACTCAAAAAACTGAAATTGCGTTTAGTTTTGGTAAAGCAAGGGTAGCACCAATGAAAGCTTTGTCCATTCCGAAGCTGGAATTGCAGGCAGCCTTGCTGGCATCTAAGTTGAAGAAAGATATACTCCGGACATATATATGATTTGTTTAAAGATTGGCTATGAAGTTTTGACGCGCCAAATTGTGCTAACAAAACTATAAAATCTGTGCAAACTGTATTTTTTATAAATCAAACTGTCACAACAATCGCATAAACTTCAAGGCCGTCTTGTGAAACAGTTTAAATAGCTTTAAAAAAAAACAGAAAACGTTTTTGGGGGGTTCGAACCCAGTTACGTAGCGTAAATTTATGTCCCTTCAAGCGGGTATTTGAGTTTTAGAAAGGAAATGCCTTAGGCGGGATTCGAAGCTGCGCCAAACTCGCCGGGACGAACTGTGTATACGCTCGGCTACTGTCCCTGTCTTATATGCAACTATAGTTCAAACTTGTATTATATGCAACTATATTTCAAACTTTTTCTTAATTTACTTGTTGCTCAGTAAATTAAATATATCAATTTAAAATAAAATTAATTGCCTATCTATATATTTTAGTTTTTCGCTTATTCTGTCTGTGTTTTGATTTTTTTGAATCCTTTTTTCAGGCATAAATCATCAAGAAAAATTCAGAAAAGGGTCGAAACATTCATATAAGTTTTTTTGTCGCAATAATTCATTCTTGCAACCAACTCAAAATTTTCAACAAGTAAACTTCAACAAAATTTTGGGGTTGTCTAGAAAAACTGTTTGAAGTTGTAGATTTTTAGACAAACGTAACCTGAAGAAACTTTTTCATTATGAATTAGTTTGCTAACAAAACGGTAGAATTTAATATGAATTTTGTGCTGTTTCAAGATATTTTCCTTCCTGTCACGCAACATTCAGAAAAAAAAAGCGACATTAAAATGAATAAAATGGTAAACACTGATTTTTTGCGCAAGTAATGGCAATCTAATTTTTCTGTGCTGCTAGCACAACCATCACCTTTTCACTTCATCTTGGTTTATTGGTTCTGGGAAGCTTGTAAGAAATTTATGCAGCTGTAATTTTCCGAAGTAAAATTCTTAATTCAATAGTGCGTAGAACTCCACCTCTCTTTATATAATAATATCAATATATGATATTCATATAATAACTTAAAATAATCGTTTCAGTACATTTTTAATGATAAACCTTTTTGGCCAAAAAACCTTAAATGTTGGATATATACAATGACAAGCAATTTCTCAAAACCCTGCTGAAAGCCTTATGATTGGATTCCACAGTAGCAAAAAAATACTTCCATTGTACATCAAATCTCACATATCTTTGTTTTTCAATAAATCAGTCAGGGATCTAAATACGAACAACGATCTTTTCGCAGAGAATCTGTTTTTTTTTCATATGTTTTTTCAGTCGAGCAATAATTGTCATGACTGAAAATATTTATTGTTGAGTGTTTAAAAAAATTAGGCTCACACTTTTAAAAGGTTTTTCAATTGCGACCATTCAAACTTCCTTCGTGTCTTTCATATTGGACTCTAGAGTTTGAGCGGCGGAATAGGTTAAAAGTCAAACATTCCCATCTCCCTTCCACCCGTTCCTCCCGCTCCAAATTTGATCCCGCTTTTTTTAGATTCCGCTCCAGAAATTGCACGCAGCCAGTGTACGGTGGAGCACATTGCATTGGTTGCAAAAACGAAACATATGAGAAAGGTCCAGACTATCGAGAGGATTTTGCTTCGCTGTCTTCTGATGTTCATACTTACTGTCATAATCTAGGTAAATAAGGATCAAATAATGGCTTTTTCATAACAGAAGTACGGAAAGCACAAAAGTTTCTCGATCAATCATCGTCCAAACAAAGCTTGAAGGACGGCAAGTGGTTGAGAACTTCTGCTCATTCTCTCCTTCTGCCATATTTTTTTTTTATATTTGAGGGGGAGCGGAGACCAAGCGGAAAAAAAGTTTTTCGAGCAATTTTTTTTTGTTCGAAGCAGTGCATTCCTGAAACTTATTCTTAGCAAGTTCATCAAAGATGTCCGACGCTATCTTTTTCCGTTGGCGAAAAAAGGACATAGGCACCAAATCCAACCCCACCGGGTGGTCGAAATTGAAACTTGTTCCTGAAAAGTCAAGTGCGTTCCCCAGATGGACGTCATGGTTCTTGTTCCTAAGTTAAATTTAACTTGATGCGTGCAATACAGGCATGACTGCATTCACTGCTTTCCACTGGTTTTCTGAGGATCGGATGATCTATGTGGACGAACACATGTGGACTGGGATGAATCAGTGGGGAGATGCAGGTCAGAATGCAGTAGACGTGAACAGCACTCAGTTTGTGGCTCCTGGTTGCACAGCGTTGTGGGCGGCAGGTATTTTTCTGATTCTTTTCCATTCCCCCACCTTTTTCCTGTCTAGGTGGGGGCTGTTTTTGGCTGTTTAGTCCGACTAGTTTTAAAAGTTGGCCTGCGGACTAATTATTTCTTTACAAACATATTTCGTCTTGGGAGTTAATCTTCGAAAACCCCTCGTTACACCATGGTGGAAAGTAAACAACTGATGATTATGTGAGGGTTTTGTTCCGACTTTCACAGAACGAACAAAAATAGCTGAGAAATTACCGCAGAATGCTGCGACTAAACTGATATCCGAAATAAAAAAAAGTTTTGAAAAAAAAATCGCGAAAAATTTTTTTGTTGCAATTTTTGCTATCCAATTAAAATATTTTTTGCTTAAAAAGAAAAAACAGTCAAAGTAAATAACAAAATAGGAACGAAAGCGTTAACTACAATAATAGCAACTTTCAAATTGGGGTAGAAATAGACTTCTCATCATATTTTGTAACATTTAGTGTGAAAAACGACTCGTGGAAAATTTTTTCTTGAGGTTGTCAAGATTGATTTGAGAGGAACTTTAAGCAAGCGGACTCTATGACTCTATGCATTAGTTTTTTCTCCAACTTCTAGATCGATCGGAACAAACAAAAAAAAATCATATTTTTTGAACATTAGCATGTCCCGAATTCTTAGCAAACAAGACTACGAGGCCCTGAATGTTCCGACTGCCTTGTATGGTTTATGGAGCAGTAAAAACATAAAAAATTGAACGTAAAAAAAATAAAAGTAGTTTTTTAATTTGAGATTTTTGCGGAACTCATCCGCCACACAAAATATAAAGTACAAAATGAGAGATTTTGCTCCTAGTAACAAGTCATTTATGGCAAATAATTTTCCTTAAACAGGCCAAAATGGCAATCTTTAAACCACCATAACTTTAAACGACCATCACAGGTAAGAGATCTTTTTCAACTTAATAATTAAATTAATTACACTCGAAACACACGTCTGAACAATTGTCAACAAAACTGCTCGGACTAGAGCGAACTCCTGAATGCTCCGACTGCCTTTTAAGGTCTATGGAGCAGTGTTTTTATGAAAACTGAATTTTAATACAATGAATTGTAATTGTGTTTTAAGTTTGAGATGCTTTGTGAAAATAACCAGGCCCCCACCCCACGCCATATAAAACAAAAATTGATAGTTTTTGGTCCTAATTTTAAATTAAATACTGTACACTGCTTCTGGTCGTTTATAACTGCTGTCCGGCAAATATTTTTAATGAATCGGAATCAATAATCTTAATTGGCACAAATTTAAAATTGTATAATGAAAGAATTTTTTCACTATTTATTATTTAGATAAAATACCAACAATAATACATTCTGTCACAAAGCACCAAAATTTTAGCATGTGAGTGCGGTCATAATTAAGTAGTAGGACACGGTATTGACAGACAAAAACCTGTCAATCAAGGTCGACCAAGGCTGTTTTGTGAACTTGTTTAAATATTTATCAAAAACACAAAATGTTTTTGGGGAGTTGAAAACCGGTTAGTTTATGTTCATTCAAAATCGGCGCATAATTGGTGTTTAGAAGGAAAATGGCCCAGGCGGGAGTCTCTCAATTTAAGGAGGTTCACCAGATCCTTGCTTAATCAGATTGTGTCATTGCTGCTTTCGAATGAATCCAAGCAATCAATCTTGTAGAACCTAATAGGTACTAATTTATATACTTCAGGAAAACGTTTAACGATATCCCTTGCGGATTGCTGAAGTGCGAAAGTCGCGCACGTCGGGGAGTCCCGGGCACCGAAAATATGCGGGGGGTGCTGAATAGATGCTACATCCGATGCGGCATCCTCGTGCCACAAAAAACGCAAAGAAGGTTGTTAACAAGGGGATACCCCAACCTGAACATGAACATCCCTCGATGTCTGCGGAGATGTTGGTGGAAGCGCACTAAGACATGTAAAAACATTTTGCAGTAAATCAAGTTTTTTTTTAAGATTGGCCGTGATTATTTAATGCGGCTTTTAAAACCAGACGAGCCTTATCAGGTTTGTTTGAGTTGAGGGCAGGATAGTGGGGTAAATATCATCACCGGCGGAGCGAAGCTGCGGATCGTGCGGTTTAACCGGAATGATATTTCTTTATCGAGGTCCTTTTTTATTGCATTTACTCTTTAAACCACTCTATTGAGTGTATTTATTCTATCGAGTGTGTTCCTCTTTAAACCACTATCTTTGTCGAGTCATTTTTCAACTTTCTTGAACTGTGACAGCGCTGAGTAGTAATTGTTGGGTACAGAACTGCTTTCATTGGCCCAAAATTTTCCTAATCAGTACCGTTCACCATCATGGTATGTTGTTGATTCAAGAAGGTTATGCGCTTGCTGATTGGCTGCGTCAGCTTATTTGTATGAACCCTGGCTTTCTAACTCATACCACGCTTTAACTTGGCTAACAAGTTTCACGTCTTCGGCATTACACTTGAAATATGTTGACATCAACCCGGAAGATGATGGGAGTAGGCCACTAAAAACCCAACCTACCAGCAGACAAACAAAAATAGTATTTTTCTTATCTGCATCATAAATATAATAGAGCAGTCGTTTGTGGTCATAAAATTTCTGACTAATTATCATTTCAAGTTCCTAATACTGAACTGGTTTTATTGGTTCCAGGTAGGAACGCTTTTCTTGAAGGTCCGGAGCATCAACCTTTCTAGACCCAACATTCATTTCATACTTGAAGTAAGCGGTTACCTTGAAGGTATAATCGACGATAATTTTTATGTCAGCGGATAGTGTGACCTTGACTAACCAAGTCGAAATAATAACCGTTAAATCAAATTTATTTAGGATCAAATCAAATTTTTTGCTGACAAGTTCAAATGGCGGTCTAAGCTTGAGGAAAGCCAGGAGTGATTGCTAACGGAATCATACAAAACGAGAGCGGTTTTGGTTTTTGACTTGGATGAAACACTAAACTCAATAACCTGTAAAAACTTTTGAGGTCTTGCATGGATGCGGAACAAGACGACGTTGCTTTATCCCCCGGATTTGTCTTCTAGAAAAAACATTTTGTTCCTTTCGAGGAGTAAAATTGCTGTCTGCATCATGCAAGAGGACATTGTGCGTAATTTTGCACTCATTTTTAGTGCATTTCCAACCCTTTGGGCAGTAACGGAACGTGTGAATCGCTTGGAGACAGGAGAAACAAATTTTCTTTCAGCGGAAAACTTTAAATAAGGTTCTTTTTCTTGATGACTTTGCATCCTAATAACGGATTTTCACCAGCGCACTGCGGGCAGAGAGAACAATTGAATCTTTTCGGCTTAACACTGGAAGCAAAAACTTGGGTGGTAGGTTTTGTCTTGGCAGGTTCCTCAGTTTTTGATTTATCAGGAAAAATTTTCATATGCCCATGCGTTTTGGCCTTTTTTATAACCACTTGTTGAAGTCAAGGATATTAGGGCAATACGAATTGCGTTTGACAGTGTAAGACGACCAAGACTCTTTCATTTTCGGAGGAAAATTACAGAAAACTTGATTTAAGTTGGCGGTTCCTTTCAGGTCGTCCTCATATGACAACGATCGAAACACACCAAGGAGACTTGAAATAACACAAGAAAACTAATAATGTTTTCAAAATTGTGCATTTTCACTAGTGCAAGGCTGTTAAGTTTTTCGAGGTGGGCGCTCACGACAGTTTAAGAATGCCAAAATTTTTGTTCAAGGACTCTTCGTGCTTCCCTGTTTATTTGACCTGAAAAAGCGAAGTACGCTATTGCCAATTTAGCTTTCCCAGTTACTAGTGTTTTAAGGTACGTCAGCTTGATGTCATCCGAATGAGTTGATTGCCAATTAACCGCGTTCCGAAACTGACCTATTGGTTCATGCCATTCTAACGGATTACCATCCATTCGGTTAATGAATCCTTCCTGTTCGAGGCCAAGACTTCTGCTAAGTCTTCGAACGGATATCAATTGCGATGGCGTATTGACATAATTCGGCACAGGTTGGTATAAGCACGAAGCGACTGGATTCGAAAAATACGGCTGATGAGCGAACGAGCAAGGAATATCTGACACAATCGATGATTACAAGGGTACTTGCTTGTGTGGCAGAGAAAAATAGAAAAATGCTCAACCGCTTTTGTTGGAGAACTTTACGTTTTTAGAGGAGCAACAGGTATTACTGCCTCAAATACGTGCGATGACTCATTCAAAGCTAATGGGTTAAAAACTGCGGTGGTCAGTGCTGCAGTTGCAGGGAACCACGATGCGAGGTTCGGCTTATAGAACTGAATAGAGTTAGTGGGATGACCTACAGGGTGTACCGCCGAAACAACCGCAGTTTGAGGAGGTAAATGCATATACGAAGGTGATGGAACAGATTCAAAATTATTAGACGTGGCAGGCTTAGCATTCGCCCACTGATTTGCATCTGAAAACCGTCGTTTTTGTGTTACATTTTGATTTAAATTTTCTCCATGTTAGCCAATATTTTTGCTTTTGTACTGGCAGCATTCTGCGTAAGAAGTTTTGGAAGAATTGGCAGGCCTCCTGCTCAATGTAACAATGTTGATATTTTTGCTGAATTTTTGTACTGGCAGCATTCTGCGTACGAAGTTTAGGAAAAATTGGCAGGCCTCCAGCTCAATGTAACAATGTTGAAACAAACCACCTGATTGAGCGTTACACATTGGAACGACATCCACTGGGCGCACTATGTTCAACCATATTCATTCTATAAATGTATGAGGTCGGGTCGATACTGATTGAGCGTTACACAAAGAAACGACATCCACTGGGGCGTTATATTCAACCTTATTCAATCCAGAAGTGTATGCGGTCGGTTCGGTATAAGAATAGTGTATAGATTTCCCGATGTATAAGGATTACAAATTCAATTTTTTAAGAAAGGGATATGTTTCCCAATGTATTAAGATAGGGAATGGTAAGGTTTCAGTATGATGGTTAGAGAATGGTAAGAAAAAATCTCGGCGCTCGTTATGTAATAGGTGAGTATTACATAAAGATTGTAAAATGAAGGTATTATTTTTTCGGTTCCTGTAAGTCGTTGGTAAGATGCGGGAAAGTTTGGGTTTTTTATCAAACAAATTTAAATTTTTTTTCAAAAAAACTTCAAAACACGATAAGATTTGATAAAATTTGAGCTATTAACGATTTTCTTAGATAACCTTACTTCTTAAAACTATGCTCTATCTAGCTGAAGCTATGTTGATTTCTACTGAAGTTTCAAAAAAAGCCAAGTTTTTGGAAACAATTGCAAAAATTTCAAGTTTTTGGAAAAAATTGGAAAATTTTCATGTTTTTCGAAAAAAATTGAAAAACTCTCAATGATTCGTCTGATTTTTTGTTGCTTTCGATCAAAATATAAAAAAATATTCACGTGCAGAGTTTAAAATTAAGCTTTCTTAACAATTATTAAGCTTTCTTAATTACAAGCTAAAATTGTAATTTAGTTGGCTGAATTAATATTGAAACTTCCGATTTTTCCGATTGCACTAAATTTCAGATCAAGGATGAGAAATAAACAGTTTACTGCTAAAATTGACAAAAGGGGTTATTTTTTCTTAAAATTACATTAGATATTGGTTGAAATTCAACAAAATCTCCTTCAAAGCTGATGATTATCTCTCTGTTGCTCCTACAACATGAACTTTATGGTTTTTCTGTAGACGTTTTCTATGTTTTAAGGTTATTCCTGCTTTCTGCTTAACACATGTTTTCGCTATTGAACTCTCTTTGCCAGAAAATTTAGTCAGAACTTGAAAATTTCGGAGGAAATTAGTATCAATTGAACAAACAATTTGCTCGCGGAGACAAAACTAAAAATGACATCGTCTGATTGTTACTAAGAAATTTGTACATGCTTTCCTTCAATTTCCCTTGTTCGATTGATACAGTAATTTATTTAGGCTAAAAACAACTTTTGGGATCAATAATTATCACTTTTCTTGCAAAATAGCTTTTGAACCGCTTCTTTTTCTTGATTATTGTCGGAAGGTTTCTCAAAAGTGTCTAAGTAAGAAAGAATGGGTGCTAGTTAAAACATTCAAAAGCACATGTAAAAACTGAGAATATGAACGTGTAATTTCACATTGAGTTTTAAAATCAATTAAGAGCAGCTCTATTATTTATAATCTGATTATCTCCGGAAGAAGAAAGACGCAAGGTTACCTAGTTCCTAAATTCTGCAACATCTAAGAATTTCGAAAAGAACTCTTCTTAAAAAAAATCGATTTAGAAAAAGAAATCAAAGTGTAAACTATAACAATTGAATAATTTTGAGAAACTTATTTCGCAAAAGCTCTATGGTTCTACCTAATGTTATAATTGAAAAAAACTTAAACTGTGTGTCTAATTGAAATTTTTCATGTTCAATTTCACATAATTAGGAGAACCTACATCTGGTTCTGCAAAAGTATCAGTTTGCTTAGAAGTTTTCAGCAAGATCCTTATTAATTTCTCTAAAAATCTTTTTATATCAAGATTTTTGTTTTTTATCCAAAATAATGGAATGTAGATCTTGAAAGCAAACTTTTGATTTATGCTTCATGTAATCTCTTCCAAAAGATGTCGGAGTTGGGTTTACTTCACAAAAAATTATCCTCAAAATATCTGAGTCTTCATATAATTTTACCTAATATATTAAATGATAACAAATTTTCCAATAAATTGTATATAAACATAATTCTTTGAGGTTTTTCATGTTGCATTTTCTCAAGATATAATTCATGAGCTAAGCTTGATTTAAATTATCTCAAAACTCCTAATGAATTAATATGAGTTTCTAACTCAATTTAGTATTTTTGTTTGGTTGCAAGTCTGCTGAACTGACGACAGATCTTATAAATTTATTCAGTGATTCTCAAAAATCTTATAAGCCTACGAACTTTTTTCAATCCAAAACTAGTTTGCAGAAATTACAGTTTTTGAAACTTGGTTCAAAGCAAGACAACAAATTGTCTAAAACTATTAAAAAAAGTTTTCTTTGGCAAAAAATTCGTTTTCGCAATGTAAGTATTGCAAAAACTTTTCAAAATGCTTGTTTTACATCCTGTTACAGCAAACACTACAAAAACGTACAATGTTTTTAAAATACTGCCTAAATTTTTAATGATAGGTTAAAGTTTTTCACTATCCCTGCTCCCCCTTCTGCTGAGTTTTATAAAACAGAACTATACTGTTTTGGAAAAGCTGTAAAGTCGAAAAACTTATCCAATGTGTGTTCTGAAAATCTTTGTTAATTCTATAAAATGAATTTAAAACAGCATGCTGATGAATTGCACATTCTCTAGCAAGATAGTAGGGGCATTTATTATAGTGGTGAGGCGTTCACTTGAAATCGTCAGATCATGTACTCGATCACATGCCATGGCAATGATAGTGTGTGAAGCGAGCTCTCACTTGACCTCTAGCTTCAAGTCTACTACAACCTGACCCAATTCGGCTGCAATAGTGGTACCACATGAAAGCTCTAGAATCAATAAACGGCCTTGAGTCCCAAAATAACACAGTCGTAAGGCCTACAGATAGATCCTCTGCGTTTCGCAGGAACTACATTTTTAAATTAACCTAACTTAGAAGGAAGTGACTGAACACGTTCTATGGTATGATCTTTCCTCTAATTTAAATTTTGGTTTTTGATCATATTTTTTTGATGGCAGTTGCTCCAAAGTTGCGTGATTTTGAGCTGAAATTTTCAACGTTATTGTTTTCGAAGATTCACAATATAGCAAATTAACTCGCAGTTCTCAATAAACGCGTATGCAAAGAACCACCATTTCTTTTTAATGTGCATTACATACTTTACGGGCAAAAGGAAAATTGATTTGTAATGACCTTATATGAAATCAAGCAGTTTGGTTTAATCAGACGTACAATAGTGCCAAAGTACCACTGTGTTGAAAAATAAAACGTTTTTCATCTGCCAAAAATCAGCAATTTTGGCACTGTTGAACAACATTTTATTGTTCGGCACTCCTGTACTTCGGCATTATTCGACCTCTCGTTAGGGGTAGTACAACAGCGCCGTAGCAAGACATTGCCAAACAAATGGTGTTCAACAGTGCCGAAAGTCATCAATTTCCAGCACTGCTGGTCATTTTTGTTCCGACTTTCGATACGAAAGTAACGGAATATTTGTGCTCGGGGTGGTTTTTTTCTTCAGACAAATTTCGACTTCTTAACTTGCCATTTTTGACGGAATTTGTCTTATATCATTCGAATGGTATTGTTGTCCTGAGCCTGAATTTTAACAGAAATTTTACCTGTGATCTGTTTTGTAAAGTTATTGAGGTTTAAAGATTGCCATTTTGGCCATTTTGAGACAATTAACGCGCGATATATTTGGCGCTCTTAACGCGTAAGCGGAGGTTTATGCCGTCCTAGAAACTGTTCCAAATTGGTTGAAAGAAGCTTATTTGCCATAAATGATTTGTTACAAGGAGGGAAATCTATCCTTTTGTACTTTATCTGGCGTGTGGGGGGAAGATTTTCATAAAAAATTTCAAATTTTTTAAGTGTTATTATTGCTCCATAAACTTTAAAAGGTAGTCAGAACATTCAGGGCTTCGCCCTGATACGAGCAGTTTTATCTGTATTTAAGGCAACACAATTTTCTTAAATCAGTAACTGAGATTTTAGATTTAAATTTTGAGTAATGATGCTTAACTTGTGACACAGACTTCTCGCGCTGCATGATCAAATTTTTCATCTCGGATCAGCTTACAAATACAGTCATACAATTATCAGACTGTTTGACTATACCTTTCCTATATATAGAAAATTACATGTAAGCTTTGTGCCTAGCATTCTCCCATTTATTACAATTGTACGACAATCATTCTTTCGTAATGAAAAAGATTGGTCATAAAAACGAAGGAAATTACCAAAAAGCTGAATTAAAAATCAGTTCTGCCATAGTTTTTTGCGCTTAGCGAGTCCGGTAGTACAATATGCAACTAGATTTCCAAATGAGAGCATCCAATAATCAGGCAGAAAACATTTTACACATATACTGCATAAGAACCCGCACTGACGAAATTGGTTTCGGATCGATTTAAATTGATTTTAAATCGGTTTTAAATCGATCCAAATCAATTAACAATGTTCATTTTACGAAACTAAATGGATTTTAAATCAATTCAAATCTATCTTTTGAAAAATTTGGATCAATTCAAGTGTCTAAAAATTCGATTCAAATCGATTTGGATGGATTTTTTGACTCACTAAAATCCATCCGAATCTCACTTAAATCCATTTGAAATCGACTTAAATCGATCTTTCTTGAAAATTTTGGACCAATTTAAGTGTCTTAAAACTTGATTTAAATCGATTATCATGGATTTTCAGACTCGTTTTACTCAATTTTCTTGCTAACAAGGCAACTTTTTTGCTATCAGTTTTTTTGCTAACAAGGCAAAAGATTTGTCTAAATATCTAAATAAAAACACACGTGCCAGAAAAGATGTTAAAGAACTCAATAAAATGATCCGCATATATCAGATTTTTAGCTCGAAAATATGCAATGAAATCAAAGAAAATCATTGTAAATCAGGTAATGGGCAAAATCCTATGTAAACAAAAAAAGGGTTAGGATAAATTGGCTCTTTTTCCTTTTCCCCCCACGTGCAAAATTTTACAAAATTTGGTTTTGTTCACTTTATTCGAATGTTACAAAAATTGGCATGCGAACTAATTAGGCCTTGACAAACATTTTTGGTTTCCATAGTTAACCTTGTAAAACCCCTCGTTACACCATAAAATTGACGCTTATGTGAGGTGGGGGAAAAAGGAAAAACAGCCAATAAATTAAGTTTTTATCTGCAATATGCAATGAAATCCTAGAAAATCATGAATGAAAATCAGATTTTGAGCAAAAACTTATCAAACGGAACAAGAAAAGGGTCAATATAGATCAGCTTTTGAACTCAAAATATGCAAATAACTCATAGAATTTTATCAATATTTTTTTCTTTTTGTTTGGTGTTTTCAAAGCTACAATATATTATGTATGTAAAATTAAGAATGATCGGCAATGAATAAATGGAAACATTTTAATCCCCTTAAAACTAATAACAATTATGACTGGAAAATGGATTTTTCCAGTCAAAAAACGCGATTTTTTTGTCAAATTTTTCAAAAAGTGACCTGAGAATCCGACACAAACCGACCCCCCCCCCCCTCGAGAAAATCCTAGATCCGCCCCTGGTGCTAATAACTTTTTTTCAACTCTAACAGTGACGGTTCAATCTTTTTGCAGTTCAATCTGATTTAATAGAATCCATTGTTTTGCGGCATGATTTGATAACTTAAGCTCTCTTATAAATGACCACAACATGAACGTGTCGTGGCGGCCAGTCCATAAGCAGAATGGTCTAAGAGCAGAAAGGGTCCAAGAACAGAAAAACTGAAAAATGTCAACTTTTATGAGCTAATCGGTGACTTAATTATCAGAATTGTCAATAATAACAAAGCAACGAACATTTAATGCATAACTTGAATAATTTAATCAAGATTTTTCAAAAAGTTTCAATCAAAAAACTTAATGATAATATTCAATTCATGCATATTTTATTCATTTTCTTGGTATTTTTGGCCATTCTAATAAGTTGCGTTATTAATTAGCCCGTGTAAACCAACATTAGTCAATTATGTTCGGTTTTTCTGCTCTTGGACTATTCTGCTTATTGCTCCGCATCCACGTGTCGTTTGTGTCATTTTCCGCGCGCCGACAAACGGTTTTCTAAAATTTGGGTAATAGCTTCAAGTTTTGGATTGTTAACTGAACTTTAACTATTTTGGACTAAGCAAGTCTGATCTTGAAAAACGAAATGCTTGATCGATTTTTAATATAGTTATCAGGATACACGGTGGCGTCCCTCATGCTTGAAGGACCGAATGCTTGAAATTAATTTTAGCTTACTTTCAGCCAATCAGAAATGAGTATTCAAAATCTAAAAATAAATCGTGAAAATCTCAAAGTAAGAAAAAAAATCCAGGCCATTAGTGTTAATATTGGCCGATTAGATAATACGCAGATGAGTTTTCACATATTGCCGGATCGATATAGCCAGGATCAGACCGTCATTGTGGACAATAAATTACTATTTAAAAATCCAAGAAAACGAATGCGCTGAGTTTTTGGCCGGATCGAAAAGGGCGAAAGACCTCCGGCCCAAAAATTTAAATGGCGTCAGTTGAACGCCAAAATTCGAAACTTTTATGAACTTGAACTGATGAATCCTGATGTTTAACCCGCAATTTGTAAAATTTTTGGTTATTTTCTTCTGATTTAATACATTTTCTGTTAATATTGACTTCGATTTTGTGGGAGAGGCATTTAGCCAATAAGAACGCTTAGCAATTTTGATTGGTTGAAATTTTTCAAGCATTCTGTCCTTCAAGCATGAGAACCCTCCCCAGGATACACTATTGATATTGTTTTCATCTCGTTTTTAGGCGAGCCAAATGGGGCTGCGGAAACAGATATTCTTATGTGGCTTGGATATGGATCGGTCAGAGGAATACTGGACCATAGCACCAAACCCGATCCGCCCAGAATTGTCTGCGACAAATGGACCAAACTCGACTGCCTCGAAGAATGTAGCAGCTCGTATTTCTCACTGGCTTAGATGGAATTCAGGTCGCAATCGAATCAATTTAAAAAGAAGTCCATATAATCAGTAATCATGAGGTCTACTATAAAAAAACCGACGGCTATGTTATTGGAATCCATACCAATATGATCTCAATCGTTAATGAGATAGATGCCTAAATTAACACTCAAATTAATGATTATTCGAAATTATTTGAGTTGATTCACAAAATACATAAGTAGTTAATAGAATAAATAATTCATAAATAATTGAATCAAAACTTTTTTTATCGTAACTGCTGAAAGTTTTCATTAATGCGCCCTTAATCAGTTTGCAAGACGATGTGCCCTGAAATTGGGTAAAATCTTTCAAAACAGTGGGAAAGAACACCCTCGGTAACTTATCTGCAAAAATGGGTCCAATAAACTACTTTGCTGCCGTTTGGAATTACATAGAAGTTTTAATTTGTGCGGGACAGTCCATACTTTGCTTAGAACTTTTTTCATGCTCTCACCGCTATTTGTTGTGATAAATATTAAATCTTTTTAATTTGGGGCACTTAGCACAGTGGTAAGGCGTTCACTATGAACACGTCAGATCATGTATTCGATCCCATGCCATGGCAATGTTGTTGTTGTTGTTGTGAATTTTCAGTAGGATACTGATGGGATGATATCCCCAAAGTTCTCAAAATTTTGTCCAGTTATTTCGGCACATGTTGCAGTCACAGAAGAGGACCCATTGTTTTGTTCTGAGAATTGATCGTCGAAAAACTTCCACATCATCTGTATCAATTTTCGCTTTAAGCCTCGCATTTCTCGAAATTCAATTTTCTGATTTAGTTGGTTTATTAGACGGCACGTCCTGAATATAAACTCTCCTCTAATTTTTTCAGTTCTGGTCTTGTTTAGGTTGAAAATTTCTTTCGTTCTTCCTGGATTTTCAGTTTTTGCCGGGAGCTTAATGTGATCGTTTTCTTCATGCATGAATTTCGCCATCATCAGTAACTCGTTCAGCTGGAGAAACAACGCCAGAGGCAGGATGTTTAACAATCTCAGCTGCTCTGTGTAGTCAGAAGCGTTTCCCGTGATCCATTTTAAGACTTTCTTTTGGAACCATTCTAATCTCCCTAAGTCGCTTCTTGAGATATTGCAATAATTAGACCATACGTTAGAACAGGAAGTATTAAGGATTTGTACAGACCAAGTTTCATGCACATTTTGACTTTGAATTCTAAGTTTCTGCGGATGCAATAGAACGTTTTATTCGCTTTCGACATTCTTGAGTCATTATGGGTTGTCCATGTTAAATGTTTGGACACATGTATTCCTAGATCCTTTCTCACATTCGAGCTTTCCACTGCTGTTTCACAAAGAATAAATTCGTGTTGATTTCCTCTAAATTCGACTTTAAAACATTTGTCCAGTGCCAGACTCATCTTGTTTTTGTCTACCCAGTTTTCAACGCTTTTTAGGTCCTGCTGGATGTCCTTTGTGTTTACATTCACTGCTAGTAATTTTAGGTCGTCTGCAAAGATAAATGGGTCACTAAATTTCAATACTTCAGGAAGATCATTTATGAAGATACAGAAGAATAATGGACCAATCAACGATCCTTGTGGTACACCACTTGTAATTTCTAAAGTTTCTGATGAGAAATTGTCAGCACGAACAAATTGTTTCCTGTTGCTGAGATAATCTGCGATTATTTTAAGGAAACAGCCTCCAACTCCAATGTTGCTCATTTTCTTTAGTAGTTCATAATGCGGGACTTTGTCGAATGCCTTAGAGAAGTCGGTATAGAATGCGATCACATGGTTTTCATTGTTCTTGTCAATTGCTTCGTAGATTTCTTTCAAGAAAGATAACATGTTTGTACACAACTGAACGGTTTTTAACAAAACCGTGCTGGCATCTTGTGAGAAATTTGATGAAATGGTCATACAACGCTGGACATATGCAATTTTCCAGGAGTTTACTCATGATATTGAGGAGTGACACCGGCCGGTAGTTTTTCATTAGTCGTTTGTCACCTTTCTTGTAAATAGGCGACACAGCCGCAACTTTCTGGTATTTTCCTTAACCTCTTGATGTTTTTAAAAACGCAATGCAAAATTGTGGTAATTTCTCTGGCCGTTCGCTGGAAGAAAATTGGTGGGAGTCCATCTGGGCCTCGCGATTTTGTTATGTTCAGCTCTGTTATAATTTGGTTTAAATATGTTTTTGAGATACTGAAGTTACTCAATATCGTGTTTTCGCACTTCATGTCACTGAGCTTGAAGCTTGATTTGGGCGAAAATACAGAGTGAAAATATTCATTCAAAAAGTTCACTTTTTCTTTGCCTTTGGAAACAGCTATTTCGTCCTTGATCATAGTCTTTGGGGAAGTTTCTGATTTTTTCAGACTCTTAAAGTGTTTGAAAATTAAATGTGTGTTACGAGTGGACATCAAATTTTCCTGATAGTTTACTCTATCTTCCTCTTCTGCTTCTTCCACCATTTTATCTAGAGATAGAATGAGATTTTTGCGGTAGCTTGTAGGTTTCAATTTATATATTCTAGTTTGTGTTCGCAGTTTGTTCATGATGTTTGAGGTACTTGGCGTAACCCATGGCGGAAGTGATTGGCGACGTCTCGTTCTTCTAGGCACATGTTGGTATACCAAATTTTCCAAATAGTCGTAAAGTTCCTCGCACATTCTATTTTTGTTTGTGTGACATACTGGTGAGAAAGGCTGACTTAGTATTGATTTCTTGATTTCGTTATAGTCCACGCTACCGAAGCTTCGAAAGTTTTCAATAGCGACCTTTACCTCATAGTGAGGACATTCAATTAGAATGCTGATTGCTTTGTGGTCGGAGCAATTGTAAATTTTTGAGAAATTTTCGTCAGGAATCGCATGAATGTGACAATTTTTGAATAATGTAATGTCTAGGGTGTTTTTGTCATAAGTTGGAAAATCTATTACCTGCTCGAACTGATGTTGCTCGATTAGTTCAATTATTGGGTTTTCTTCAATTCCCGTGATACTATAGTCAATCCAGTTTGCATTTGGAAAATTTATATCTCCGCAAATAAGTGTTGCAGTTGATTGATTTGATTTCTCGATTTCATTTAAAATTTGTGCGAAATTGCCTAGACAATAGCAATATTTGCTGCTCGAAGGTGGATTGTAAAAACAGCAGACAACAATTCGTTTATCGCTTATTTGGATGCTGCAAGTTAAACAACATTCAGGTTGCTTATTTAGCAACAATTTAGATGAAAATGTTTGTTTCACTGCCATTAGTACTCCACCGTGCAAATTTTGATCTTTGGCTGTTTGTCGTTCTGATCTATAAATACTGTATTCATTTAGCACTAATTCAGATGATGCAATGTTTTCATTTAACCAAGTCTCGCAGAGACCTATTATGTCATAGTTTGATGTTGCTACAGCATTTGCAAACTTCATTCGTCGTTCGAGATTTATGAGACTTCTTTTAATCATTTGCAGAATGTTGAGAAAGCCTAGTCAAGCATCATCTGCTTGTTCTGCTTCTATCATCTCTTTTTTTACCATCATTGACCAGCTCGAAATTCCTGATTTTGATTTTCTCCTTTGGAACTCCTTCGTCTAGAAGTTCTCTTCGTCTTTTCAAGCATAGGTTTTCCTTCCTCGCATCTTCTTTCGATAATGCTGGCAGAAGGTAAATTTCCTCATCTCGCAGCTCATCTCTTTTTTCGAAGCACTTTGCCAGCACCAATCGTGCTTCATGTTCCGTTGACAGAGTTATTAATAAAGTTCTTGACTTGATGCGCTCTTTGCTGAATTTCCCTAGCCTTTTTATTTCTTCAATTTGTGTTTTAACTCCTAACTTGTTTAGTACCTCATGTACTTTTTCGGTTGTGGGGACAAAATTCGCCTTTTGATTTCTCGGGATCTTCTCTGATCTCCTGTATACGGAAGCTTTTATTGATATTATGATGTATTTTTTGTTTTACTTCTTTTCCAGCTCCTGGTTGAGCGTTCATATCTTTAACAGGTTTCACACTGATTACATCTGCATAGCTTTTTTCCAGTTTTTCGCATGTGGTTTTTGTAGCGTTTTCGACTTATTCATCAACCAATGCCGTCAGCTTTTTTGCCATATTTTCAAGACGTGCTTGTATTCCGTCACTCTCTTTTTCAATTTTCTCGTTCATTTGCATCATGGTCCTACACTTTATGAAGTTATCTCTTTCGTTATTAGTTACACATGTGTCGCATAGAAGCATTGCGTTTAAACCCAAGTCTTTTATGCCATTGATGGCGGTGTTAGTAAGACCAGTGCAGGTGCTCTCAAGATGCATTTGAGCATTGCAAGATACACAACTGAAACATCTGTCCCTGGCATTTATGGGTTTTTTGCACGTTTTGCAATTTTTAGTCATATTGGTGGATACAGAGAGAAGGAGAAAATGGGATAGAGAATATTTATTTACAATTTGATCCAAGCCTGGACAATTAAGCTCAGTCCCGTCAAGAATTGAAATTTAAACTCACAATTTATTTCTGTTCTCGTTTCCTTCGTGATTCTCGTTGTTTTTTTGACGGTTTCTTTTTCTTCTTTAAGATATCACTCAAGTTGCTTTTGTTGTTTCGTATTATAGCTAAAGTTTTGATTTCAAGTGCGGTTTCTTGATGCAGTTCTCTGTATTCTTCAAGTAGATCTTTGTCCTGTTATTTAGAATTTGAAATTATGTCTGTTGTAACTTGAACAACTGGTATCGGAAGTTTCTTTAGATCTTCAAGAATATAGGGTGCACCGTCTCTCTGACAATAGACAAGGCCTTCAATTCGAGGATGCGAATTGATTAGGGGTTTGATTTCTGATACTAGTTGATTGGCAGTAAGAGGAGTCCTTGGATGGAATGGATGTTTTGAAATCGAATTGTTTATTACGTCGTGCCAGATAATTACAGACTCGTTTCTATTAATTTCGTCTCTCAAGATGTTTCGTACGATTTTATTCGATTTCGATTTGGGATGAAACGTTACTCCCTTGTAATGAATGACGTCTTCTTGCAGTTCCTCGTTTCCTCCTACTGATGCTCAATCTTCAAGTGCCAGATGTAATGAGCTCGCTTCAATAATCACAACCATGAAAAAGGGGTCACCACGGCTACCCCGCAAATCATATAACCTATTTAATAAGTTTATCACAACAATTAGGCTAGTGTGTTAGGACTAGCTCTCGCTTGACCTGTAGCTTCAGGTCTACCTCAGCCTGACCAAATTTGGCTGCAATAGTGGTACCACGTAAAAGTTCTAGACGCTAAAAAAACTGCCTTGAGTCGCAAAAAAAACAGCTTCGCTGAGCAAAATAACACTGTCTGGAATGTGGGGAGATAATACAAATGGACTATCCTCGACAGGACTGTTAAGGCCTACTGATAGCTCCTCTGCGATTTGCAGGAACTACAATTATATAACCCTAAAGATAGAAAAAAAAATTTTCTTGGTATGAAATTATCAAATGTTATAAAGATTGATATATTGCATAAAAAATATTCAAAAAGTTACATATACATAATGACCTGAAGCAGTTGTTTTTTGTTCACCGACACACTTGAAACTCAATTTACCAATAATTAATCAATTTGCTTTGTTTTTTCAATATAAAAATTTAGAGTTAATCTACTCCAAGTTTTGAGCTAATCTACTCCATTTCCTGGCACGAATTCCTTGACGTAAATTTAATTTCTGGGCGTATCGGAAAAAAAACGCGAACTTTGCTTGAGTCTACTTTCAGACACGTAATATGTTCAAGTTTTGTTTGAGGGCGCATTCAAACTCTCATCACTTTATTTGAGTTTTGTTTGGAACTAAAGTCAGACTCTTGAGAGTTTTTTTTAGTAGTTCTTAGAAATTTTTTGCAGATTTGCTCAGACTAAGTTTGAAACTACGCTCTGACCCTCGCAATTAATTTTAAACGCTGTTTCAGACTACATTTATGATCTTGCGACGTTGTTCGGACTTGGTTTGGACTGTGTTCAGACTTCCGCGCAAACTTGCCCAGCTTTTATTTGGGATTGTGCTCAAACCCTGGCAAATATTTTCAGGCATTGTGTCCAAAAGTCTTGCGTTATTATTGTCAGATTTTTTTGGTAACAGAATTATTTTGATCATTCCAGATCAAAATTTAAAATATTGTTCCGAATTTTGAAGAAAAAGTCGGAAAATTTGTGCTCGAGGTTTTTTTATATACTTTTCGACTTTTCCTGACTTTTTTTGACTTTTTAATCAGCCATTTTTAACGGATTTTTTTTATATCATCGGAAAATTGTTGCTGATTTTTTTTTCTGAAAAAATAATTCCCTGTGATCGTTTTTCATTACACTCTGAGATTTCAAGACTGGTAATTTGACCAATTTAGAAAAATTGACGCGCGATGTTTTTCGTCTGCTAATAACACGTCAGCCATGATTTAATCCATGAGATGTGAGGCATGTCATTTAGTCTATTTAAAACTTCGATATGAATGAATTTTATAATCACTTTGAACTTTACATAGTGGTTAAGGATGAATTTTAGAGGAAATTTTTACATTATTTAACATTAAAAGAATCAATTTCTGTGAAAATTGATCTTTTTTTCGGAAAAAAACTACTGCATTCAATTTTAAAGCAATTGGAACATTCAGGGCTTCGCTTGGATATGATCAATCAGACCAATTTAACATCCTCCTCCCCCTAGCAAATTTAATTTAAATTAAGCTGCAGGATCTTAACTTGGTCTATTTGGGGGGAGGAGGGGGGAGGATGTTAACATGAGCCGCTCAATATTATGATAAAACTTTTGGAAAAAACTCAATGAGCGTTCTCTCAGTATTGAGTTTATGGGCCTTATTCTGAAACAAGGGTAACCTGGTGGCATATCGCTTAACACATATGCCTAACACTATGCGATTGTTGATCATCTAGGCGTTCACTTAAACAAAACATTTTTGCTTAAATAAAACAAACAAGACTGCTTGTGTCAGGGTGAAGCCCTGAATGTTCCGATTGTCTTTTAAGATTTATGGAGCAGTAATAACATAAACAAATTAAATGTAAAAAACAAAGTGAATTTTTTTTATTTTGAGACTTTTTACGAAAATCATCCCCACACGCCATGTAAAATATATTTCATCGTTCAATGAAAATATCTTTCATCTTTATGCCGACATTTTGTTCTACGAGGATATCAAAGAATCTGGGGCAAGTTTCATTTTTTTATCATCTGGGACAAGATGGCATTGGAGGATAGGTACAGAAGGATATGTTTCGCTCCTTATAACAAACCAATTATGGCAAATAGGTTTCTTTCAACCAATTTCGAACGATTTCTAAGACGGTTTAAGTCTCCGCTTACGCGTTATTAGCGCGAAATATATCGCGCGTTAATTGTCTCAAATTGACTAAAATGGCAATCCTTAAACGCCCATAACTTTTAAAAAAAGATCAAGGAGAAACATCTTTTGAATTTTAATCTCAGGACAACAATACTTTCTGGATGAAATAAAAAATTCCGTCAAAAATGGCATACTAAAATGTCGAAATTTGATTGAAGAAAAACACCAGCCCTAACACAAATAATTGGCTATTTTCGTTACGAAAGTCTGAACTACAAAGCCTGATTAAGCTATTAGCTTGAGAAATCACTGATTTGCTAGATGAGTTTTGGAAACGCTGTTCAAATAAAAATAAGCAAAGCTAAAAATAGCAATTCATTCAACTGCATTCTTTTACCAGAGCTTGCTAAGTAAGACACATGCTAAAAGGCCGATCCTCGATAAAAATATTAGAAAATGGATAAAGCAACCGTTACACAATCGACTACTTTCTTGCCTGAATAGAAAAATTACAGGTAGATAGAAAGTTAGAAGCAAGAAACGATAGCCGTAAGTACACAAAGCAGGTCCCAGTATTTCGTACTGGAACTTTTTGGGAGAATGAGATGAAGACAGTTTATCTCAGATATTAAGCATTAGCAATCAAATTACGGAGCAGCACAGTGTTTTGCCTAATAGGAGAAACATATGCTCTTTTTAATTTTAATTGTTCCGACTTTTGAAAAAATGCGGAAAGTTTGTGCTCGGGCTGTTTTTTTTCTCCATACAATCTTTGCCTTTTAAATGAGGTTTTTTACGGAAATTTATTCAAATTCAAAACGTATTGCTGTCCCGAGCCTAAATTCAAAAAAAAGACATTGTGATCTTTTTTGTTTAAATTTTGATCGGGGTTTAAAGATTGCCAATTTTGCCATTTCGATACATTTAACGCGCAATAAATTTCATGTTTTTAGCGCGTATGCGGCAATTTGATCCATCTTAGAAATTCGCCAAATTGAATTTGTTTGACACCCTATTAGGTCTACTTAAAACATTGCTATATGCTATATATTTTTCCATTTTACATAATGTGTGAGGGATAGTTTTCAAAAGAAAAATTTAAATTGTTTGAAAATTTCATCAAGTTTTTAATGCAAGCATTACTTCATAGATTTTCAATTGCAGTCGGAACCTTCAGGACTTTGCCCTGATATGAGAAAAATTGTAACTTTTCTGGGATGAACTTTTTTGCTTCACCCGGAAGCAAAAAGCACGTATCATGCTGGGTATTGAATTAACCTTTGTAATAGAGGCAAAAGCCTCTAAGAAACTGCGCATAATAGTTTTCAAACTGGTCCAAATTATAGGTTTCAAAACCAAAATGATCAGAAGTTCAAAAACTGACTTAAAAACCAGAGCGCTGAAAAAAGCTATTCTAAAATAAAAACGAATTTGAAAAAATAGATTTTGTGATTTCAGGGACTATATAAGGCATGGATCTTAAGTGAACCAGAGACCTTTCTATACACCAGCTTTGAACTGTACACCAGGATGCAAACGAGGAATTCAAATGAGCTAAAAGTGATTGTTTTCAACTAAAAGAACGGTTTATTTCTTAAATTGATTTAGGTAAAAATGTTAACTTGCTCCACCTAAAGAAAAATTTTAACCAGTATGCCGCTCAAGATAATCTTGTCCAACGAAGCTTTAACATTGTTTTTACGCCAGAAACTTTTAGAAAGCTAAAAGGACAAAAAAGTAAGTTTTTTCTCTAAAAACTCCAAATGTTTCTAGATGGGCAAACTTCTAAGGAATAGCTTTTGAGTTTGTTTAAAACAAATTGTTTATCAAAACAAAGTTTGCAAGTGATCCGGTAAATATGAAAAGCATGAAACGGACCATTTTCAATTACATTATTATCAATTTCATAAACAATTACTGAAGTGGAAAAAATTACACTATTTAAGATGCTCGAAGTTGCAAGCAAACAAATACATACACTGGAAATGCTCGCTTTCGAAGGTAAAATCAATGATAAAACTAAAATGAACTTGGGAAGGATCTTTGTATTCGTGTGTTTCAGTTTTTTTCCTTTTTTTCCCCGCAAAAACAGGTACCACATATAATCATCGGACTGGGTTGAGTGATATATCATTATAAAACCCTTTCAGTCGTGATTTGAACATTTTAACATTTTGAAATTTTTTCGGTGTTGAGAAGAAGTGGTTTGAAATTTTTGATTGTTGGTCTAATTTCGAGCTAATAAGGCGACCATGTAGGCTTACAATAGCCTTTTTAAGCTTAATTTAAGCCGTAAAAACAGCGTTTTTCAGCGGAATTTTGTGAATCAAAAACTTGAAAATTCAAAAAAATTCTGAAAAAAAGTTTGAAAATTTTTGAAAAATTTAGTTGTTGTTTTTCTAGTCTGTTTTCTTCAAAAATTGTTTTACAACTGACCTATTTTTGTTTGACTCTTAAATATGCCTAAATTCGTTCAGATTTTTTTATCACAACATGTAGAAAAAAACTGTAAATTATTAAAGTTAGCATAGAATGTACTTTTTATACCCCCTTCATATCTATCCGGATGAATATGAAGGGGAATAAAAACATTGGTTCATGTTAGTTTTAATAATGTACAGTTGGAGGTGCAGACGCGGGCCATAATCCAATTTGAATACCCTCCTGATAATACAACATTGTTTAACTAAGAAAACCTACTTCGTAAGAAACCCCTTCATATGTAAACCGTGGATTCGACCAAATTTACTTTGAACTTCGCCGAAACAACTATAATTGTACACATTGCACATACTGCATCAGTCGTTTACACGAACGCAGGGACACTTCGGAACAGATCCGACAATATGTGAGAGTTGGGCATGCAAGTGTGGCCAGTCCTTGCGCCAGATTAAAAGCTCTGAGGCACCCATCTTCATTCTCCACCGGCGAAAAGAGCGTCTATCACACCTTTGTCAAGCATTTCGCAATTCCGAAATATAATGATAAATAAATTCGTTAAACCTAACGTTTGTGGTTCGAGGCCCATTACTGTCGGTGCAAGTAGCTAGGGGTAACAAAGAATTTGTCGAAGGTATCAATAGCTAGTAATTCTCATAACCAACACCTATCTATTTCGTTCATAAAGTCAATAGACTATTCAACCGTTGCTTTTTATCTTAACTCGACACTATCAGCTTTTTAGATAAACAAGTCTTCTGGTGTCCCTCCAGTAAGACGACAGGCGCCGTTTAGACGACAACCCCTTTTAGTGGGTTTTAAGCCGACGCTACACTCAATTTCTCCAATTGTGTTTCTGAGAAAAATAAATTGCTCAAATTCGAGCAGTTCAATTTAACTTGTTTTAACTCTAATTTGTCGTCTTAAGCAGGGGCGGATTAGGGGGGAGGGCGGGGGTGGGCGGACGCTTTCCTCTTCCCTCCCCTCAGGAATTCGACCCCCTGCCGACCCAAAGGGTCCCCCCTTTGGTACTTTTTAAGAAATCCATTTTTTGCCGACCGACCCTAAAAATTTTTGCCGACCGACCTTAGGCGCCAATATATACTAACTTTGAGGGGAGCGCGCGCCAAAAAAAACGCAATTTTTTGTCAAAATTTTTCAAAAAGTGCCTGAAAACGGCTTTTTTTGACCTGTTTTCTCAAAAATTTGACTGCGGCGCGGAAAATTTGGCCAAAACAGGGACCTTTTAGTGTTTTAGAAGAGCTCGGAAAATCAATTTGGTCGACCTAAAAAAAGGTCGTCAAAATTTTTTGGAAAAATTTGTGAAAATCCGCCCGCCCTCGAAAAAATCCTAGATCCGCCCCTGGTCTTAATTCTTGATTTTTTGGCGTTTTTTTTAATTTAGCACCAAGTCTTCTATTACAGCACAGACTATGCAGCGTAACGTCAGGCGAGTATCATTCTGGCGTGGAGTATTTTGCGTTTTTTAGTTTATGAATAATATAATCACCTTCGAGGAAAAAACCAATTCAGAACTGTCCAACTGTATTCTAGTGTCACCCCTTTTGTACCAATGAAGTCTTGCCTATTATTATTTATGATACATGCGCTCTATTTTCGAGAAATGTTCTATGCATTTTTCATGCAATAAACGTGAAGTGAAAACAAAGTGATACGTCCTTATGTTGCATATGCTGTATCTGGTGTTATTAAATAGCTCGGATTTGTTTCTGCAGCCGCCTTATCAAATTTATTCACATCTGCAAACTGATAATAGATCAACCAATCAGATTCGTTCGTTACTTTGAACTAATTGGTTAGACGACTGTGGAATGTTTTTGATACGATTTTACAGCCTCAGATCTAAGAATATATATTTTTTTTGAAAATGAAATTAAGCGACTGAGCCCCGAGTTCTCAACGGAAAGTTCTGTAGACGTGCAATAATTTGTTACATTTGATTTGTTTCAACATTATAATCAATAGCCGAAAGCGCTTTTTACCCTGTTTTTTTTTGCGTTTTAAAAAATTTTCAAAAAACCATAAAACGCATTTCCTGAACCAATGAGTTGAATTTGCTCAAAATGATTTAATGGAGCCAATAATTGGCGCCATCATTACTCTGTGTTTTCTCTAAACTAAAAAACGAAGATAATCATAGTAGTAGCATCAGCAAAGAATGAACCGGTTTGATAACTGCATCATCCGCATAGAGAAACATGTTATTATTTTGCTGATGACTGCTGGGTTTTAAATTAAAAAAATAAACTGAATAGAAGTAAGCCAAAACTTGATCACTGCAAGAAATCAATTTTCGGCCCACTTCTACTCATTTTTTTCATTGATATAAAACTCAGCAGTCCTCAACAAATTAATAACATGTTTCTCTATGCAGATGATACAGTTATCAAATCAATTCATAGTTTAATTTAAACACAAATCAACAAGAAACCATAGTGGAAACTATTTGTCGGTTAACCATCAATTGATAAACTCTAAACAATGAAATAACTAAAGTTATACTTTTTGCTAAAAAATCAGCTACTAAAACTTGTACAGAAAGAAAATTCAATGGCTAAAAACTAAAATTTAAAAATTTTCACATGCTTTGGAAAATTTATAGATAAAAATTAGGGTTTGAAAACCATATTACCAATGAAGAAAAAAAGTTCTTAGTATTGTGGGTTTATATATAGATAAAATTTCAACCATAAGCATTTTTCCAGCAAATGAACATTCCTGGAGCTAATTTTACAAAAAAATATGAAACAAAATAAGAACACTAAGAAACTCTGCTGTAAAGGTTTGTAAAAACGATATGTTTCAAAAGAATTTGGAATCATTCAAGCACACAATTTTTTTTTTAAATTTCACAACTACATTATTTTTGACATGCTGAAAGTTCTGTGTGATACTGTGTGAAAGCCAATCTGAAAATTTACAAAAATTAATTACAGAGGAGACGTAGCAAAATTACTGGGTAAATTATTTTCACCTCGAAGGAAACAATGTATTCTCAGAGGAAACAATTTATTACGATTGAGAAAAACTACAAAACAACATTTTGACCCAATTAAGGTTATCGTTTTTTTGTTTGCATTTTCTTTGTGCCACCAATGAGAACTTTGAAAGTCATTCCGTAACATAATAACCGAATAATTTTTATCGTAGAAAATACTCGGGTCGAGATATCCCAAAATACCTTGGGGCAGCTCAGTGTTTTGATTTTATGTGAGTGCCATTCGAACATAAACAGTGATATACAAGAATAATAGCGAAACTTTCAAGTCAGATCTTAAATCTCGAACCAAAACTTCAGATGGTTCGCTGATGTCAATGTCAAGAAAATATCCACCTCTGAAACTTAATGGTTATGATGCGCTTCGAACTCCGGCTATCAGTAAAAATGACTGTCCTGAATGATAATCTTGCCGAACAAACTCAACCATGCGACTCGCAGCTGAAAAAGCTACGCCACAGCTAACGATTTTGTTTCTGAAAACACTGGGCGTAAGTTGAACCCTAAGGTCACTTTCATTGTTTTCTGGAAAGTTTTTCAAAATATGAAAAACTCCTACACTCAGATAGCGAAATTCGGATTAGTTTTCGCTCATGAAATACCCGCCGAATTCATGTCCAGAATTTTCAGGTTGAAACTCTCGGCGCGACTATGCAACTTGGGTATAAATCCGGATGTGAAGCGACCCTTGGCGCGACTCATCTCCAGATTTTCCACACCTCATGTCCAGACTTTCCAGACTCAAACTCTCGGCGCGACTATGCAATTTGGGTCTAAATTCGGATGCGGCGCGAAGCTTGGCCCGGCTCATGTCCAGATTTTCCAAACGTTATGTCCAAACTTTCCATACTCAAACTCTCGGCGCGACTATACAATTTGGGTCTAAATTCGGATGTGGCGCGACTCATGACCACACTTTCCAGAATTTATGTCCAGACTTTTTAGACTCAAACTCTCGGCGCGAAAAGCAATTTGAGTCTGAATCCGGATGCGGCGCGACACGCGGCGCGACCATGGTGGTTATGGCGCGAACTTTGCGACCAAGGCGGAGAAGGCGCAAACTTCGCGACCAAGTCGGAGAAGGCGCGACTTTCCAGACCAAGGCGGAGACAGCGCGACTCTCAATGCCCAGTGATCAAAGTGGACCGATGAGAAAAAAGTTATGCCAGTATATGAACTGAGTTCTCAAAATGGCATACAATCCATTCTTAAATAAGGACATACCCGATTGTTACTTCGACTAAGCAGTGTTGCTGAGACTCTGGGTGTCGAGAAAACCAATCACAAGGACGAGGTGCGCCAACAGTTCAAGCTAGGACTAGTAAGGGAATACGAGCTGACTTCACCATCAAAACCGTAACCTGACTGAGTAGAACTTGAATTGGGGTTCTTGGACAATGGGCTGAGAACGAGCCTGATGGTCTTTAGGGACTTGCTTAAATCATCATGGTGCCCACGTTCTTCGTAGTGCTTCAAACCGAGCAGAAAAAATGGAAGAAAAAGAGAAGCCATCGAGGGGCAAATGAATACCCTCAGGCAAAATAGATATCTCACAAGCTAGCGGTCGTATGACACTTCGTGAAGTGGATGCCGCGTTTTGATTGATCAACCCTTCTCTGAAGCGTGTGAGACTTGAATGAATGTCGGAAAAATCATACGAGCAGTTCAGAAGGATAATCGCCGCAATTTCCGATACGTCTGAGAGTGAACTGGAGTCCACACTAGGAAATTTTTTAGTGGGAGTTGCTGGTGGATATTCCAGTGACTGCAAAAGAAAAGCGGAAAGATCGGTAGCAACAGATTAAAGCGCAATTGACAAAAATGAAAAAATGTACCTGATAATGCTATGTGTACCAGCTGCTGGAATTATCTGGACATCCTAACTAAAGAAATATCTTGGTCACCTGGGATGAGTTCCCTGACCACTGTTTGTTTCAGATATGGTGGTACTCGGCGCACAGTATTCTGATACTGATCTGGGACGCTGAAGAGTTGTCGTCCATGAGGTTATTAGACGCAGCGCAGCCTGTAACGATCAATACAGAAGGATTGATGAGAGTGGCTGGATGGCTGGATGCGGATACAAAAAGGTACAAAAAAACAAGAAGCGCCGGAGAAAGTACAATTGAAATAACTAAACTGTCTCAAGGTATTTAATCAGTTACAGACCAGATACTGAATATGCCAGTAGAAATGAAAAAAATAGGCCCGAAAAAGACTACAGCTGTTTGAATGTGTGATTGTGACTGCTTGAATGTGTGATTATGCCAAGAAGCACATGTCGAAACAAAGCCAAACAAAAAGCTGGAAGCAAACATGTCGAAGCATAAAAACTCAATTCAGCTTGACAATGGCTCGGCCACTTTCAAGTCAGCTTTCGTAATTATGAAAGTAAGTCGCAGCAGCAATAAAAACGATATCAAAAACAAATGATTGTGAGAAAAGAGAAACTGAAGGAATATCTGAACAGAAACGAGACCTTGTGAAACTTTGCCTTAACAGAAGCTTGAGGACAAACAGAGAAAACGGAAGGATCCACTGTGCTGTTGTACACAGAGAGTTCAAGAACAGAAAATTCAAAGGACTGTCTCCAACAGCGAGCGCATTGCCCATTTCGTGCTAGATGATAGAGAAAAATAGAGTGTAGAGCCGATATCGCAGTTAAAATTTATGGAAAATTGAAGCAGCCGAGTACTAAATTGCAAGAATGTAGGAAAATAAAGAAGTTTTAGATTTTTTAAATTTTGGAAGAGTGATGCGAAAAAAAAATAATTTGCAAACACGAGGAAGTTACCCAAGTTGTGATTTGTATGACAAAACAAAGTAGAGCAACAAAGCTAACAAAACTGAAATCAAAACTTGAAAAGAAGATTAGTGATTTGTGAATTGAGGTTACAATTGTGAGAAGAGAAACAGAAGAAAAACTGGAGGAAGATGTGGAGAAACATGACATTTTGACACTGTGCCTTCACAATAGATTGTGTAGAAATAGAGAATCCAAAATAGATCCACTGACCTGTTGTTCTCAGAAGTTTTAGGAACAAAAGAGTTAAAGGACTGTCTCCAACAGCGAGATAAATGCCACTGTCGTGCTAGATGACATGGAAACCTATATTGCAGAGCCGAGGTCGCAGGAACTGTTGAAAACATGGAGTATTGAAGCAGTCGAATGCTAAACTTCAAGAACGAAGAAAAGTATCGAAGTTATAGAAATTCTAAGCCATGAAAGAAGGATGTGAAAAAATCAGAGAAATTGAAGCAAAAAAATTAAGTTGAGACTTGTTGGACAAAACACAATAGAGAAACAAAGCTAACAAAGCTGAAATCAAACCTTGAGAAAAAAAACAATTTAATTAATCATAAAATGAGTTTATAATTGAAGCAATTAACATTGCAGTTACTATCTTGTGTGTGTTTTTAGGAACTCTCACTCAATTTTTTTGTTGCCCGGAGTGAAGAATATATTAATTTAATTTAACCTGCATGGTTGTTTTCAAACGTGCGAGAACCGTTCGATATGAGGTGAGAGTGGAGGACATTATTGTTCCTACTAGCCATATAAATTTTTGATTTGAATATTCATGACAAAACAAATAAAACGATTTCGGCAAGGATGACAGAACTTAAGATAACTTTAGTTGTTTGGTTTTTTGATGATAGGATTGCCATGCGTCCCAACACTTTTGACTTTTGAAACATAGTAAAGTAGGTTTGGTTTAAGAACTTACAGTAGAAGTCGAAAAAGAAAAGGTACTTCCTAGTGGTAAAAACCTTGGAATGTTCCATTGTTGCAATATGATGCCATTTATAGCACTTAGTGAGGTAATGTGAGGCAGATAAAATTTATTTTCGCTGTAACTTTTAAAAACTCTGTCCCATGGCCTTGAATCAATCAATGACTTAGTCTTCCGTTTAATATGTGCGATAATCAGTTTTCCGAGAATCAGTTTTTAAGAACAATATCGCTAACGAGAACCAAACTGAGAAAGCTAAAACAAGAAGTGACATTATGCTTAACAATTTGATTTCTGAGACAAATGAAAAACTACAAAAATCAGAACGTGGCTTTTCGCTAATGAGAACAAGACAACCGACTCAACTAAGAAGAGAGAAATTAGACTTGAATGTCAAGCAATTGCGGCAGGAAAAAGCGTTGCTTAGCTTCCTTCACCAGACGGGTAGGCTTGAGTTTTACTAGTAGCCCTCACATTGGTGAAAACATTCTTTTTCAACAGAAAACGACAATTGAGAAGAGTCTGTCATTGGACTACAGAACTGTATTCAATAACAACTTTCAGCTCTCTGGATATGTTCTGGATTAAATTTAACCAAAATCTGATTTCATTTTAAGAAAATGAGGAGTAAAGAGTTGTGAAAAGCTTGATTTATCTAAGAGAGTATTTTGTGCTACTGAACAAAAACAAAATTATTATCGATATTGATGTATGGACCTGTTTTCACAAGTGACCTCGTGGTCTGGGGATACTGAGACCCAGTCTTGAGCTCGTCAGTCGGTCATATTAACGAAATTCCATTTTGGTTCGTTTGAAGATTTCAAAGTTTCGAACTGGCTCTGTCTTGCTCAAATTTCTCACAGCAACTTACTTGAAAAAATCAAAAAATGAAACACCCGAAATGACAATTGTGAGAAAGACATTAGAAAACGAATTGGAGCCAATCGCAGTTTGTCTGTATTGCTTTAGAGTAGAGTCTTCTTAACCGCATAGAGTTTCAAGAATGAGTGCAATTGAACAGAGATACCAGATCAAGTGAAATATTTTTTGATCAACTTTTGGAGTACCTCAATCGTTTGACCTGACGATCAAGAACTTCTCGAGTATTACAAAATTAACCAATTAAATTCATGATAAACTTCCTGAGTCTAATTAAAACTTCTTGAATTTCTTACCAGATTCAATATCAGAGTTTTTAACCAGATGCTTTGAGTCCCTGAATTTAAATACTTGAGTGTATTGTATCTGGCTATAGTCAGGTAAGACTAGCTTAAGGTCGATCCATCTGAGATCGATCAAGTGTAACCTACTGTCTAATAACAAACACCTATAGGAACTACTTGAAGTCCGAGCGCTTTTTTAGTTGATTTTGCGTGTTTTAGGTATTTAGAGACCTGGCCAGAAAACTTACCTGTTTCTGTCTAGAGTGAGGACTCAATTGTTACTAGTCTTCCGATCTTTTTTCGCCAAATGAAAAGACTTGAGTTTCACAATTAACACCTCACAGTTGTGAAGAAGACACTTTTCCAACAAAGACCGACTATTTGGAAGGGTCTGTCATTGGACTACAGAACTGTGCTTTTCGCTGCCGAACTTGTTCTGAAACTATTTGAAACAAATTGATGAGCTAGTAGTTAGGCAAAGTTCGATCCTTCTTCGATAGAGAAGCTACATTTCTCTTATGAACGAAAACAATAGAGACATTGATATGGATGTTTAGCCACGTTCTGAGGAAAGATCTCGTGGCTTGGTGTTACTGAGATCAGTCATGAGCGTGGCAATTGTTTATATCAAATAAGGTCAATTTTGATTCGGACTGAGGATGTCAAAATTTCGAATTGGCTTTGTCCTGCTCAAAAACCTTGCAGCAACTGAAATAGAAAAGTCAAAAATCAGTGCAATTGAATAGTCGATTGCGACAAAAAATCTAGACTTCATTATGGAGCCCGATTGTTTTTCGTATTTTGTGTGTATTGTACTAGAGTAGAGATTTTGTGTAACGGATAGAGAGTTCAACGACGGGGTGCAACAGTCGAGAGAGAGAGAGAGAGAGAGAGAGAGAGAGAAAGAGAGAGAGAGAGGAAGAGAGAGAGAGAGAGAGAGAGAGAGAGAGAGAAAGATTCAATGGAAGATTTTGAAAATCACTAAATTCTTGTTTTTGACTTGACTTCATTACCGGATGCAGCTGAACAGTTTCATTATCCCGAAGTTATTTGATAAAGTCTGATATTAGAAATGCTTTTCCAGTTTCCCTTGGAGCAATTTACGGAAGTGATTGTATTGGGAGAAAGACTATCAAAGGTTCAAACTGCCAAAAACCGGAACAGTCGCTAAAATTTTTAAATTGTTTTTGAGATTTCAGGTTCCTATGAAAACACCGTGTTTTCTGGGATATCTCTTTGTTATTGTCTTTTTAGTTTCCATTTTGATTTTCTTCAGACCCAAATTTCCGGAAATATAAGACAATGATTGTTGCCTTATTGAAAATCCGAAAAGTTTGTACAAGCTTGACTGAAGAACAGTCTTGAATAATCTTTTCCAGTACATAGGACTTGTGTATGGGACTTTTTTGATTCAGTATCTAAATGCGTGTAAGTCATTAAGCATACTTTTTATCCTAAATTGTACTATAAAAAAAATAATTTCTTTGTTTTTAGATGTAAATCAACAATCAATTGCAAAAATGGATAATTTTTAATTTCTTCAAAATATCGAAAAAATTTCTGAGCTCAGGTTCAATTATATGGGTTCCTATTCCTCCAATAAAGTTCCTCGACTAACAAAATACTCTTTTGTAATAAATATATCAACTTCAAGCAATGATAGAGGAGATCACTGGATCATGATTGCCCGATTGCACAAAACTTTCTAGTTTGCTGATTCTGTGGGAAGAAAACGTTTCAACTATTCCTTTTTATTCCATGGTTCAAAGGAAACATCATAAAACTGACAATTTGTGTGGTTTTTGCGCAATGTATTCAGCATTTTTTCTTTTCAAGTCCTACCAGAAGAACTTGAACAATTTTCGTGATGTTAATGTTTTGAATTTTATCAGTAATTATATGTAAGAACGCTGTATGCTGTTACCTCATATGGGAATGAAAATTATCAATTTTTATGGCGATCCTGGATGATTTTTCGGCACCATGACTTTCGACACCATGACAACACCGTGTGGATCGAACTCACTTAACACAGATCCGGAATACATGCCTATTCTGGAGTACCGATTGTACAGTTCATCATGTTAACCTTCTGATCGTACCGCGATAGCTTTTTAGGACAACTTAGGGAATTTTTCCGCGTTCGTTTTTGGATAAAGGCTTAATTAACTTTCTCGAGAAAACTACTGATGATGAAAAAAATAAGAAAGAACAAAAAAATTATACAAAAAAAAAGAAATGACAGTGTCACTTGAGATCCAATCATTATATTCAAATAAAATAAATTCTTAAGTACCATACTCGACTAATTGCTCCAACCATAGCAATCGGCCTAATCAAGTGCACGATTTAGAGGGTGTTGTCACTGTTTTCAGATAGCCTTGGGACTTCCAATAAAACTGGGAAGCTTTATTGGACAGGCTGCCAAGTGGACAGCAACAAGATTTTTTTAAATCTAGATACTGTGATTTTCAAAAGTGGAAACGGAAGCTACTAGACTGCATCACGAAAAGACGGGTATCGTTAATCGCTCAGTTTATACATGAAGCGACTACCGAAAAGGATTAGTCGCAATTCCACCAAAATTTTTGACTTGAGCAAAAGTTTTTACTGAAGAGAGAGCTGGGAAATAAATTCTTGGAATGTCTTTTGAGGGAATTTTTAGCCACCACGTCTAAGTAATATTTAATTGAGCAGAGTATAGTGACGAGTTATAAGTGGGAGGTTGGAAATTGCGGAAAAAGGGTCTTCGTGTTAAATTCTAATTATCGAAATGGTCGGAACAGATTTAGTATATCAGCCTATACTAGCAACGAAAACAATATTTAGATGCAAAAACGTAGTTGTAGATGAATCTAAATTACCTTGAGCGGTGGGATATTGGGGTTACAGATTGGAATTAAATTCAAATTTTTTCTGACAAATCTCAATGATATTCCTTTTTTATCCAATATTTGTAAAATACTCTGGTGCTAGAAAGGTTGAAGTCAGCTTTTTCTTTTGAGAGAAAGAGAGAGAGAGAGAGAAAGATTCAATTGAGATACTATCGTGATTATTTGGGGAAGTTTTTCAATCAACAGAACTGACAGTCAAAATTATCTTGAGTAATAAAACACTTGATTACAACAGCTATCCATTTTTTATCCTTCTGAACTGTTTGAATACTTTACGGGAGTTAATTCATAGATGACGTGAAACTCTGAATTTAATTAATTGAGTGTGTAAAATCTGACTACGCTGAGGTAAGGCGAAATTTAGATTGATTCACCTGTAGTGGATCAAATGTTCACAGTGTAACTGAAAATTTACTAATTAATTGAGATCCGAACCCTGTTTTTGATAGCGTTGGCGTCTTTTAGATTTTTATAGGCCTAGCCATGGGCGCAGCTATTCTATCTAAATTGGGGGGTTTTTGGTATCAGCCTTGATGGTTTAAAGATCTCCAAGTATCAACTCTCCAAGTTCGAATTGGCTCAGACTGATTGAGGTACAAAAGCACAATGGATAGTGTATCTGACCCTTGAGCCAAAGGTTATTTAGTCTCTTTCATTTACCCTCATATGCGACTTGAGTGAACTCTAGTATATAAATTTTTATGGCGATCCTGGATGGTTTTTCGGCACTATGACTTTCGACACCATGACGACACTGTGGATCGAACTCACTTAACACAGCTCCGGAATACATGCCTATTCTAGAGTACCGATTGTACAGTTCATCATGTTAACCTTCTGATCGTACCGTGATAGCTTTTTAGGACAACTTAGGGAGTTTTTTCCGCGTTTGTTTTTAGATAAAGATTTAACTAACTTTCTCGAGAAAACTACTGATGATTAAGAAAAATAGGAAAAAACAAAAAAAAACAAGCAAAAAAAAGAAATGACAAAATCACTTGAGATTGTTTCAACCATAGCAATCGGCCTAATCAAGTGCCCGGTTTAGAAGGTGTTGTCACTGTTTTCAGATAGCCTTGGGACTTCCAATAAAACTGGGAAGCTTTATTGGACAGGCTGCCAAGTGGACAGCAACAAGATTTTTTTGATCTAGATACTGTGATTTTCAAAAGTGGAAACGGAAGCTGCTAGACTGCATCACGAAAAGACGGGTATCGTTAATCGCTCAGTTTATACATGAAGCGATTACCGAAAAGGATTAATCGCAATTCCACCAAAATTTTTGACTTGAGCAAAAGTTTTTACTGAAGAGAGAGCTGGGAAATAAATTCTTGGAATGTCTTTTGAGGGAATTTTTAGCCGCCACGTCTAAGTAAATTTTAATTGAGCAGAGTATAGTGACGAGTTGTAAGTAGGAGGCTGGAAATTGCGGAAAAAGGTTCTTCGTGTTAAATTCTAATTATCGAAATGGTCGGAACAGATTTAGTATATCAGCCAATACTAGCAACAAAAACAATATTTAGATGCAAAAAAGTAGTTGTAGATTAATCTAAATTACCTTGAGCGGTGAGATATTGGGGTTACAGATTGGAATTAAATTCAAATTTTTTTCTGTTAAATCTCAATGATATCCCTTTTCTATCCAATATTTGTAAAATACTCTGGTGCTAGAAAGGTTGAAGTCAGGTTTTTCTTTTGTGAAGACTGAAGACTGAAGTTAAAGGTCAGTTTTTAGACTAGCAAACAAATTTTCCGATTATATATTTAACAAATCCACAGAATTTGACCGAATAATAGTTTTTAGCTGTACCGTTTTTTCACCTGAGCCTTTGATAGTTCAAACATCTGCCCGAATTTTTTTTACTTGAGTCTTAGAGATTTCGAAGAACTGACAAGAGGCACGTTTTCTTGAGTCTTTTGAAGCTCGGACAACTGCCCATAGGTACGTTTTTTGAGTCTTGAGAAGTTCCAACAATTTTTCAGCGGTTTTTGTCTTGCGAAGTTCAAACAACTGCGCAACAGTTTTGGTCTTGGGAAAATCAAACAACTGCCCAACGTTTCTGGTATTGGGAACTTCAGACAACTGCCCAACTGCTGTCGTCCTGGAAAATTGAGACAACTGCCCGACTTTTTTAGGCTTAGGAAGTTAAACAACAGCGCAACATTTATGGTCTTGGAAGTTTCGAATAACTGTCCATTTGTTTTTGGTCTTGGGATCTGCAGACAACTGCTCAACCATTTTGGACCTTGGAAATTTAAAAAAACTGCCAAACACTTTTTCAAATCAGTCTTGGGAAGTTCAAATAATTGGCCAACGCTTTTCGTCATGTGAAGTTCAAACAACTGCTCAACACTTTTTTTCTTGGGAAGATCAAACAACTACCCAACTTTTTTGGTCTTGGGAAAGTCAAACAAGTGCTCAACTGATATTCGTCTCGGGAAATTGAGACACCAGCTCAACAGATTTGGTTTACGGAATTTTAATTAACTGCCCAACTTTTTTGTCTTGGGAAGTTAAACAACTATGCAACTTCTTTTGGTCTTAGAAAGTTCGAAAAAAAGCCCAACTGTTTTTCGTCTCAGCATTTTGAGAGAACTGCTCAACAGTTTTATTCCTGGGAAATTCAAATCACTGCTGAATACTTTTTTAATTCAGTCTTTGAAAGTCAAACAAAAGCTCAACGGTTTTGGTCTTGGGAAGAAGAAAAAACTGCCCAGCGGTTCCGGTTATGAATAACTGTCACTAAAAATGTCTCGGTTTGAGGATTCCAGCCAAGTTCTCAGATTTAGTGGCGTTATCTGGGGGTCCGCCACCCAGCTATCAGGCTATTTTTGAATGTAAACGAAAGCTTTTGAAAATTCGTTTGGTTGATGGCCTAAAAAAGATAACAAGATAGTTAGCCCTTAAGCAGATCAGAAAATTAACTGGCGAGGTTGAAAATCAGTCAATTGGCGAGGTTGAAAGGTAACTGACGTCAGCCAGTCGTCAATAGGGACTTCTTCTACGCTCCGTCACTGTGTATTTTTCGTGCCAATGTTATAACTTATAGTAATTACTTGAGGTCCCAACTCTTTTTCATAGCGTTCGCCTGTTATAGGTGTTTAAAGACCTAGCTATGGCGGTGTATCTATTTCTCCCTAGAGTGTAGGATTTTTCGTTAGTAGTTTCTAACTGTAAGGATCCTATAGATACGAACCGCGAACTGATGAGACTTAGTGAACGACTGTTACTCATCTGGGGATACTGAGACCCAGCCAGGAGCTTATTATTCCTGCATATAACTAGATGTAGTGAAAGAATTTTTTGACATAACTTTCATAGAGACGGTGAAAAACACACAAAGTTTCATCTTGACGCTAGCCAGCCGTTATAGTGTTAAGTCTTACTTTCTGTCTTGATTAATGTTCCGGGAGGTTGCTACATTTCCTTCGCTTTACCTATCATATATTTAACTGCGGGCTACCAGCTTTCTTAATTTTCATTTCGCCACTCCTATGTTTTTTCAAACTACTTGTGAATGTTTAACAAAAGATTTTTTTTTTAACATTTAAGCTCTTTCGTATATTGCAATGGTTAAGAATTTTTGTGATTTTCCAGTTCAAAGTTAGTGGTTATTTTACCGACTTCAAAATAAGCAGCCGAATAGTGCGATGCTGCCAGGAATCCCCAAGATTGCAAAATTGGCCTCTAGTTTTGAATGCCCAAATTATTTTTTTGTGCGAGATACGACGAATTCTGTGATGTTTCAAAAAAACTGAGAAAACTCCATTTACAAAACAATTTATAAAACTTGAAGGTCCTTAGGCTGTAGTTGGGTTTATTCGGAATACTCTCAAAGATTGCAATTGTTGCCTCCAAATATGACGGCGCAAATCCTTGTAGTTTTTATAACATTCGCCTGGAGGTACATATCAACGGAAATTAAAGCTAGATTGTAAAACGACGGGATAGCGTCTAAACACAGCTCTATATGCTTTTAACGGTCTCTGTCAAAGACAGTTCTTTGTATGGTCCCTTTAACATTGGGTGAACAGAAACGTTACTGTTTCCGGTTTCGGCCAGAACGCTCAGATTAATTCAATTACATGCAAAAATAGTGAGCTCATGGCTTGGGTCTCAGTATCCCCAGACCACGAGGTCTTTCCTAAAAACAGGGCTACTACTTATTTATTTTATTAATACCGTTTTTGTTCAGTAGAAAAAAATCATCATTCCCATTGGAGATCGATCAACCATTTCCCTCAACTCCTAGCTTCTCATTCTCATGGTATTAATTAAATTCAACTCAAGACATACCGGGAAGCTAAATATTGTTAAAAAAACGAGTTACAGTTCTTCTCCCGAGACCCTTCCGGATTCATGAATCCGGACAAAGAGCTGTCTTGCTTCTTTCCGGAAGGCTGGTTGCTACGTTCCAACACCTTTCCTGGTTCCCGGGATTCGCTTTGTCCCGGGAGACCTTCTGGTCGGATGTCACAGTTCGAGATACGAGGTTTTTTGTGATTTTTTTCAAAAAATTTTCAGATAATTCATAATAAACTTTTTGTTCAAATTAGAAAATTCCTAACCCAGTTATTGGGTGCTGTCAGGGTTTTCTCAGTGGTTTCAAATCTTGCGTCCATATTCGACTGCTTAAGCAAATCTTGCGTCTTTATGCGACTGCTTAATTGCTTTTAGTTTCCGAGATGCGACGTTTTTTTTCGTTTTTCAAAAGTTTCCTAAGAACTTAGTTACAAAAAAACTATAAAATTTTGAACGTTTTACTTGATAAAGAGACGACCCAATTGCAGCGTATACACATGTGTCGCAAATTTTGCCTTTAGTTATGAATGCTCAAATCCTTTTTTCCGAGATATGAAAAACTTATTAGCATACAACGAGGTGTCGCCGATCTTGCGTCTAAATTCCTAAACCTATCGCAGGGTGCCCTCGGGTTACTATCAGTGGCCTTCAAATTTCTACTAAGGTCCATCATTTTTCACGCTTTTATAGTTTTTCAAATTTGCAAGAAAATAAATCTTCTTATTGAAATTTGAAATTACCAACACTGTAATTCGGTGCTGTCAAAGTACACTAAAAGGTTGCAGATCTTGTTTCCAATATATGCGGTTTATCATGGGTTGTCAAAAAATCAAAGCACCGGAGGTGCGTTGCTCGCTTTTTTAAATCTGTAATATTCGCTCGGAAGTACATACCGATGGAAAACAAAGCTAGGTCATAAAACGACTGGCTAGCGTCTAAACACTGCTTCACATGCTTTTAACTGTCTATACATATGTCAGTTGAATGTGTGGTCCATTAACATCAGGTCTCACAGAGTCGTTCCTTTTTAAGGCTGTCGGCCAGATTGCGCAAATTTACTTAGTTATTTGCAAAAATAGCTCATGGCTGGGTCTCAGTATCCCCAGACTACGAGGTAACTCCTAAGAACAGGGCTACTACTTGTTATCATATTACTATTGTTTTTGTTCAGTTGATAAAATTCACCATATCCATCGGAGATGGATCAACCTTTTCCCTCAACCCCTAGCTTCTCATATTCTGAAAAATAAAATAGATAATAATTAAATTCAACTCAAGACATTCGCGGAAGCTAAAAGTTGTTTAAAACTAAGTTTCAGTCTTTTCCCAAGAGCCTTCCGGATTCTTGAATGCGTTCGAAGAGCTGCCTTGTTGTTGATTGGGAGCGGCAGTAAAATCCTCCCATTACCCCTCCGAATTCTTGGGAACTGCTCCGTAACGATTGTAGCTGTACACTCAATACAGTTCGGCTATTCTCGACCGTAATTCAATATATTTAACATTCGCCCGGAGGTACATATCGACGGAAAATAAAACTAAGCTATAAAACGACTGGCCAGCTTCTAAACAAAGCTCTACGTGCTTTTTACCGTCTCTACCAAAGCCAGTTCTTTTGGTGGTTTTCCTAACATCGGGTCGACAAAAACGTTACTGTTCTCCGGCTTCGACCAGAACGCTGAAATCAACTTAAATACTTGCAAAATTAGTGAACTCATGGCTGGGTCTCAGTATCCCCAGACCACGAGGTCACTCCTAAAAACAGGGCTATTTGTTATATTACTATTGTTTTTGTTCAGTAGATAAAAATCATCATCTCCATCGAAGATGATGGATCAACCCTTTCCCTCAACTCCTAGCTTCTCATTATCTGAAAATGATTCGAGATGTTACTAAAATTCATTTCAGGGCATGAACAGGAAGCTAAAAGTTCGTATAAAATAGTTTGAGTTCAGGTCTCGAGGCCCCTCCGGATTCTGGAATCCGGTGACATAACGTTCTTATCTCCCTTCCGGAAGGCTGGACTCACCGTCCCAACACCCTTCACTGTTTGCGTGAATTGCTCTGTAACGATTGTAGCGACACAATCGTTACAACCCGGAGCGGTCTCTGATAATTTCCAGTTGTAATTTGCTATTTCTCGTAGTTGTTTCTATCGCAAGTATTCTTGTTGTGTTTTTCTTCCGATTTACTTCTAAAAATGGCCGTTTCGACGTTTCTCAGAAGTGTGACGTCGCTTTTCGAATTTTTAAAAATTAAAACTTCCAGAATCTACCGACGTTCACGATTCGTCTAATCGTTTAAATAAAAAAAAAACAAAAAAAAACACTTTATTTGCACATCGAAATTAGTTTCAATACACAAGTGTATGTCAAATGTTTTCTGTTTTTTTTCTATCAGTTCATAAAACTATTATAACACCATTTGATATACAGAGTTACAATAACAATGAAAAAAACAAAATCTTTTACAATTATCGATGATTACTTTTCACCTGAGAGCTTCAAGGTGGTTTAAATATAAATGTTATTATAAAAACTTGAAGCTTTTCCATGAAACTTTACCAGGAGTTGCCACAGAGGGGTCTTCTTTAAATAATAATAAATAATAATTCTTGAATTTTATCTTTGCTTTTCTGTATATTACTATGTCTTTAAAGTTGACTTTATCATCTGTTAGTTTGTTCCAGATTATGACGGACTTTTTCAAGAAGGAATTTTCTATGTTTGCCCGTTGTATCTGTCGCCGAAATATAATTTTCTGTTTCTTTTATTAGTATCTATTTGGTGGTTATCATACTCAATGTTATAATAGGCTGGCAATAATTGATGTTTTTTTTCCAAAAGTGACATTATATTTTATAGTCCAGAAACATTGTTACTGGTAATATATTGTGTTTTAGCTTCAAGTCTGAAGATGAGTCGTATTTTGCACGATCGCAGCAAGTTTTTACTGCCCAGCTTAACTGTTTTTCCAGAGATATCATTAGGTTAGCGGATATTCCACTTAAAAGAATTGCTGGGTAATGCAAATGACTGATTACCAGTGCATGCATAATCAAGAGTCTTGTTTTACTGGCAATGGCTTTTTGATTGATTGAAGTGTTTTTATTCCGCATGCCATTTTCCTGAGAATATTTTTCATTTCATCTTGGAATGTGAGAAACTGATCTAAAACTACTCCTAGAAGTTTAACATTGGTTTTTTCCTCAATTATTTTGTCATCTAGAGTTATAGTAATTTTTTCATCCTTTTTCCTTGAATGTTTTTTGCTGAAAACGATGCATTCTGTTTTTTTTGCATTCAATATTTTGACAACAGACTGCAATTGGCTTTGAGTGCTTCAATAGTTTTTTGTGGATTGTTATTTTCACAGAATAGTAAAGTATCATCCGCATTTTCAACTATTTTACATGTTTTATCAATTTGTTTGTTGAGATCATTAATGTAGAGATTGAATATTAGAGGGCCAAGGACAGTGCCCTGTGGGACACCCTGCTCAAGTGCAATCCAATCGGATTCGATGTTGTTAACAATTGTTTTCTGGCTTCGTTTGGTGATAAAGGAATTGATCATTTCTATAGCTTCTTCGGAAAAGTTTAACACTTTTAATTTCTGTTTAAGATAAGTATGATCAACAGAATCAAATGCTTTAGAGAGATCCAGCAAGGAACATGCTACAGTTATGTTGTTGTCTATTGCTTTTCTGAATGCTTCAGTGCAATAAAGAATAGCGTCGATTGTTGAATATGATGTTCTGAACCCAAATTGGGTATTACTTAGTAATTTTTGGGATATCAGATATTCGTTGATTTATTTATATAACAATTTTTCAAAAATTTTTGAGAGAGACCCAGTTATAGAGATAGGCCTATAATTTTGTGGTAATTCTGGATCTTCTTTTTTGTATATTGGTGTGATAATTGCTTTTTTGAGCTTGCAAGGATATGTCTTGTTTTTCAAAAACTCATTGTATAGAAATGTCAGATGTGTGTATATTTCATTGCAGCCATCCTTCAATGCCCAGGCTGGAGTTTTGGATGGACCTGGTGCCTTTTGACAATTTAAATTAAGTATTTCTTTTTACATTCAGCTGATGTGATGAATCGGAATGAAAATTTATTATTATTTCGAATTTTGCATGTAGAAGTTGGTGAACTTGCCCTGATTTTTGAATTTTTTTCATAAAAGCATCCAAGAGTTGAGAACTTGTAATTTAGCAAGTTCGCCATCTATAAATTATTGGTTATGAAATTGCCGAACGAGTTTCTAAGTAATGGAATGAAGTTGGAAGATTTTTTTTGAGTTTCTTGTATCGTTTATTATACTCCATTTTTCGCGTTCGCTTTTTTTCGAGTTAAACAGTTGGGATATAAATTTATCATGTTCGTAGTTTACCTTTGGTTTGTCGTTGCGAATGAAAATAGTCTTCTGTGGGGCACATTCTTTAATGGTGTCAGCAATGTTAGATGTGAAGATGTCGAGCATTATTTCGGGATTATTATTGCTATAGAAACTTCTCCAATTTATAGCTGATAGTTTTTGTTTGAACTTGTAATTGGAGTAATTGGATTTGTCATATATTTTACGTTTGATTGATCTTACATTGTTGTTCAGCTTAAGTTCTGTAATGAATGCTGTTGCTTGGTGGTCGGTCTTAATTGGTGGTGTGAATACTATTGAATTATTTGTTAGATCTTTTATGTCTAGGTTGGTGATAATATAGTCAATTAGTGCTTTTGAGTGAGTAGGTGTTAATTTGTTAGTGACGTACAGATTATATGGTATTAGGATTGTATCTAAAGATTGTTTGTCGTCTTCGGTGAGATAGTTGAGATTGTAATCTCCTAGTAAAATTAGGTTTGAATTAAATGACTGTGCATGGTCAATTGATTTGGCTAGATCTTCTAAGAAGTCTGTTTTGTTATTTCTATTAGGATTGTAGGCTAAGTTTAATAGAGTGGTTCTATCATTTTTGTTGAGTCCGGCTTTAAATTCTATCCAGATGCTATCATATTTTTTGTGCATGTTGTTTGAGTCATGTCTTACTTTTGGGTTTAACTTTTTCGGAACCAGCAACATGACCCCTCCACCCTTCAATGTTTTACTTGATTCATAAGTTCTATCACATCAGAACAATTTATGTTTGTCATTGTCTATGGCCGATAGTTTATCGTCATTTGTATCATTGAACCATGTCTCGGAAAATCCGAAAATTGTATTATCATTAAAAGTTTTGATTAGTTGTTGAACGCTTTCTAGCTAAACTTCTACAATTAAGATGTAGTACTTTTAAGTTATTGTTGTAGTTTCCCAGTTTTTTCTTTATTTGACTGAATTCCATGAAGGCTCCTGGATTTGGGTGGATATCCCCTGATGTTAGGAGGTTTTATGAGGGGACCTTTCTTGTTTTTTATAAGTCTCGCTTGTGTTTTTTATAAAATAATTGTAACAGAAATAGCTTATATTATTAAGTATAGTGCAATAATGTTTGTTCGAGTATATTGTGGCAACCAATGGAAAAAGATACTTTCCTTTTCTTTTATTCAGTAGCTCATAAGCTACAAATTGATCGCTTTCGCAGAAGCTTATGACAGATATGCTACTTAAGGCAAAAAGTAACAGCATATCGCTTTTTAGAACAATTATAGTTAAACTTACACATAACAATCGTTTATCAAAGAGATAGTCTTAACTAGCATAACTTAATAATGAAAACCTTGCGAGTAGTTATATGACTGCTGGTTACTATTCAGGTTATGGTTATAATTACTATCACAGCCCCATGAGTTGTTGTTGAAATTATTTTGACCAGTTTGTCGGCCATGACCAATTTGTTGGCCATATGGGTGCATGCGATCATTATTATAGGGTCTATTGGTAGACCTATAAACATTTTTTTGTTGATAATTGAAAGCGATTTTTGGTTGGAATTTGCTTTTCCAGCATAATCAGGGGCTGGTTTTACCCTCGGGAGTTTACTTGAGTGTTTGAACACGTATGAGCCGAGGCAATTGCGCAAGAATGCTATACCTAATTCATCGTTCAGGTGTATAGTGTCAAAATAAAAACTCTGATAGCTCTCCAAGCTTTGATGTTTGAGTTTAGATTTAGCACCTCAAATCCCGTTATCGAACCATACATTTCGTTCAGAAAACGATTATAATGATCAATCTTGTCATTAGCATCATCATTATTAAGTATTGGTGGTATTTCGCTAATAACAATCGAATCTGGTAAAAGTTTTGCAGTTATTAAAGCGATAAGTTCTTCATATTTAGCGCTAAATTCATCAATCGTTGAGTAAATTTTTTTTAAGATGGAGTTTGTCCCATCTTGGATTATCACACTGCATTAAATAACAATGCTAATCTGTTAAAACCGTCAATCTTCCAGGTCAGCAAGTATGAATACAAATCTGCATTTTCGTACATTCTGGTCGAATGTCACAATAGTTGTTATTTTTTTCTTACTGTCGAGAATCGTTGTTGTTTCTATTAGCGAGAATTGCTCTTCTTATTCCGACCAGCGAAACTCGTTGTTATGGTTTTCGCGTTTTTGAAGTCACTGCGAAATTTCAAGGTCGTGACGTGTCAATATTTTCAAACGAATTATTAAAAATTACTTCGTCACCATTAATCGACCTCTCCCAATTCGTTAAATTGAACGATGGACACTGTTAATTCGTCGAAACTGATAATTTTCTCACTCGGCTGCTGCTAATTAAGTTTCGTTGTTGACATGCATTTCGGCCGCCATTCTGGTCAAATGTCACAATCCCTCCCTGTTCATGAAATTCCAAGGTGCTTTGGCTGGCGAACTGATAAAGGTGTTGTATAGTAACTTTGTGCCAGTCGGTCATATTTGGAGGTTTGACCTTGAGAGAGACAAAAAAAAACACTTGATTTAGGAGAGAAATTTAATTTTTCAAAATTTCGAATGGAGCATGTCATGCACGATTTTCTCGCGATAACTGAAAATCAGAAAAAAGAGAAGTCAGAACAATCGAGTAACAATCGCGGGAAAGTTGCTAAATAAAACGGTGGGAAATTGCTATTCGCAATTTCTGTCATAATAGAACAAGAGTAGAGCTGTCCCATCTAAAACAGAGACGAGAGCATTCCCACGAACTGGATTGTTGTGACTGGAGTACTATTATTAACTGGACCAGAGTGAACCTTCGGTGGAAAGGTGGACAGCTAGAGTGTCCCAATGGTTCACGAGAACTTACAGTCTAGAGTAAAAACTTGTTCTTATTATTAAAACTGACTAACGTTAAACTCATTTTACTTACTTTATTAATTCTTGAGTTGCTTACCGACTTATTTACTTCCTGGTTCTTGAGCGTGCTACAATGTGAGTACTTAATTTAAATTCCTAGAGTGTGTTTTATAATGGTCATGTTGAGGTAAGGCGAGTTTTAGGTTGATCCATCTGAAATGGATCAAGGTTCCACTGTCTAATAAAAAGTAACTTAACGGATTGTTCCAACCCGGTTTTTAACGGCGTTCATGTATTTTGGGTATCTAGAGACCTAAGTATGGGGACGTATCTAATTCTAGAGTGGGGGATATTTTAGTAGTAGCCTTTAAGCTGTAACGGGTCGTAGTCTCATGTCACAAACGAACCGAACTGGCTCCGACCGTTCTTGAGGTAGAAAAACACAAGAGATGGTGTCCCTGACCCTTGAGCCAGTGGTTATAGGGCCTATTTTTCTTAAACCTCATGTGTGACTGCAGTAGACGAATGTTACACTTTGGTTTTAATGATCATTTCTGACCGTCTGATTTATCTATTTGATCAGCTGTCAGCCGTTTTTAAGCAACCGTCTTTTTTTACAGATCGCTCTGCTATGAACATGCTTTTTGCGTTGACAATTATACAAGGTGAGTTCATCCAATTGTGCCTCTTTATGCATAAAAAGATACTCCAGAAAGCGGAGCGCATTTACAAAACCTATTTTGTAAAGTTTACGATTGGTTTTGCCAGACATTCAACCCTAGGGTAAAAAACAGATTGAGGCTTGCTGCTGTTGACATTTTCAATCGATTTCAGAATAAAATATTTTTGTTGAACCGATCGAACGAAGTGTTTAGGAGTGTGGTTGGTTTCGCTTTGTGAGAAGGTAATGGTAAAATGGATGTCGTTCTGCATGTGTGAGTTGGTGTTTATTTATTGAGAATGAAATAGAGTGAGTGCGCGCTGTAGTTTAAATTATATCACGAGGTTGTACCACAAGGTCAGCGTTTAAGTTAATCTCACTGCCAATGCGAATACGGGCGACTATTGTCGAACGAAACTTGTTTTCTCGAAGAGTAGTTCGTACTTCATATTTGAGTTGTACAATTGATTATATACAACAATTTTTTTACGAATCACTTTCTAGGGGAAGCTAAAAGAAAAGAACCCTTTTCCCGGATTTCCATGGGAAAAGAATCCAGGAAAGTCGGAAGCGCCTGGAAACTACAGTGTGTCTCTCCGAAATACAAACAGAGTCTGTATCAAGGCTCACTTCACGATGACATTCGATATTGAGTATTTTGCGCGCAATCCAGCTACGAATAGGGTAATTGTTTAATATTTGCAGTATTTTCCTCGGATGCAGCAACTTTTTCTATATATATTTTTTCAATTAAAATTTTAGATGCCCCTGTTTTATATTAGATGCTCTGGTTCTTCTTTTCAACTGAGCCTGCACAATCAATTAAGATGATCCAATTCAGATTCAGTTATACATTTGTTCACACTTGCGAAGCGAGTGTTTTAGTACGAACCTTCTTTTTACCAACCTAAGTCGGTTGTACCGTGATAGCTTTTTAAGAAAACTCGAGAAAATTTCCTGGTACGCTCTCCGAACGAGGCTTAGCTAACCGAGTAAAGGGGGGCAACTAGGGGGACAAAAACACGAGCAAAAAAGACAAAAAGCAAAACAAAAACCAAAAAAGAATAGAAAAAGGAACAAAAACCATAAAACGAAAAAAAGACAGTGACTTTGACACCAGATTAGTTGGATCAAACCTTTATATTAATTAAATAGTATACCCATACTGTTTTACAAGTTCGATCGTTTCGATCAACCTAGCAATTTAAACCAGTAAACTGAATAAAGTGCCCGAAGTGGGGCGTTGTCAAGGGTTTTCAGATAGCTTGGAACTTAGCTGGACCAATAGGAGACTTGACTGGAAGAGGTGACCAGCCGAGTGGGAAAGTGGTTCAGGGACACTTGAGCTGAACCAATAGGAGACTTGACTGGAAGAGGTGACCAGCCGAGTGGGAAAGTGGTTCAGGGACACTTGAGCTGAACCAATAGGAGACTGGACTGGAACAGGTGACCAGTCGAGTGGGAAAGCAGCCAAGAAGGATTTGGCAATTCTCGAGTTCTCAAGTTGGGCAGAACGGGTATCGTTAAAATCCACATTACATTATAGGAGATAAGTGTAAAATAGGATAGGCGACATCCCCCGGTTTTGAGGAACGTTTTTACTTGAGCAGGCCTGGAGACAGGTCTACGGTTTTCTCTTGAGAGGTTTAGCACCCGGCGCTTAAGGTAATTTTAGGCTTAAGAAGGGGGGCTAAAAAGGGGGGAGGTTAGAAGGGGGGCTGGTTAAGTTAGAGGTTGGCGGTTGTAAATTGTAAAAAGGGGGAAATTAGAGTAACTAATTAGTCGACATCGTTGACTTAGTTACATTAGAAATTAACACGCGTTGGTAATATTAGGTGGATATCGAAATTTGAACTCGAGTTAAGGAAGGTACCCTGGTCGGATTGGTAGGGGGGAAGGGACATAGACAGTTTTTGTAATACCCCATAAGATCGCTAGCAGGGGGGAAGGAAACGCGTGGCAATTAGGTGCAAGACATTTTTCGGATAGAAGGTAGACATTTGTCACCTTTGAATTTTAGGTGGGCTCATCTTTCTGTTTTTATTACTTTTTCTTGCTTAGATTTTTGTTGCATTTTGGTGAGGATTTGTGTTAAAATTTTGTACGAACAGGTGATCACAAGATACCTGCGCACAGGTTTTGGCCTCAAGTTACTTGGAACATTGAAATAGAGGTAGCCAAAAAGAGAAATAAGAAAAAGGGGGGTCAGCATTTGGCTTTTAAGAGAGGATTTTGGGAAAATTTTACTAGAGCTTGAGTGGTGGTACAAGGTACGGCGAATCAAGAAGTCCCCATAACGAAGAGGGAAAAAGTCCCACCACCCAGACACTTGTCAACAGTCTTGGGACAGTGCCGAAGAAGTCTTAGGACAGAGCAGTCTTGGGACAGTACAGTCTTGGGACAGTGGCCTTGGGACAGGGTCTTGGGACAGGGTCTTGGGACAAGGTCTTGGGACAAGGTCTTGGGACAAGGGTCTTGGGACAGGGTCTTGGGACAGGGTCTTGGGACAAGGTCTTGGGACAGGGTCTTGGGACAAGGTCTTGGGACAGGGTCTTGGGACAGGGTCTTGGGACAAGGTCTTGGGACAAGGTCTTGGGACAGGGTCTTGGGACAGGGTCTTGGGCCAAGGTCTTGGGACAAGGGTCTTGGGACAGGGTCTTGGGACAGGGTCTTGGGACAAGGTCTTGGGACAGGGACTTGGGACAAGGTCTTGGGACAAGGTCTTGGGACAAGGTCTTGGGACGGGGTCTTGGGACAAGGTCTTGGGACAGGGTCTTGGGACAAGGGTCTAGGAACAGGGTCTTGGGACAGTAGTCTTGGGACACTAGTCTTGGGACACTAGTCTTGGGACACTAATCTTGGGACAATAGTCTTGGGACAGTAGTCTTGGGACACTAGCCTTGGGACAGTAGTCTTAGACAAGAGTCTTGGGACACGGCCGGAAAGTACTGGGACGGTACCGAACAGTCTTGGGACAGGAGAAAGAAGCCTGGGACGGTACAAAGAAGAGTAGGGACGGCAATTGGAAGTCTTGGGACAGTGTAAAAAATTGAAGTAAAATTACAAGAAGTGTTTTAAGACAGAATTAAGGTAGAACAAGACTAATTGGAACCAGGTACGGTTGAGACCACAAATAAGGAAAGTTTCTCGAAAAGTTAATAAAGAGAACTGAAACAAGGTTTTCACCACGTTGTATATATTTTTTTTTTCTCTTCCTTCCCGAAAGATTTTATTCTTAGAATAGGATTGTGTATATAGTAAAACTGTAAATAAAAGCAATTGTAAATAGAAATAATGAGGCAGAGCAGGGTACCGGTAGCTGAAAAAAGACCTACCGAAGCAAAGTATAATTCGTCGCTACGCAAAACAACATCAATGGGCCCAAAGATAACAAAGAAGAACTTTTCAGTTAACATGGTCAGCACAAGGAGTACAGCGGAGAGAGCAAGAGAGGGCATGGAAGGGGAACGAGTAGAACCCACCATCGAGATTGATCTAGAGACACCTGATCAAAGTGTTGATGAAACAAGGAAAATAGCGACGGAGTCAACTCCAATGCCCAATGCAGAAGAACCAAACTCGAAACCCATAGAATTCTCACCAATAGACAACGTGGAAGATGCAATAGGCAACACCGAAGAAACGGTGAAAGAAGACTCTCAAGTAAAAAAGACATCTTTTACAGAAAGGTTGGCGATGATGGTCGGAATAAAAACGAAAGAGAACGTGACTGAAGAACCAAAAGCTGAAAGAGCACAAACATTTGGAACAGTAAGCACGAAGACGACAGAAGCCAATCCGAGAGAGGAACAAACTAGAGCAGAAGCGACGGCCGAAGAAAGACCGACGGCTGACCATGAAGAGGCTACTCTTGAGCTAGGTGACTTGATGGCGAAACTGAATCAGATCGACAAAAAGCTGAAGCACAGCGAAGAGGACAGAGAAGTGATAAGAAAAGAATTAAGATACAACAAAAACGAGTATCTGGATAGTTATTTTAACCTGGCCAAGGCAACAGAAGAGAGACTCAAGGAAATGTCAGATAATATAGAAACCACCAATGAAGAACGAGATAAGAACATCAAAAAAGATTTGCAACAGTTAAAAAACCGATATGATGATGTCAACAGCCAATTAGGTAGCCTGGAAAAGAGAATGGACACAATGAGCAAAAATCAGGCCGAGAGTTCGTGTGCAATACAGGCGAAATTGGATGCAATCTTGAGTAATTCTACCTCACAAGAAAGACCGGCAGCGGATCGCGCGCAAGGCACCAGAGTTGACTTTGTGGAACCACAAAGGAACAAACGGCAATCGACACCGTTGCCCTTAACCCGGGATACGGTGAGCATAGCACCAACAGCTGCTAAAACAATAATGAAGAATGGAATGTCAAGTACAACGACTGGTCCGGGGGACTCAACAGCTAACAGCAACGCAGGTCCGGATGCTATGACATGGGCAAACACTTGGGAGATGATGAACAGGACTCTAGAGGCCTTCGCCACGAGGAACACTAACTCGAGCGATAGGAGAGATGGGAAATCAAGAAAAACATTCAAGAAGCCAAAAGAATTCAAAGACGACTCAGATGGATGCATTGACACGTGGGTGGAAGTGATGAGATTACATCTAGAGCAAGACAACTTGAACGATGAAAGACAAGCATGCACAGCCATACTCAGCAATTTAGAAGGCACAGCATTAAAATGCGTGGTTGCGAAGAAAGAAGAAGAACGCGATACCGCGGACAAGATCTTCGAGATATTGCTGAATCGATTCGGGTCAGGCATGAAGGGTCACCAAGCGATGATGCGATTTGAAAAGAGAAGGCAGAGGGACGACGAGTCAATAGATCGGTTCCTAGATGATCTCGAGAGCTTGAGAAGAAGGAGTGACCCAGAGGAGTCGACAAACAGAAGAAACTTTAGCATTGCCTCGAAGTTCATTGATGGGGTGAAAAGTGACGACTTAAGGACAATGTTAGCAACATACTACACATTGTCGAAAGACAGCGCACCAACCCCAGAAGAAATGAGACAGAAATCAAGGGAATACATGCTGATGAAACCCAAGAAATACTCGTATTCAGAAAACAGGAACACGCAAGGGGGAAGTCAACCGCAGAGGTCGTCATGGTACAAACCTAGAGATGACATGGACAAGCGCAGATCATGCGCGAACTGCGGGTCGGCGGATCACCACGTGGCTGACTGCACAACATACAAACAAGGCATGAAGAGTCTAGGATATGCACCAGATGAGGAGGACATGAGCCAGATGGAGGAACACGAGTACTATAGTGGCTTAATCATCAAGATAGGCACAAGATGCTTCTTCTGTAACCAGGAGGGGCACTTCCGAATGGATTGTCCCTTGTTCTGGGAAGCGGTCAAGGACCAGAGTCACCCTAAACATAAGTTGGCATTAGCGGCGGTGCAGAATCAGCGGAACAGGCAAAACGAATTTGAATCGAGGAACTTAGGAGCACCAAGCACGGAATTGCCGACGAAGACAGTGAAAGCTGTATCACATGTTAATGATGCCATAGAATCCGCGGCAGGGAACTCTCTAGAGATAAATTATGAGAAAGCGGCGACGGAAGCAATTGCCAAAGTGAAACAGGACCTGGCTGCGAAAGAAATAGAGCAACGACTAAAGCTGGAGATAGAAAGACAGAATTTTAACGAAGCATTAACTGGATCGAACCAAGCACCAGAAGCTGTACCGGGCTCAACAAAGACCGGGAATTGTAACACTGTAAAAATGATTACGGGAAAGCCATTCGGCATATCGAGAATCGGGGCTAGAATAATGTCGATAATCACAGTGGGCGGCCACGAGGTAACCAGAAACTTGAGCGAACCGAGTGACCAGACAGTAATGCATATTGATGTGTACGCAGATTACTTGAGTCGTATAAGCCCAAAAACGACTTCTAGAGCGCTGAGAGCACTACTCACGAGAGGGGGCAGCAAGTCGGTACGTGTTGATAACAGGTATACTGAAGCTTATGGTACACACGAGGTGATGCTAAATATAGATGGGATTAACATCTACACCAAGACGATGATAACATGTGACGAAGACCTAATTGGGCAAATCTACGTAGGGAAAGAAGAGTTGAAAGTGAGATCGATTGGACACTGCGCCATGCTTGAAGAAGATGCAATGCACATCGGAACAGAGGCAGATGTGACAGGGCACGTGCTAGATATAAGTGGCAAAAAGACTCAGTTGCGTGGGTTGCTTGACACGGGAGCAGTCTTGAGCGTTATACCAATCGAAACTTGGGAGAAGATGGGCTTTGACAAAGGTGACTTGATAGACTCGAGAATACGGCTGTCAGCTGCAAACAAAGGGGCCCTACGGGTGCTGGGCAGGACGCCGATAATAGCCCTCAATTTGGGGGAACGTAACCTGTGGATGAGCTTTATCGTGGTAGAAAACCTAGATGAATCTGACCGATTCATTTTGGGCAGAGACTTCATCAGGAATTTCGACGTAACGATTGATTTAAATAACGCAATGTTCAGGATACGGAACCCGGATAGGAGGTACGCAATCAAACCGGTAATTTTAATAATGGTAAATGAAAACAAAGCACCGGTATTCTTGAGTAGGAGGGTGAGGCTAAAAGCTAATGAAGCGGCAATCGTAAGTTTGAGGATGAAAAATTACAATGAACTAAGTGACAACAAGCAAGTGTGCATAGTTCCGAATCCTAATAGTCAAAGTGCTGCTGTTTTAGGAAGATCATTTTCGATAACGAAGAGCGGCCTCTGCGTCAGTGTCTTGTTAAATACCCTTGATATACCGATCACGATACAGAGAGGGAGGAAACTGGGATATGCTTTACCGGTTAAAACTCGATATGAAACAATTGAGAACTCAAAACAAAATGAAGTTGTTGATTGTCCCAATCACAGGGACAAAATTTGTATCTTGAGACGATTGCAGAAAATAAAAGATTCTTCAGGTCTTATTAAATAACTTAAGTCAGAAACGGATGATGGTCTTTCGAGCTGTTCGAACTTTCCAGAGCGACCCACACTAGATGAAATGCAAAATGAAAAACCGGTTCTGCCGGAGATTGAACATTTGAGGGGCAAACTGAAAGATGAACAGCTCGAAGCCATCAAGGACGTACTAGAGCGGAACGAGGATGTTTTTTCGAGGCATAAGGCGGATATCGGGTGTTGCAATTTCGTTGAGCATGAAATAGAACTTGAGGAAAACGCGGTACCACACAGGGAGGGGGCGAGGCGCATGACCCCACACAAATCGGACGCGTGTAGAAAAGAGATCGAGACGTTACTAGAGTATGACATGATAGAACCATCCAAGTCACCGTGGGCGTGTGGAGTAGTGATGGCCAAAAAGAAAGGCGACCAGTTGAGGTTTTGTTGTGACTTTCGATACCTGAACTCCGTCACGGTGAAGGATGCCTATCCCATACCTAGGATTGATGAGAGCCTCTCGAAGTTAGGTGATGCAAAATTTTTTACGACTCTTGATTTAGGCTCAGCCTTTTGGCAAGTACCACTAAGGAAGCAGGACAGGGACAAGACAGGGTTTGCCTGCGAGTTGGGTCTGTTTCAATGGAAACGGATGCCGTTTGGACTTTGCAATGCCACAGCCACGTTTCAGCGGTTGATGGCACACCCGCTGATAGGCGTAACGAAGAAGTATGGCAACCTGGTAATGTGCTACGTGGATGACGTGGTAATAGCGACGCCAACACTGGAAGACCACATTGAGAGTCTAGACGAAGTGTTTGCATGCATGAAGAGGTCGGGGCTAAAGTGTAAACCATCAAAGTGCGAGATACTCAAGGACTCAATAAAATACTTGGGCAGGATGGTAGACAAGCACGGCATCAGACCTGATACGGACGCCGTGGAAGCAGTCCTGACCTGGAAATCACCGAAGACAGAGCACCAGTTGATGAGCTTCCTGGGTTTCGCTAACTATTATAGAGAGTTCATCAAAGGCTATGCAGACAAGGTATACCCGATGCAACAATTAATGAGACACAAGGGCAAGAAGTTCACGTGGAACAACGCAGCAGAAGAGTCATTCCAGAGGATAAAGAAAGAGCTATGTGAGGCACCAGTACTGGGTATGCCGACTGAGAAAGGGATGTACGTGCTGGACACGGATGCGTCGGTAGTCGCGATTTCTGGGATTCTCCACCAAGAACAAGAATGGAATGGGAAGACAGTCTTGAGACCAATAGCATACGGGAGCAAAGTCCTGAGTGACACGGAAATGAAGTACGGAGCACCGAAAGCTGAGATGTTCGCGGTGGTTACCTTTGTCGAGAAATACAGGGCATACTTGGGCAGTGAACCATTCAAGTTGCGAGTCGACAACAGAGCACTGAGCTGGCTGAAAACGTACTCAATGGACCAAAGTTACATTGGGAGGTGGATAGTTCGCCTGGACGGATACAACATGATAATTGAGCATAGAATGCGAGATAAACATCAGAATGCCGACAGCTTGAGTAAGAAGACGGAGTTCTATGAGAGACAAGAGCAAAGAGAAGCAGACAGACCTGAAATCAAAGATGGCTTCTCATTCATGGACAAGGAAACGTACGACAGTCTTCCACTCACGAGATGGTTGGACAAGTCAGGCAAACCGATAGAAGATCATCCTGAATTGCCTAAAGAGCCTCCAGAGAAGACCATCTTGAGGAAGAGCAAGAGGATTCCGATTGAGATTATACTCAAGTCGAAGATCGTGAAGGAGACGCTCAAGGCAAAAGGCTATGATCTTAACCAGGTGGAAGCAGGAACTGCACAGATAGATGATGACTTAATGAGGTTGCTCGAGAAACTATCAGATGATAAGCCCGTGATCCAGGAGAAGGGTACAGAGAAACCGGAATTCACTATACTTCGGAGAAAAGAGACAGTGAACGATACTGACTCATCAAGAGGAAGCGTCACTGACAGCAAAGATGTCGTGCGGTCACTAGTTGACAAAATCCCCGAAGACATTCTGGAGCAGACCAGGGTTAGGAAAAAGAAAGTGACGTTCAAGGAAGATACTGAACACCTGGGACCAGGTCAAGAGTCCGGGGAGTGTTCCAGGTTCACGGAAAAAGGAACCTGAGAAGGAAAATTGTCCGGGGAGCGTGAAGGATGGGATGAAGACTCGGATGAGAGCAGCGAAAACCAGGACAGTCTGTGCATGATACTGGCGGAAGAGAAGACAAGGCACCACGACAGGGAGTTACAGACGGATCCATCATCAGGAACGTACAATCTGGAGATACAGGAGATACGAGGTGGTGAGGAACTTGAGAGAATTGCGGTTTCAAGGAAGCCATACAGAGAACTATCATGCAACTCAAACGTCAGAACAAATCTGGTGCCAGAAGATGATATGAAAATCGTGAAAAGGATGATATGCGTGAAGCTGAGTGATGACATCCACAAACCTGGTGAGATGAATGGACAGATCATGGCGCTAAAGGAGCATGTCAAGGCAAGATATAGGCTGTCAGACCTAATAAGAGCCCAAAAGAATGACAAAATGACAAGTAACCTCTCCAAATGGATCCAGTCGGGGGTCAAGGAGAAGGGGGAACTCGAGGAAGACAGCTACAAGATCTTGAGCCAGTTCTACAAAGAGAAAAAAGACTTACTCTACCACACAGCTGATGGGGTGGTAGCATGCAAGAGGAAAGATGAGGAGAAGATATTACACAAACACAACCTCATCATACTGCCACAGTTGTATCAAACGGAGGTGCTTTTCAGATCGCACGACCAGATGGGCCACCAGGGGATAGACAAAGTACAACAAAGGATACTTCACAGGTTTGATTGGCCAGGAATGAGAAAAGCTTGCGGGAGATGGGTGAATGCCTGCCTGGCATGTCTCCAGGTAAAAGACCCAAGGAAGATGAAGTTTCCCCTCAAGTCCGTTGAGAGCTCAGAGTTCAATGAAGTGGTGCAGATAGACCATCAAAAAATCTGCATGACGGAGTCGGGATATAACCAGATACTGGTTATAATAGATCACTTCACAAAGTTGGCGGAAGCGGTCCCGTGCCAAACAGCCTCGGCCGAGGAGACATGTGATCATCTGATAACGCATTGGATATCGCGGTATGGTTGTCCAATGACTTTCCAGTCGGACAACGGCAAAGCTTTTGTAGGGGACTTGACAAAAGAATTGATGAAGAGATCGCACATTGCTCAAGCACACTCGACAACCTATCATCCACAGACCAATGGGTTGGTAGAGAGACAAAACAGGACACTGGTCAACATGTTAAGGGTGTACTGCTCAAGATACATGACGGACTGGGACAAATACCTGCCACAGGTAGTAGGAGCCTACAACAGTACACAGCACTCAACTACGGGAATCAGTCCTTTCATGATGTTTACGGGCAGGGAGAGAGCAATGCCTCTGACATTCTTTTACCCGGAATACGAAGGGAAAAGGACGTCGCCTCAGGCATACGTGAAAGAAGCGATCAAAAGACAACAGGAATTGAACGAGCTATGCAGGAGGAACACGGCGCAAGCGCAAATGAGGCAACGCAGGAAATACAACGAAAAAATATTACGAGCAAAGCCATATGAAGTGGGCCAATACGTGTGGGTCTTCCAAAATGTCATACCGCCCAAGGGAACAAAGAAACTACTCAAGAAGTGGAGGGGACCATTCATGATAACGGAGGTTCATCAACAAGGACGGTTCTATCGCTTGAGTACGGGGCGAGCGGCACATTATGAAAATCTGAAGCCTCACGTCCCGTCTCCAGAGGATTGGTGCATACCGAAGGACATGGAGGGTCTTGAGTACCTGGTGGTAGAGCCAGCGTGTGAAGTGAATGAGAAAGGCACTAGAGAGAAAAATGATGGTAATGAGAACTTGAGTTTGGACGACAATGAAAAGATAGGAGTGGAGTCTGATGCAGGATCATTTGTAGAAGAAGACTGGAACGACCCGGAGCAAGACGAGGTGCCGAAATGGATGGAACCGGATCGAACAACACCACCGGAAACCAGGACTGGCAATCGCAAACGCACAGGCATGAGGTACAACAGGTACGGGGATGACTTCTTGATCGATAAGATACAGCCAGACAAATTGGGCGAGGAATTACTGAAGGCAGGCGAACTGGAAGCTGGAGAGGAATGGCAGGTCATTGACGATGGTGGTCATTATCCGCAGGATGATTACTCGACGCCAGAAGTAGAAACGGATCTCGAACAGAGTGAGATAGAGAGGAGGGAGAACACGAACTTGAGGATTCTAGAGTGGATGCGTGATGTCAAAGACGAGAGCCGCGAAGGACAAAGCATTCAGCAAGTCGATGTATCAGCAGCAAATTACATGAAGACAGAGGACCCTCTTTTCGGATGGACGGCAACAGACAGGCCACTGGACATTCCTCAGGACAATTTAAACCCGACAACATCGACGGGGACGTCGATAAATATTTTTGTCCGGGGAGTGGGGGTAGGACTTACCCACACCGAAAATTTGATGATAAAGAAGCTCAAGGAAGTGAGAGAAACGAGCGAATTGGAACTGGAGGAAGAAGAGCCAGAGCCTACTATAGGTCGGAATTTCAAAACGAAATTCGAAATACCCAATGAATACTCGGAGAACATCATGATAACAGATAGCGACTTCATCCTGTCAAACAGGACCAGCGCGATCTGCATCACGGCGGACATGAGTTTCAAATCAAGATTGGAAGCTGACTTCAAAAGAGAGTACCAGAATGTAGAGTTTCTGTTCAGACAGAGACCAGGACTGGGAGGGATGGCAGCGCTTCCACCGTCAGTGGCACAAGTCCCGGGCAAATATCTGTGCTTCCTAGTAACGAGGGTCAATGACAGGAACACAATCGATCCCAAACACGTGATATTGGCACTAACAAGATTACGAGACTTCATGATTGAAAGAGGGATAACAGAAGTCTCAATGCCGGTGTATGACCCGAACAGGGGCAAACTGAGCCCGAGGGAATTGTACGCTATCCTACATGTGGTCTTTGCAGAAACTGAGATAATGGTGTATCTTCATAAGAAGTACTACTTGAGCATCGCCTGAGTCGGGTACATGGGGGTATCGAGTCGGGTGTGAGGGAGGAGTCTTGAGTTAGGTACTGGGGTGCGGCGCAGGTAAAGGGATCTTAAAGATATGATTGGCATGACAATTAAATTTTAAAACGAGTTAATGGTGCTAAAACATAAAATGAATCTGCATGCTTTTAAGGGAATTCCAATTGAATTGTTTTAAGTGATATGAAAATGATAAGATTTTAACCATACTGGTAAAAGGGGGGTCTCTAGGTTAGGAACATGACATGTCAAGTTTCAATATGCTTTCTGTTTTCAGATCAAGTTTGAAAAACAAAGTTGAAAATCCAACTATACTCAAGCGAGAAACAGAGAGAGAAACCTTGATTGAACTCGCGATAATCGGCACTTACAGCAAGTATTTGCAAGGGAACATTTCGAGAGAATTCTTGAGTTGGGTAATACTTGAGTCGGTAAGGTAATTCTTGAGCTGGTAAGGTAATTCTTGAGCTGGTTAACACATACCTGTATACATCCCAAAGTCACGAAGAATGGCAGACCGACTATGGAAATCCGTGCCCGCGACCCTGAAGAAGCCCACTCTTGATGAGCTGTACAGACGCCTGAGGGACTTGGACTACACCCAAATAGACGAGAGAATGGCGGTGATGCTGAATGCCATCCTCCAGTTGGAGGACCAGGGTGAGTGCAGGGAGTCTGCAACGGAGGCTGTCTTGATGATCGGCTACACCACCGAGGGAATATCGAACCAAGAACAGACCAGATGGTTGTCTTGGAATGTGGATGGAGGAGTAAGGGGTTTTGACTTGGCAAGGAATCCTGGCCTGAATAACAATACCGAATATGGCGCAGGGGAATTCCCACTACCGACTAGGCCAACAATAAGGTCCACAAGCCAGAGCTCGAGTAGGGTGCCATCGATGTCACGAATGCAACAGACGACCGAGGCATATCCGGATCTAGGTGTTCTAAAGAAAGAGCTCGAGAAGACGCAGAAGGAAAGGAATAAGGCGAACCTCGATCGGGATCAGGCAAAGCTGGATCGGGAGAAGGTTCAGCTGGAAAGGGACCAGGCGGTCAACGAGCGAGACCAGGCCCTGAGGTTGCTTGAGATACAAAAAGCTGAACATCAACAGGAGTTAAGGGTGCGGGAGAACGCCGCAAATCGTGATCAACTGAGGTCGGAATTGGACAGAATAGAACAACGACAACGCGAGCTTGATGCACAGAAGGGAGCCAGGCCGAAGGAGCGAGTGGTCACCAGCTCGAGGCCAGAGTCACGTATGGAGGTGGATGAAGCCCCCAGAGCAAGAGCACGGTTCAACCTTGACCGCGAGGCCCGAGAACACATGAGTGAAGGGTTGGAAGTTTGGATACCGAATGACGCAACGTCTTCCTTGCGTAGCCTAGAGACGCAACCCATACGCCCACTGATGGATGTGGAGCTGCCGGGATATACCCCAACCTCGACCTCGAGTGACAGTCAGGTGAGCGGCGGCTCATCGCGTCTGAGAGAACTGGGCGAGAGATTGCGACAAAAGAGTCGTGAGAGTTCGGCAAGACCGGAGCTTCCCCCGACGTGGAGGGAACAGCCGGTTAGGAGTGTCGTGATCTTGAGTTATAAGAAGAATACAGAGGGAAGGTACCACAGGCACAATCGGCTGGACTGGAGTACGGAGCAGAAAGCTAGGAGAGACTGCTTTCATGATGCGGCCTGGGTGCAGTACTTGGCGCCACCCCGGGTACCAGAAGGTGCGGTTCATCTAATCGTAGGGGACAGCCTGGTGCGGGTGTTGACCCGGATCCGATCGCACTGGCAGACGGGAATCTTGAGTTTCGCTGGAGCTGCCACGCCACAGATGTTGGCAACGCTTGACATGCTGGGGATGACCAAAGTATACACGGTGACCCTGATGGTCGGGACCAACGATGTATCAAGGGGTGAAGCGAGGAAAATAACAAGGCTGCACGATAAGGTGAGCTGCCTTCTTGAGGAACTGAGGATTCAGATGGACCCCATCCTGTTGACGATATGAACTGTCCCCTACAACATGATGTTTGATCAGCACGCCTTGGAGATGAACGAAAAGGTGCGGAACCTAAACAAGGTGATAAGAGACATCCACCGGAAGAGTGTGCTCCCTGTCAGACTGTTGGACGTGGCAGAGCGCATGGAGAAAGAGGGATTCCCTGAAGACACCTCCAGTGATGGAATCCATTTTGATAGACCGAGGGGAGCAGAGTGGCTAAACGACGTCTTCCAAGAACACATAAATGCGCTGGAGGCGGATCTGCTAGAGACAGCCCAATTCACATTAGGACCACCTCCGAACCCACCATTCCTTGCCTCAAGGGCCTTGTCTGGTCGCTTGGGACCGAGAGTTGACACTAGAGACAGTTCAAGGAGCAGCCAGACCAGATTGCAGAGTGCCACGCCAATGGAGTCTGAGGAGGTGACGTCATCAACAACTCCAAGCTCGGCGATATCCTCAGTGGTAGTGGCAGAGAGCAAACGGGAAAATAAGTCTATGGAGACCGCTCGCTTGAGATATCCTGAGAAGGTGAAAGAACTGGATCTAGAGAGTTTGGAATGCAGGCAAGAATTGGCGGAAACCCTGGGGATCGAACGAGTGTCACACGAGGATTTGAATAGGCATCATTGCGTGGACTGGTTGAAAGCTCATGAGGCGCACTTCTCGAGAGCGAAGTTGATGGAGACCACAGACCTGACTGGAATTCCCACAAAAGCGATCATGGGACCCATTAACTACAGACCTCTCAAGCTGCTGGGGAGTCCTGGACTTATAGCAGAACCCCCCAAGCACCGAACTAGCATCGCCAGGATCAGGTTGGCAACCCCGGCACAGTTGAAGGTGGTAGACAAGCTACTCAATCCGGGAGGAACGGGATTGCCAGATGCCGCTTACGAAGGCTCGAAATTGGCGGAAGATCCCAGGTACGGGAAGCCCTGTGGGAGTACCCAGCTGGCCAAAACCCTGGCAGTTTATGATAGAGCAGATCCAGCTGCTGCGAGAGTAGTCATTGTGGCGGGATCAGATTTCGAAGGAACGTCTCCCGAGTTGTTCTGGCCGGAGACTTTGATATACTCTTTGCCAGGAGCTGAATTAAATCAGATGTTAACTCTGGTAGTGGCAATAAAGTCGGAGATGCCCTGTGAACCTGAGCTGCTGTTGTTTGCAGGGATGAATGATCACCTGCACGCAATGGGACTTCTTGAGCAACTAAAGGGCGATGAAATTCCGACATCGAGGAAGATATGGGAAGCCATTCAAGCGTTGTTTGCGGCGATGAATGAAGTGCAAGAGAATGTTGTCTCGAGATTCGGGTCCAAGACGAAGGTGGTGTTTACCACGTCCCCTGGATACGCGAATATGCCACCCGCCCTACAGTTCGTGTACGCGGTCTTGGTCCTGATAGCAGAAGAGAATGAATGGCGGATTCTAATGGCAGCCCCCAATCGGGAGTTGGAGCCATCGAACCTGAGGCTTCGCAAGTCAGAATTGGCGGCGGCATGGGCGGACATATCTCATGCACTGAGGGGCTTTTATGGACTAGCCGACATCCTGATCGTATTAGACGAGGTGCTCTTGCTAGAGATATCGAACTTTGCCAGGCAACTCAAGTTCAGCCCAGTCATCGGGGACGATCACCCGGCGATAAGCAAATTAACGACCAGCCTGTGGTTTCGGAGTATGGATGTGAAGATCACAAACTCCACCAGCAAGTCTAGAGGTCCCAGTAACGAGAGAAGAAATGTGGCCGAGACGGAAAAGCAATTAGGATCGTTGAAATATCGTTTGACTCAAGAGAATGGCTGGTGGCCATTTTTGACACCAAGGCTGGAGAACGCCACGAATAAGACAAGGGAGGAAGCACCACTCCTCGTGAAACAAGTCTGGAGTTTTCTAGAGAAGCAACTGGAGCTGGCCGAAGTAAGAGACATGACGGTGGCTAGATTTGTCTCGGCCGCCAATGAAGTGACGATTGGAGGGTTCTGGAGAGAGCACGCCAAAGGCGAATTGAAGACTCGGAGGGATCACGAGATTCTCAAGTTTTTGAGTCCTTGCTGGGAGAAGGAATTCTTGGCAGGAATATTCGGTACCACGGCGACTATCTTTGGAGCCTTCGTGCAGGAGATACTGGGCATGCCCATCAGCCTGCTCTTGGCCCTGTATTTGGTCTACCCCAGATACTTGTTCAACATGGGCCCAGCATACATGTTTAGTCGGGGAGTGGAGACACTTCGAGTTGATGGGTACCTGGCACTGGTGCTCTTGACCCATGGGGAATTGGTGTCGTTTCATCGATTAATGGAATATGGAGAGCCTCTGTCTATGGGGAGAGTCCACACGAGCATTGAAACCAGCTCCTACAAGTGTGCCGCAGGGTTGAAGACGTTGCTAGTGCAATACCTCATGATGCAAAATCGGCACATGACGGGTGAAGATGAGAATCCAACTTCGAGAGAAGAATGGAAGAAGACGAACAGAGGGATGCCTCTGTTGACGGACCTGTGCCTGGCAATGAGGTCGGACCCAATGGGGATAATCCGGGGTCTAGAGGAGGTGGTGACCTGCATCTATGGTCCAGCAGTGACGTACGCGTTTCCAGATCCCCTGGTGATAACGTATCGTCACTCGATGACGCACTTGAGTCTCATCAGCGTACTGGATGGTACAGCGCTGAATTGGTGTCAACAGGAGGTGCTCAGGGCGCGCATGAGCAACACGGTACTCTTCGGAAAAGTGAAAGATGCCGAGATGATGGTGTGCAACTTCAGGGGACAAATGCAATGTAGAATGGGAGGCAAGCGAGAGGGCCCCATTGAAATGTATCCAAAGTTTTGGAACCTAAACCCATTGACGGCCAACGGACGAGAAGTCTTGAGAATCCCCGCCTGGAAGGAGTGCTTTGCACTAGTCAAGAGGGAGCTGAAGGCCATAATGGAGAAAGAAATCCTACCAGCCACCATGCCTGAGTTCCCGACAGTCAGGAGGATGACCTTGGGAATGAATAGTCCCTTGGTGGTTCCCTCCATAATGGCGAAGATGATGACGGAGGAAACGCAGAGGCATTTCACGGATGGCTGGGATCCCCTGTTCATCGGCTACACGGCGGCAGTCTACTTCCACACCAGCGAGATGAAGGTAAATTCGTGGACGACGCAAGCGAAAAAGAGTAGAGGTTCGCAGCCCCCTGGATATGAGGTGCGGAAAGTCTTGAGGACTCTTGAAAAGGAAGGACTTGAGAATATGCTACCCATATGGGATGATGGCAGGATGATCGTGATGGAGGGACACGTCGCACTGGTGGACGACATGAAATTTGCCACGAGAAAATATAAGGCGCCCTATGGCTTGGAACAGGTGGAAATAAGACAGGAAGGAACAGAACTAGATGCAGCAGGTCAACTGCATGTAGCACTGACGGAATACAAAAAGCTGGATCCCACGACACCATCACCACTGTCCGTGGACACACCTGGAGACAAGAGGAGCGGACCCGTCGAGGACCGATTTAAGAAAATTCTCGAGAGAAGGAGACATGAGTCAGAAGAGGAGAGTATGGATGAAACTCTCAGTGAAGCCGGTGAAGACATGGAAGTGGGGAATACGCCTGAACCAGGGCCATCAGGGGAGGAGCTCACCACTCAAGAGCTGTTGAAAGACTTGAGCGAGGAGAATTGGGCAGATACTGCCACACCACCCCTGATTCCGTCTCCCCGGAAGGATCTGGAATTGCCATTGGCAAGTGAGACCTTCAATATGGGGATGATACTCTTGAGCTCGGAGGAAAGGGAAAAGAACACTTTCGAAGGGAACAGGGACATATTCCTGGGATCACTGAAGGACGATGCTTGGCAGGAGTTCTTGGAAGAATTCAATCAGGAAGTGGGCAGCGAGACGACGCTGGACAAATTCAAGGAGGAACTGTGGGACACAGTCGTAAGATTTGGAGAACCGCTTCTGATAGGAACGGGCCTGGATGAGAAGGCGAGAAAAGAGCTACTGAGCAAGCTGGTAGAGCTGAGGAATTCACGATCTAAGACTAGAGAAGAAAAATGTGAGGACAGCTCTACTCGGAGACAAAAAACTGTAGATAAAATGGTTGATAAGGTTGGGACTAGTAATATGATTAAAAGTACTAATATCCTTAAGGCTCGAGCAGGGGGGAGGCAAGAGTTGGAAGGAGTGGATGGAGAGGTCGAATCAGTGATGGTAGCCACAACACCCTCAAGTAGAGATGTGAAGACTCGCAAGAGGAAGAGAGAAGTGGAAGGATTGGGTAGTCCTTCAGTGGATGCTGTTTCGGAAGGAAACTTGAGAGAGACGGCGCCCATGGTTTTGGCTAGATGCAAAACGGCGGCCTACAAGAGCAGCTCGGAGCTCAGAAGACCACTTGAAGTAGAGAGGGAAATAGAGGTTTCCACCAGTTCGACATCGGAGGAAGACTTCAAACCTCAAAAGATAAACGTGAAGAGAGGTTCAACGAACGGACAGACATGGGAAGTAGATGTCGACAAAGAATGGATCTCGAAGGCACACCAGGCCACGGGCAAGCGAGTGACAAGTGATCCATTGGAAAGGAACAAGACGAGGAACACCTCCCGGACGTGGTGGGTGGCTCTTGAAACATTGAAAGAAATGGAGGACTGCTGGAAGAAGTTGGACAGTGGAGTAGCTCGCAAGCGACGTAATTGGGCCACCCAGCAAAAGGCCGAGGTTAATAGAATAGAAATGGCAAATCATCTGAAGAGGTCCTGGCAGAGTTTGTTGAAGGATCATTTTGAAGAAGCAATGAGGACACCCTCATCAGCACCACCATTAATGGCGAATCCCTTCGTTAGAACTGCAGGACAATTAATGTTCACCTGGAGTCTGGTGGGGATAGAGTTGGAAACACTGACCTCGTATGACAGGCTGAAGTTGGGAAGCAAGAAGCTAGAGATGTATCAGGCACTGATGCAACACGTAGCCAGGGACAACTCAGGCTTGAGCCTGGCCAGAAGAAAGGATGCCACGTGTTTCTTGAGATGGATAATGTCGATGATGTCTGATAGCACCATCCTGGCATGCCAACAGAGAGCAAGCGCAAGCAAAACCATGGAAAAAAGAGTCTCAACGGTCATCTTGAACGTGTATCAGAGCACAGGAATAGAAAAGGAAGAGGGTTCCAGACTATCCCTAGAGAACCATAGGAAGCTAGACGAGGTACGGAGGTTTTATAATAAGAAGTTCGAAGAAGAACATGATGTTCACCGTAACCTGGCCTCGTCAGAGCAGTACTCGAGAATCAGCGAGAAGGGGGAATACCAATATGTGTCTGGAGTGATGGGAATGGCCTACAACCCCTTCTTAGACTCGGAAGCTGGAGGCGCCCACAGGAACCATGAGGTAGCGGAGCTACTGAAGTTTTGGACAGAAAGAATAATGGAAATAGACGCGGTGGAAAAAGAGGGGCCGAGCCTGGGCCTGATTCTTGAGAAAACACCAGAGGTGGTGAGCATACCACGTTCAGACAAGAGAGTTGAAGTGAACATGGGCGATGGAAATGGCTTGTTAACCACGAACTTGGGAGTGGTATGGAAACTATTAAGACCCTCCTGGTGTCCACATCCCCACGCGAGTCTGATCGAGGAAACCACCGAGCGAGTGAGGTTAGCACCAACGGAAGATGAAGATCTGGCAAAGTTGAGTGTGCTGCATAAGCTAATTTCACCTCAGATGCAAGAGCCAGGCGAAAAGACTAGTAATCCCGGGTCAGCAAAGAAATTGGAGCCGGGTAGCTGTCTGGATTCGACGTGTGGAAACGGAGAGCACACCTGCGATGGACGGTCATGCGTTAGAATACTGTCATTTCAAAAAGAAGACCTGGTCACCTGGTTCGAAGACATAACAGAAAGGGAGAAAAGTGAAGTGCAAATAGTAGCGTAGTGTTACGCGAGAACCACGGTGAATATAGCGACAGCTCTCGGATTCTTCTCGAGAATGTGTAATCTGCAGTCACTGGAAAGACTAGAATCTGAACATCATTTAGTGACGGCGTTGAGCGTAGAATCATGGCCCGGGGTGTTGCCGGTGACTCAAAAACACATCCGGAGCTGGAAGGTTGGTCTCGAGGCGGAAATGGGATTTCCCATGAGCGAAGCTTATGGCTTGCCATTGAACGCGAAATCGCTGATAGGGTCAATGATGGCCAACTTGTGCGGAAGTCATTACCCACTGCACATGGTGATGGTGGAAGCATCCAGCCAGAGAGTACTGGTGGACAAGGCCTTCTCAGTGCCCAAGTGCGTGAGGTTGGCTCGGATATCGAATCACTCGCACAAGTTGTTGAGAAAAATCAGAGGGACAGTACCAAAAGAATTGAGAGATGACTTGAGTGAAATCTGGGGAGAAGAACTTTTGAAGTTGGAGAGAGAGAACACAAGCGATCACGAGAGACAAAACGTGATCGGAAAACCTGTGGGAAGTGCTCCAAACCTGGAAGATAACGACACGATGCATGAGAAAATGATGGAGCTTGAGCCTCTCTTGGAAGCCTCGGGGGAGCGTAACCTCAGGAGCATTGAAATCACCCATGGAGAATGCCCATGCCACTGTTTAGCGCAAACGGTGTGGTATCCAGATCACAAGAACCTTTGCCTGGTGTGGGATATGGAAGAAATCCGGTCGATCGGACTACCGGATCACCGACAGAAGGTGACGATCTTGGTAGTGAGTACGATCTTGGCTCTGAGATGGATAAAAGAGAATATAACGAAGTATCGGGAAGCGGGGACGCCAACGGCAGAGTCAATATACGCGATAGACTACAGTAGGAGACTCGAGTTGTTTGAGACTGCGTGCAAGGTATTCGCCATACCAACGGAAGTCAGACATGTCTGGAGCCGTTTGAGGTACTTCCCATGGTTTCGGGCAACGCTGACGTCCTGGTTGTACATGACAACGAAAGATCACATGAGAAAACATCAAAAGGAGTATCGACAGTTCCAGGCCGAGATTGGGCCGGAAGTTTTCAAGAGACCCCTGTTAACCCATCGTAATGCAATCACGACAGGATGGAAGAGAGTGGGTAAGATGTCTAGAGACAATACCAAGGCGAGGGAATCGATACTAGAGGAGGACCTGGCGAAGAACGTGAGCTTGAGCCTGCACAACTCCTTTTGTTTGAACCGGGAATCTAGGGTGAAGGCACTACCCAACCAAGCAAAGAGGTTGCAAGAGCAAAGAGAATGGATGCGATCCTACGAACAGCTGAAGGCTTGGGAGGAGATTGTGATTAGCTCCGATGATGAAGAGGAACTGTTGAGACAGTTTGCCGTATCTAGTACTTCAGGGTGCAGTACCTCCAAGGCGAAGAGTGCGAGATGAGCAGGTGGCTCGAATGGATCTTGAGTCTTGAGAGGGAAAGGGGGGCTTGAGCGTGGGTCCGGGTGAAACCAGGATTCACGAAAAAGAAGTTTTAACCAAGCAAATATTGTTATTAATATACTATATTTATTATATAAATGGAAATACTGCATGACAATTTCCTGATTAAATGGGACAAAAGAAATTTTAAATGATTGGCTTAAAAAGCGAGAATTCGAGGGTGCAGGTGTGTGCAGATTTTGATTGCTGTTTAGCGATAGTGTGAAAATTTTACATGGCTGTGAATTTTGGGGTGTAGATAAGCTTAAGTCTGCTGCAAACTTCTGTAAATGACCACTGGCACTGTATCTTGAGTAACACTCGGTTTTCTGGGACTCACTGGCAGAAGACAGCACGCGATGAGGACATCGATCTCGAGTCCGGGGAGTATGTGCCAGTCGGTCATATTTGGAGGTTTGACCTTGAGAGAGACAAAAAAAACACTTGATTTAGGAGAGAAATTTAATTTTTCAAAATTTCGAATGGAGCATGTCATGCACGATTTTCTCGCGATAACTGAAAATCAGAAAAAAGAGAAGTCAGAACAATCGAGTAACAATCGCGGGAAAGTTGCTAAATAAAACGGTGGGAAATTGCTATTCGCAATTTCTGTCATAATAGAACAAGAGTAGAGCTGTCCCATCTAAAACAGAGACGAGAGCATTCCCACGAACTGGATTGTTGTGACTGGAGTACTATTATTAACTGGACCAGAGTGAACCTTCGGTGGAAAGGTGGACAGCTAGAGTGTCCCAATGGTTCACGAGAACTTACAGTCTAGAGTAAAAACTTGTTCTTATTATTAAAACTGACTAACGTTAAACTCATTTTACTTACTTTATTAATTCTTGAGTTGCTTACCGACTTATTTATTTCCTGGTTCTTGAGCGTGCTACAATGTGAGTACTTAATTTAAATTCCTAGAGTGTGTTTTATAATGGTCATGTTGAGGTAAGGCGAGTTTTAGGTTGATCCATCTGAAATGGATCAAGGTTCCACTGTCTAATAAAAAGTAACTTAACGGATTGTTCCAACCCGGTTTTTAACGGCGTTCATGTATTTTGGGTATCTAGAGACCTAAGTATGGGGACGTTTCTAATTCTAGAGTGGGGGATATTTTAGTAGTAGCCTTTAAGCTGTAACGGGTCGTAGTCTCATGTCACAAACGAACCGAACTGGCTCCGACCGTTCTTGAGGTAGAAAAACACAAGAGATGGTGTCCCTGACCCTTGAGCCAGGGGTTATAGGGCCTATTTTTCTTAAACCTCATGTGTGACTGCAGTAGACGAATGTTACACTTTGGTTTTAATGATCATTTCTGACCGTCTGATTTATCTATTTGATCAGCTGTCAGCCGTTTTTAAGCAACCGTCTTTTTTTACAGATCGCTCTGCTATGAACATGCTTTTTGCGTTGACAATTATACAAGGTGAGTTCATCCAATTGTGCCTCTTTATGCATAAAAAGATACTCCAGAAAGCGGAGCGCATTTACAAAACCTATTTTGTAAAGTTTACGATTGGTTTTGCCAGACATTCAACCCTAGGGTAAAAAACAGATTGAGGCTTGCTGCTGTTGACATTTTCAATCGATTTCAGAATAAAATATTTTTGTTGAACCGATCGAACGAAGTGTTTAGGAGTGTGGTTGGTTTCGCTTTGTGAGAAGGTAATGGTAAAATGGATGTCGTTCTGCATGTGTGAGTTGGTGTTTATTTATTGAGAATGAAATAGAGTGAGTGCGCGCTGTAGTTTAAATTATATCACGAGGTTGTACCACAAGGTCAGCGTTTAAGTTAATCTCACTGCCAATGCGAATACGGGCGACTATTGTCGAACGAAACTTGTTTTCTCGAAGAGTAGTTCGTACTTCATATTTGAGTTGTACAATTGATTATATACAACAATTTTTTTACGAATCACTTTCTAGGGGAAGCTAAAAGAAAAGAACCCTTTTCCCGGATTTCCATGGGAAAAGAATCCAGGAAAGTCGGAAGCGCCTGGAAACTACAGTGTGTCTCTCCGAAATACAAACAGAGTCTGTATCAAGGCTCACTTCACGATGACATTCGATATTGAGTATTTCGCGCGCAATCCAGCTACGAATAGGGTAATTGTTTAATATTTGCAGTATTTTCCTCGGATGCAGCAACTTTTTCTATATATACTTTTTCAATTAAAATTTTAGATGCCCCTGTTTTATATTAGATGCTCTGGTTCTTCATTTTCAACTGAGCCTGCACAATCAATTAAGATGATCCAATTCAGATTCAGTTATACATTTGTTCACACTTGCGAAGCGAGTGTTTTAGTACGAACCTTCTTTTTACCAACCTAAGTCGCAAATAAAAGTGCTACTTTTGGTGGCACTTTGAACGATAGGCTGCAGTAGCAGTATAATGTCATATTTGCTTTAACATTTGATTAGTAAAAAGTTAACACAGTTGATGCATATTAATTCATCAAATGAACCGGAAAAACGTTATTTGTTTCAAACAGCAGTACAATGATAAAAAGCTAGATTTCAGAAGTTTTCCAACTAATGTATCTCGCATTTTTTTGAAATGCATAATTTAGACAAATTTGACTTTTTGCTTTCCAATTTCATAAAAAAATTGTATTTTTGTATGTGGTGTCCCTTTTGCGGCATCGAGTTGGCTATTTGTTAGCATATATAGCTTCGTTATTAGTGGCTAAATTTTGGGAATTTAAGCATCCGTGGCTGAGTTCTTGCTTATTCTACACGTAGCCGAGTTTGTGCTTATTCGAGGCTTATTTCTACTTTTTCTTATTTTACTTGATAGAGCTGCTTTTTGGTCGTGTTCTCGCAAGTGTTTGCGAAGCGCAGCTTCGCCTCTGTTAGTATGCTGGGAATATACTTGCCCGCTGTATCAAAACCAAGATGAATCTCATTCTCAACTTGAATAATCTAAAAATCAGTTGTTTTGAAAGTCAAGGGCAATTTTTTTTAAAATGGAAGAAATGGAAAGAAATGAAATGAGCAAATTTTGGAGTCGATCTGCCTGCTTTTCTTTTGTCTTGCTTATTCTCTTATGTAGGACTATATTGAGCTGAAGAAGGGCGACATGCCTTCCAGCCCTTCGTTGATGAACCGAGTTGGAGGTAGGTGCATGAACCAAACCGAGTCGCCCTTCATCTTCTTCCAATGGGACGATGGCTACTACACTCTCAACATCTCCTTCCGGACGCTGCCTCAGGCAACGGGGGATCTGTGGTATGTGCACGAAGTGGTCTTCACTTATGGAATGAACAGTACTAAAGAGTTTCCAAATGTCGCCCATTCTAAAGACAGTAAGTTAGATCACTAACTGTTGTCTGACATAACTTGCGTTTCTAATTTGGGACCTTTGGCTGTTTTCGGCACCTTGTTGCCGAGTTTTTCGTAGCTGTCCACGAATATCGTCTCGAATGCAGTCACCACATTGTAAGCGCTTTTTCCAGTGTTAATGATTGAAGTGATTTATCACTTTTCTAGGTCATTTGTTTTCGCTTTTTTCAGGATTCTGTTTGCACATAATATGGATTTGTTTTTTTTTCGTTTCGATTAACCAGTTCAATTTTTGCGCAGTTCAGTAGCGGGATCTACTTAACAATCTCCCCCCCCCCCCTTATTGTATCTACCAAAGAATCTCCACCCCTGTAAATAAAAACACTAAATTCGCACTAGAGCGTTGTATATAAATTCGAAATTTGATGCATTCTGATTGGTCGGAATTTTGTTGCAAGTAATCTACTTAACAATATCCCCCCTTTCTTGTAAGGGGGGAATGGTTAAGTATATTCTGGTAGCGTGGCGTAGTTTGATGGTACGATGTAGTTTTTTTTCCAACCGAAGTCTCGAATATAAGTGTTATTTTGGTGGCAGTTCTGATTCTCTAGGCTGCTTAAGCAGTATAATAACATGTGATTAGTTTACATTTGATTAGTAATGTGTTAACACACTTGATGCTGTTTTATTCATCAATTGAACCGGAAAAAGCTATTTGCGTCATACAACATAATAATAATTGAAATCCCACTTCAAAATTTTTCCAACTCGATCTATTTCGCCAGATTTTTGGAATGCATGATTTATAACCAATTGGGTTAATATTCAAATCTCAACACTCATTTATTACATGTCTCAATTATATCAATCATTACACGTCTTATTAATCTCAATATTCAAATCTCTTTTATTACATGCAAAGTGTTTTGGCCTTTAGTTAATTACATCCCTAATTATTACAAGAAATTTTTGATTTTTTTGTGAATGTTAAAGTTTTTGTGCATCCGAGTCTTTTCCGCTTTCTCGCTCTGTCTAATTCATTTGTATATGAAAAATTTAGCTAAAAAACTGCTTTTTAAATATTTATCAATATCAAGACTTAGTCGCTCAATCAAATGAGTTTTTGCGTTTAATATAGCATACTTTTGACGGAAGCCATATTACGTGCATAGAGCTAGGCATAATTTTCAAGATGTTTGTATCATTTAATGTGCATTACCTTTTTACACTCGCGAAGCAATGTGTTATAGTAGGAACTTGCTTTTTTTCCAACCTAAAATGCAAGTATTGTTGAGACTCAAAGCAACAATATTTGCTGCATCAAATTGGCAATTCAAAATGATAGGCAATTTGTTGCACTTTTACAGCTCATTGATAACATGTGCTTTGACATTCGAATAGTTATAAGTTTATACAGTTAATGCATTTTTAATTCATCAAGTGAACCAAAGAAAGCTATTCGTCTCAAACATCATAATACTAAAATCTCGATTTTCTGACTCAATATATCTCGCAGCTTTTGGAAATGCATAATTTATTTTTAATGATTTTTTAAAAAAAGTTTTCAATAAAACTTAAATTTTAAAAAGATCTAAAACTTTGAAGATCTCAATCCTGTTGTTGGAAACTGTAAGGGTACTCTCAGGGTTGGGAATCTTGCCTCTGAATATGACTGCTCAAATCTTTGTAGTTTTCGAGATATGACGTTTTTTAAGGATTTTTTCAAAATTTTTAACTTAGAGAACTTAGATATATATAAAAAAAATTACACAAAATTTGAAGTTCCGATCTCTACAGCGAGGTTTTGTCAGTGTACTCTCAGGAGTTGCGAATTTGGCCTCCAAAAAGGACTGCCCAAAACCCGGTAGTTTTTCAGGTATGACGTTTTTGTGATTAAAAAAAATCAGAAAATTTAAATTCAAGTTTTTTCATAAATATTCGAAGTTTCCTTCTAAAACTGTCTGATGGCTATGTGCATTACTTGGCATCATTTGTTGATCAAAAAAAATTCAAAACTACAAGTTTTTTCATTGTACGCGTTTTAATTTTTGCTAATTGTTTTGTGACAACAGTTTTTTTTTACTCTTTAATTCCATATTAAAACTTAAACTTCAATTAAATTACAACGAAACATATATAATACACATATATAAAACACACGAAACAAAATATATCAAGGCTTTTGTCCCATTAATTACAAATGGTTGTATCGATTCTCTGAGCAGATGATTGAATTGTTAAGCGGATGGGTGTTTCAACCTGTGAAATGAAAAGGGGCTCTTGCTGGTTTCTATTCATCGCAAAGAGGGAAATCCTTTTTCTATGAACAATGCCTGAAAAGTAAAATTGTTCAAATTTACACATTGCAGCTTGTTTTAACTAAAGTGGGTATAAGAACACGGTAACGATGAGTGCGATTGAATTAGTGTATGAAAAAGAGTGAAATTGGGATGTCGCGAGCTGCTTGATTTAACCAACATAATTTCGGTATTCCATGCTGGTGTATTTTCATGGCTGAGCCACATGGCAATTATGCAAAGAATGCGGTAAGTCTGTAATTGCGAGACAAGGTAACTGATAGCTGAAAACACTAAAAAATGAGCATTCGCAAAGGACAAATAACTTACCCTTTCTTGATAAAAAAGACCCGTTGCAGGATATTATCAGTCTTTAATTCGGAATTGTCTTTCGGATTTTTCTGAGTATTGGCGCCGTTATATATGAATGTTGAGGGGGGAGCGCGCGCCGAAAAATGATTTTTTGGTCAAAATTTTACAAAAAGTGACTAAAATCGCACTTTTTGGGTTTTTTACAAAATTTTGCATGCGGCGCGGAAAAAAATGATCAAAAATTAGGTCACCAAAAAGCTACGTCACTTTTTTCTCTGATCGATTTGAGCAGCCTCGATTGGTTTAATTTTTTATACTTGCAGTAGCAAGTGTTGCAACCGGGCACTAGACTTATATTCGGTAAATAACTTTGTTCACAGGACCTATTTCACGGCCCTGTCTTTTAACAATTGCGAGCGTAGTGTATTCGTACGAACCTTCTTTTTCCAAGCTAACTCGCAAATAAAAGTGTTCATCGAAAGTGGAAAGTGTTCAATAATTTGGCTCCACTTTTGCTATAATCACGATCTGTTGAATTGGAATTTTTATTGCATCAGTTCTCTGCTTTATTTGTGGCTAGTGTTTGAGAATTGTTCAACCTCCGTGGCTGAGTGGTTTTTCATAAACCTATATTTATAATTCTCTGTACAAATCTCATTCATAATCTCTTGGTCGATAAAAGTTTTCCAATATATTTGTCAATTGATAGAAATTTTACGTCGAATTCGTTCAAATTTTCATTTTCTTTATATTTTAATTTCTTTTGTTAATGTTTTGACTATCAGAACTAATGAAGTCGTTAATGTTTGTTTTTTTTTGGGAAACTTTGATCACCAATCTTTTTCAAGTGATCCATCAAAATCCATTCCACTCTGTGATGATAACTGTTGAGTGACACCTGATTTTATACTTTCGTTCTTCTGAGTTTATTGAGTTTCAAAAACCGTCTGAAAGCTGATTCAAAGCTCGTTCTCATCAGAAAGCTGGTTCTGATCAGTTAGGGTAGGCCGATTTTTTTTGTTCAGATAGCTTTTCTTAAAATTTTTCCTCCTAATTAAAAATGTTTTCACTTTATTCTAGACATCGAATTAGTTACTTTTTATCCAAATCTATTTAGATTGCTTTTGTTAGAATAAGTTTGTGATGTTAATCCAAAGCTGCCTGAAAACTGATTTATATAACTTCTGATCATAAAAGATAATAAGGTTTTTTGTTCATCATTTGGTGTTTTTTTTTCAATCTCTGCGCACCTGTCGATTGTTTTTTTTTCCTCTTTTTCCGAAAAAATGACTGTCACTGGTTGATTACAGAACGTGTTTTGTGATTTTATGCTATGCTGCTAGGTTTGATTGAATTCATAGCAAGGTTCGATAAAAGAGTTCTTACATATTTGTCAAGTGATAGAAGTGTTACGTCAGTTTTGTTCAAATTGTTGATTTTTTGCTGAATTTTTTGATTTTATCTGCTGAATTGCTGGTTTTGTCATTGAAAATTGTTTTGACAATGAAATTGCGTTCCATGCTGTGATGATAATTGTTGATTGACTCCTGATTTTTCACTTTCATTCTTCTGAGTTTATTGAGTTTCAAAAACTGTCTGAAAGCTGATTAAATTATTTTCTGGTCAATTAGGGTAATCCGATTTTTTGCTTCCGATAGTTTTTTAAATTTTGCCTCCTAATTCAAAATGTTTTCACTGTATTCTACGTTACGAATTAGTTACTTTTTATCCAAATCTATTTAGATTGCTTTTGTTAGTATAAGTTTGTGATGTTTACCCAAAGCTGTCTGAAAACTGATCTGGATATTTTCTGATCGTAAAGGTTAATAAGGTTTTTTGTTCATCAATCGGTGCTTTATTTAAATCTCAGCGCACCTGTTCGATTGTTTTTTTTTCACCTTGGTCCGAAAAAATGACTGTCATTGGTTGATAACAGAACATGTTTTTGTGAACTTTTTTGCCAATTGATTCTAGTATGCTATGCTGCTAGGTTTGAACGAATTCATAGCAAGGTTCGATAAAATAGTTCCTACAGATTTGCCAATTGATGGAATTTCTACATCAGTTTTGTTCAAATTGTTGATTTTTTGCTGAATTTTTTGATTTTATCTGCTGAATTGCTGGTTTTGTCATTGAAAATTGTTTTGACAATGAAATTGCGTTCCATGCTGTGATGATAATTGTTGAGTGACTCCTGATTTTTCACTTTCGTTCTTCTGAGTTTATTGAGTTTCAAAAAGGGTAAACCATTTTTTTTTGAGATAGCTTTTTTAAAATTTTGCCTCCTAATTAAAAACGTTTTCACTTTCTTCTACATTTCGAATTAGTTATTTTTTATTCAAATCTATTTAGATTGCTTTTTTTAGAATAAGTTTGTGATGTTTATCCAAAGCTGTCTGAAGACTGATTTAAACAACTTCTGATCATTAAAGATAATAAGTTTTTTTTGTTCATCAATCGGTGTTTTTTTTTTCAATCTCTGCGCACCTATCGATTGTTTTTTTTTCACCTTGTTCCGAAAAAATGACTGTCACTGGTTAATTACAGAACGTTTTTGTTGTTTTATCCCACTTGATTCTAGTGTGTTATGCTGCTAGGTTTGAACGAATTCATAGCAAGGTTCGATGAAAGATTTCCTACATATTTGTCAATTGATAGAAGTTTTACATCAGTTTTGTTCTAAATTTTGATATCTTCGATTTTTTCTGAAGTTTTTGTTTTTCTCTACTGAAATGCTTGTTTTTGTCATCGAAAGTTTTTTTGACTATGAAATTGCATTCCATGCTGTGATGATAATAGTTGAGTGACTCCTGATTTATCACTTTCGTTCTTCTGAGTTTTTTGAGTTTCAAAAAGGGTAAACCAATTTTTTTTCAGATAGCTTTTTTTAAATTTTGCCTCCTAAATAAAAACGTTTTTACTTTTTTCTACATTTCGAATTAGTTATTTTTTATCCAAATCTATTTAGAGATTGCTTTATTTAAAATAGGTTTGTGATGTTTACCCAAAGCTGTCTAAAAACTGATTTAAAAAACTTCTGATCATAACGAAGAATAAGGTTTTTTGTTCATCAATCGGTGTTTTTTTTTCAATCTCTGCGCACCTGTTCGATTGTTTTTTTCACCTTGTTCCGAAAAAATGACTGTCACTGGTTAATTACAGAACGTTTTTTGTTGTTTTATGCCACTTGATTCTAGTGTGCTATGGTGCTAGATTTGAACGAATTCATAGCAAGTTTCGATAAAAGTTTTCCTACATATTTGTCAATTGATAGAAGTCTTGCGTCAGTTTTGTTCTAATTTTTGATATCTTTGATTTTTTCTGAAGTTTTTTATTTTCTCTGCTGAAATGTTTGTTTTTGTCATTGAAAATTGTTTTGACTGTGAAATTGCATTCCATGCTGTGATGATAATTGTTGAATGACTCCTGATTTTTCATTATCGTTCTCCGGAGTTTATTGAGTTTCAAAACCGTCTGAAAGCTGATTTAATCAAATTCTGATCAGTTAGGGTAATCAGATTTTTTGTTCAGATAGTTTTCTGTTCAAGTTCTCTCTCCGAAGTAAACTTGTTTTCACTTTATTCTATAATCCGTAATTGTTACTTTTCATCTAAATTTATTTAGGTTGCTTTTGTAGAATAAGTTTGTGATGTTTACCCAAAGCTGTCTGAAAACTGATTTAAATAACTTCTGATCATAAAAGATAATAAGGGATTTTTGTCCCTCAATCGGTGTTTTTTTTTAAATCTCTGCGCACCTGTTCGATTGTTTTTTTTTTCACCTTGTTCCGAAAAAATGACTGTCACTGTTTAATTACAGAACGTTTTTTGTTGTTTCATGCCACTTGATTCTAGTGTGCTATGCTGCTAGATTTGAACGAATTCATAGCAAGTTTCGATAAAAGATTTCCTACATATTTGTCAATTGATAGAAGTTTTACGCCAGTTTTGTTCTTATTTTTGATATCTATGATTTTTGCTGAAGTTTCTGATTTTCTCTGCTGAACTGCTTGTTCTTGTCCTTGAAAATTCTTTTGACTATGAAATTTTCTTTCCATGAGGTGATGATAATTGTTGAGTGACTCCTGATTTTTCACTTTCGTTCTTCTGAGTTTATTGATATTCAAAAACCGTCTGAAAGCTGATTCAAAGCTCGTTTTGATCAGAAAGCTGGTTCTGATCAGTTAGGGTAGTCCGATTTTTTTTGTTCAGATAGCTTTTCCTAAAATTTTTCCTCCTAACTAAAAATCTTTTCACTTTATTTTACACATCGAATTAGTTACTTTTTATCCAAATCTATTTAGAATGCTTTTTTTAGAATAAGTTTGTGATGTTTACCCAAAGCTGTCTGAAAACTGATTTAAATGACTTCTGATCATAAAGGATAAAAAGGTTTTTTTTTGTGAATCAATCGGTGTTCTTTTCAATCTCTGCGCACCTGTTCGATTGGTTTTTTGCACCTTGTTCCGAAAAAATGACTGTCACTGGTTGATTACAGAACGTTTTTGTGATTTTATGCCAATTGATTCTAGTGTGCTTTGCTGCTAGGTTTGAACGAATTCATAGCAAGGTTCGATAAAAGATTTCCTACATATTTGTCAATTGATAGAAGTTCTACGTCAGTTTTGTTCAAAATTTTGATATCTTTGATTTTTTCTGAAGTTTTTGTTTTTCTCTGCTGAAATGCTTGTTTTTGTCTTTGAAAATTGTTTTGACTATGAAATTGCATTCCATGCTGTGATGATAATTGTTGAGTGACTCCTGATTTATCACTTTCGTTCTTCTGAGTTTTTTGAGTTTCAAAAACTGTCTGAAAACTGAGTAAATTATTTTCTGGACAGTTAGGGTAATCCGATTTGTTGTTGAGATAGTTTTTTTTAAATTTTGCCTCCTAAATAAAAATGTTTTTACTTTTTTCTACATTTCGAATTAGTTAATTTTTATCCAAATCTATTTAGAGATTGCTTTATTTAAAATAGATTTGTGATGTTTACCCAAAGCTGTCTAAAAACTGATTTAAATAACTTCTGATCATAACGAAGAATAAGGTTTTTTGTTCATCAATCGGTGTTTTTTTTTCAATCTCTGCGCACCTGTTCGATTGTTTTTTTCACCTTGTTCCGAAAAAATGACTGTCACTGGTTAATTACAGAACGTTTTTTGTTGTTTTATGCCACTTGATTCTAGTGTGCTATGCTGCTAGATTTGAACGAATTCATAGCAAGTTTCGATAAAAGTTTTCCTACATATTTGTCAATTGATAGAAGTCTTGCGTCAGTTATATTCTAATTTTTGATATCTTTGATTTTTTCTGAAGTTTTTTATTTTCTCTGCTTAAATGCTTGTTTTTGTCATTGAAAACTGTTTTGACTGTGAAATTGCATTCCATGCTGTGATGATAATTGTTGAATGACTCCTGATTTTTCATTATCGTTCTCCGGAGTTTATTGAGTTTCAAAACTGTCTGAAAGCTGATTTAATCAAATTCTGATCAGTTAGGGTAATCAGATTTTTTGTTCAGATAGTTTTCTGTTCAAGTTCTCTCTCCGAAGTAAACTTGTTTTCACTTTATTCTATAATCCGTATTTGTTACTTTTCATCTAAATTTATTTAGATTGCTTTTGTAGAATAAGTTTGTGATGTTTACCCAAAGCTGTCTGAAAACTGATTTAAGTAACTTCTGATCATAAAAGATAATACGGGATTTTTGTCCCTCAATCGGTGTTTTTTTTCAATCTCTGCGCACCTGTTCGATTTTTTTTTTCACCTTGTTCCGAAAAAATGACTGTCACTGGTTAATTACAGAACGTTTTCTGTTGTTTTATGCCACTGTATTCTAGTGTGCTATGCTGCTAGATTTGAACGAATTCATAGCAAGTTTCGATAAAAGTTTTCCTACATATTTGTCAATTGATAGAAGTCTTGCGTCAGTTATGTTCTAATTTTTGATATCTTTGATTTTTTCGGAAGTTTTTTATTTTCTCTGCTTAAATGCTTGTTTTTGTCATTGAAAACTGTTTTGACTGTGAAATTGCATTCCATGCTGTGATGATAATTGTTGAATGACTCCTGATTTTTCATTATCGTTCTCCGGAGTTTATTGAGTTTCAAAACTGTCTGAAAGCTGATTTAATCAAATTCTGATCAGTTAGGGTAATCAGATTTTTTGTTCAGATAGTTTTCTGTTCAAGTTCTCTCTCCGAAGTAAACTTGTTTTCACTTTATTCTATAATCCGTATTTGTTACTTTTCATCTAAATTTATTTAGGTTGCTTTTGTAGAATAAGTTTGATGTTTACCCAAAGCTGTCTGAAAACTGATTTAAATAACTTCTGATCATAAAAGATAATAAGGGATTTTTGTCCCTCAATCGGTGTTTTTTTTAAAATCTCTGCGCACCTGTTCGATTGTTTTTTTTTCACCTTGTTCCGAAAAAATGACTGTCACTGTTTAATTACAGAACGTTTTTTGTTGTTTCATGCCACTTGATTCTAGTGTGCTATGCTGCTAGATTTGAACGAATTCATAGCAAGTTTCGATAAAAGATTTCCTACATATTTGTCAATTGATAGAAGTTTTACGCCAGTTTTGTTCTTATTTTTGATATCTATGATTTTTGCTGAAGTTTCTGATTTTCTCTGCTGAACTGCTTGTTCTTGTCCTTGAAAATTCTTTTGACTATGAAATTTTCTTTCCATGAGGTGATGATAATTGTTGAGTGACTCCTGATTTTTCACTTTCGTTCTTCTGAGTTTATTGATATTCAAAAACCGTCTGAAAGCTGATTCAAAGCTCGTTTTGATCAGAAAGCTGGTTCTGATCAGTTAGGGTAGTCCGATTTTTTTTTGTTCAGATAGCTTTTCCTAAAATTTTTCCTCCTAACTAAAAATCTTTTCACTTTATTTTACACATCGAATTAGTTACTTTTTATCCAAATCTATTTAGAATGCTTTTTTTAGAATAAGTTTGTGATGTTTACCCAAAGCTGTCTGAAAACTGATTTAAATGACTTCTGATCATAAAGGATAAAAAGGTTTTTTTTTGTGAATCAATCGGTGTTCTTTTCAATCTCTGCGCACCTGTTCGATTGGTTTTTTGCACCTTGTTCCGAAAAAATGACTGTCACTGGTTGATTACAGAACGTTTTTGTGATTTTATGCCAATTGATTCTAGTGTGCTTTGCTGCTAGGTTTGAACGAATTCATAGCAAGGTTCGATAAAAGATTTCCTACATATTTGTCAATTGATAGAAGTTTTACGTCAGTTTTGTTCAAAATTTTGATATCTTTGATTTTTTCTGAAGTTTTTGTTTTTCTCTGCTGAAATGCTTGTTTTTGTCTTTGAAAATTGTTTTGACTATGAAATTGCATTCCATGCTGTGATGATAATTGTTGAGTGACTCCTGATTTATCACTTTCGTTCTTCTGAGTTTTTTGAGTTTCAAAAACTGTCTGAAAACTGAGTAAATTATTTTCTGGACAGTTAGGGTAATCCGATTTGTTGTTGAGATAGTTTTTTTTAAATTTTGCCTCCTAAATAAAAATGTTTTTACTTTTTTCTACATTTCGAATTAGTTAATTTTTATCCAAATCTATTTAGAGATTGCTTTATTTAAAATAGATATGTGATGTTTACCCAAAGCTGTCTAAAAACTGATTTAAATAACTTCTGATCATAACGAAGAATAAGGTTTTTTGTTCATCAATCGGTGTTTTTTTTCAATCTCTGCGCACCTGTTCGATTGTTTTTTTCACCTTGTTCCGAAAAAATGACTGTCACTGGTTAATTACAGAACGTTTTTTGTTGTTTTATGCCACTTGATTCTAGTGTGCTATGCTGCTAGATTTGAACGAATTCATAGCAAGTTTCGATAAAAGTTTTCCTACATATTTGTCAATTGATAGAAGTCTTGCGTCAGTTATATTCTAATTTTTGATATCTTTGATTTTTTCTGAAGTTTTTTATTTTCTCTGCTTAAATGCTTGTTTTTGTCATTGAAAACTGTTTTGACTGTGAAATTGCATTCCATGCTGTGATGATAATTGTTGAATGACTCTGATTTTTCATTATCGTTCTCCGGAGTTTATTGAGTTTCAAAACTGTCTGAAAGCTGATTTAATCAAATTCTGATCAGTTAGGGTAATCAGATTTTTTGTTCAGATAGTTTTCTGTTCAAGTTCTCTCTCCGAAGTAAACTTGTTTTCACTTTATTCTATAATCCGTATTTGTTACTTTTCATCTAAATTTATTTAGATTGCTTTTGTAGAATAAGTTTGTGATGTTTACCCAAAGCTGTCTGAAAACTGATTTAAGTAACTTCTGATCATAAAAGATAATACGGGATTTTTGTCCCTCAATCGGTGTTTTTTTCAATCTCTGCGCACCTGTTCGATTTTTTTTTTCACCTTGTTCCGAAAAAATGACTGTCACTGGTTAATTACAGAACGTTTTCTGTTGTTTTATGCCACTGTATTCTAGTGTGCTATGCTGCTAGATTTGAACGAATTCATAGCAAGTTTCGATAAAAGTTTTCCTACATATTTGTCAATTGATAGAAGTCTTGCGTCAGTTATGTTCTAATTTTTGATATCTTTGATTTTTTCGGAAGTTTTTTATTTTCTCTGCTTAAATGCTTGTTTTTGTCATTGAAAACTGTTTTGACTGTGAAATTGCATTCCATGCTGTGATGATAATTGTTGAATGACTCCTGATTTTTCATTATCGTTCTCCGAAGTTTATTGAGTTTCAAAACTGTCTGAAAGCTGATTTAATCAAATTCTGATCAGTTAGGGTAATCAGATTTTTTGTTCAGATAGTTTTCTGTTCAAGTTCTCTCTCCGAAGTAAACTTGTTTTCACTTTATTCTATAATCCGTATTTGTTACTTTTCATCTAAATTTATTTAGGTTGCTTTTGTAGAATAAGTTTGATGTTTACCCAAAGCTGTCTGAAAACTGATTTAAATAACTTCTGATCATAAAAGATAATAAGGGATTTTTGTCAATCGGTGTTTTTTTTCAATCTCTGCGCACCTGTTCGATTGTTTTTTTTTCACCTTGTTCCGAAAAAATGACTGTCACTGTTTAATTACAGAACGTTTTTTGTTGTTTTATGCCACTTGATTCTAGTGTGTTATGCTGCTAGAATTGAACGAATTCATAGCAAGTTTCGATAAAAGATTTCCTGCATATTTGTCAATTGATAGAAGTTTTATGCCAGTTTTGTTCTTATTTTTGATATCTATGATTTTTGTTGAAGTTTCTGATTTTCTCTGCTGAACTGCTTGTTTTTGTCCTTGAAAATTCTTTTGACTATGAAATTTCATTCCATGATGTGATGATAATTGTTGAGTGACTCCTGATTTTTCACTTTCGTTCTTCTGAGTTAATTGATATTCAAAAACTGTCTGAAAGCTAATTCAAAGCTCGTTCTGATCAGAAAGCTGGTTCTGATCAGTTAGGGTGGTCCGATTTTTGTTCAGATGGCTTTTAAAAATTTTTTCCTAATTAAAAATGTTTTAATTTTATTTTACACATCGAATGAGTTTTTTTATCCAAATCTATTTAGAATGCTTTTTTAGAATAAGTTTGTGATGTTTACCCAAAGCTGTCTGAAAACTGATTTAAATGACTTCTGATCATAAAGGATAATAAGGTTTTTTGTGAATCAATCGGTGTTCTTTTCAATCTCTGCGCACCTGTTCGATTGGTTTTTTGCACCTTGTTCCGAAAAAATGACTGTCACTGGTTGATTACAGAACGTTTTTTGTGATTTTATGCCAATTGATTCTAGTGTGCTTTGCTGCTAAGTTTGAACGAATTCATAGCAAGGTTCGATAAAAGATTTCCTACATATTTGTCAATTGATAGAAGTTTTACGTCAGTTTTGTTCAAAGTTTTGATATCTTTTATTTTTTCTGAAGTTTTTGTTTTTCTCTGCTGAAATGCTTGTTTTTGTCATTAAAAATTGTTTTGACTATGAAATTGCATTCCATGCTGTGATGATAATTGTTGAGTGACTCCTGACTTTTCACTTTCGTTCTTCTGAGTTTATTGAGTTTCAAAAAGGGTAATCCGATTTTTTTTTGAGATAGCTTTTTTTTAAATTTTGCCTCCTAATTAAAAACGTTTTCACTTTCTTCTACATTTCGAATTAGTTATTTTTTATTCAAATCTATTTAGATTGCTTTTTTTAGAATAAGTTTGTTTATTTTTCACCTTCTTCCGAAAAAATTACTGTCACTGGTTAATTACAGAACGTTTTTTGTTTTATGCCACTTGATTCTAGTGTGCTATGCTGCTAGATTTGAACGAATTCATAGCAGGCTTCGATAAAAAATTTCCTACATATTTGTCAATTGATAGAAGTTTAACGCCAGTTTTGTTCTTATTTTTGATATATATGATTTTTTCTGAAGGTTTTGATTTTCTATGCTGAACTGCTGGTTTTTGTCCTTGAAAATTATTTTGACTATGAAATTTCATTCTTATTTTGTGATGTTAATTGTTGAATGACTCCTGATTTTTCGTTCTTCTGAGTTTATTGAGCTTCAAAACTGTCTGAAAGCTGATTTATTCAAATTCTGATCAGTTCGGGTAATCAGATTTTATGTTCAGATAGCTTTCTGTTTAAGTTCTTCCTCCGAAGTAAACTTGTTTTCACTTTATTCTACTTTTCGTATTAGTTACTTTTTATCTAATTAAATTTAGATTGCTTATGAGAATAGGTTTGAGATGTTTACCCACAGCTGTCTGAAAACTGATTTAAGTAACTTCTGATCATAAAGGATATTAAGGGATTTTTGTCCCTCAATCGGTGTTTTTTTTTCAATTTCTGCGCACCTGTTTATTGTTTTTTTCACCTCGTTCCGAAAAAATGACTGTCTTTGGTTGATTACAGAAAGTGTTTTTTTGTGAAGTTTTTTGCCAATTGATTCTAGTGTGCTATGCTGCTAGGTTTGAACGAATTCATAGCAAGGTTCGATAAAAGATTTCCTACATATTTGTCAATTGATAGAAGTTTTACATCAGTTTCGTTCTAAATTTTGATATCTTTGATATTTTCTGAAGTTTTTGATTTTCTCTGCTGAAATGCTTGTTTTTGTCATTAAAAATTGTTGAATGACTCCTGATTTTTCGTTCTTCGGAGTTTATTGAGCTTCAAAACTGCCTGAAAGCCGATTTAATCAAATTTTGATCAGTTAGGGTAATCAGATTTTTTGTTCAGATAGCTTTCTGTTTAAGTTCTCCCTCCGAAGTAAACTTGTTTTCACTTTATTCTACATTTCGTAATAGTTACTTTGTATCTAAATAAATTTAGATTTTTTGTGTGTAATAAGTTTGTGATGTTTACCCAAAGCTGTCTGAAAACTGATTTAAGTAACTTCTGATCGTAAAGGATAATAAGGGATTTTTGTCCTTCAATCAGTGTTTTTTTTTTCAATCTCTGCACACCTGTCGATTGTTTTTTTTGTCACCTTGTTCCGAAAAAGTGACTGTCACTCGTTGATTACAGAAGGTGTTTTTGTGAACTTTTTAGCCAATTGATTCTAGTGTGCTATGCTGCTAGGTTTGAACGAAGTTGTAGCCATTTTCGATAAAAGAATTCCTACATATATGTCAAATGATAGAAGTTTTACATCGGTTTTGTTCAAAGTTGTGATTTTTTGGTTTTTTGCTGAAGTTTTTAATTTTCTCTGCTGATTTGCTGCTTTTGTCATTGAAATTTGTTTTGATTATGAAATTGTTTCCATGCTGTGATGATAATTGTTGAGTGACTCCTGATTTTTCACTTTCGTTCTTCTGAGTTTTTTGAGTTTCAAAAAGGGTAATCCGATTTTTTGTTGATAGCTTTTTTTAGTTCTGCCTCCTAATTGAAAACGTTTTCACTTTATTCTACATTTCGAATTGGTTATTTTTTATCCAAATCTATTTAGAATGCTTTTTTTAGAATAAGTTTGTGATGTTTACCCAAAGCTGTCTGAAAACTGATTTAAATGACTTCTGATCATAAAGGATAATAAGGTTTTTTGTGAATCAATCGGTGTTCTTTTCAATCTCTGCGCACCTGTTCGATTGGTTTTTTGCACCTTGTTCCGAAAAAATGACTGTCACTGGTTGATTACAGAACGTTTTTTGTGTTTTTTTTTCCAATTGATTTTTGTGTGCTTTGCTGCTAGGTTTGAACGAATTCATAGCAAGGTTCGATAAAAGATTTCCTACATATTTGTCAATTGATAGAAGTTTTACGTCAGTTTTGTTCAAAATTTTGATATCTTTGATTTTTTCTAAAGTTTTTGTTTTTCTCTGCTGAAATGCTTGTTTTTGTCATTGAAAATTGTTTTGACTATGAAATTGCATTCCATGCTGTGATGATAATTGTTGAGTGACTCCTGATTTATCACTTTCGTTCTTCTGAGTTTATTGAGTTTCAAAAAGGGTAAACCAATTTTTTTTGAGATAGCTTTTTTTAAATTTTGCCTCCTAAATAAAAACGTTTTTACTTTTTTCTACATTTCGAATTAGTTATTTTTTATCCAAATCTATTTAGAGATTGCTTTATTTAAAATAGGTTTGTGATGTTTACCCAAAGCTGTCTAAAAACTGATTTAAAAAACTTCTGATCATAACGAAGAATAAGGTTTTTTGTGAATCAATCGGTGTTCTTTTCAATCTCTGCGCACCTGTTCGATTGGTTTTTTGCACCTTGTTCCGAAAAAATGACTGTCACTGGTTGATTACAGAACGTTTTTTGTGTTTTTTTTTTTCAATTGATTTTTGTGTGCTTTGCTGCTAGGTTTAAACGAATTCATAGCAAGGTTCGATAAAAGATTTCCTACATATTTGTCAATTGATAGAAGTTTTACGTCAGTTTTGTTCAAAATTTTGATATCTTTGATTTTTTCTAAAGTTTTTGTTTTTCTCTGCTGAAATGCTTGTTTTTGTCATTGAAAATTGTTTTGACTATGAAATTGCATTCCATGCTGTGATGATAATTGTTGAGTGACTCTTGATTTATCACTTTCGTTCTTCTGAGTTTATTGAGTTTCAAAAACTGTCTGGAAGCTGAGTAAATTTTTTTCTGGTCAGTTAGGGTAATCCGATTTGTTGTTGAGATAGCTTTTTTTAAGTTTTGCCTCCTAAATAAAAACGTTTTCACTTTTTTCTACATTTCGAATTAGTTATTTTCTATCCAAATCTATTTAGATTGCTTTTTTAGATTAAGTTTGTGATGTTTACCCAAAGCTGTCTGAAAACTGATTTAATTAACTTCTGATCATAACGGATAATAAGGTTTTTTGTTCATCATTCGCTGTTTTTTTTTCAATCTCTGTGAACCTGTTCGATTGATTTTTTTTTCAACTTTTTCTGAAAAAATGACTGTCATTGGTTGATTACAGATGTTTTTTGTGATTTTATGCCACTTGATTCTAGTGTGCTATGCTGCTAGGTTTGAACGAATTCATAGCAAGGTTCGATAAAAGATTTCCTACATTTTTGTCAATTGATAGAAGTTTTACATCAGTTTTGCTTAAATTTTGATATCTTTGATTTTTTCTGAAGTTTTTGTTTTTCTCTGCTAAAATGCTTGTTTTTATCATTGAAAATTGTTTTGACTATGAAATTGCTTTCTATGCTGTGATGATAATTGTTGAGTGACTCCTGATTTTTCACTTTCGTTCTTCTGAGTTTTTTGAGTTTCAAAAAGGGTAATCCGATTTTTTGTTGATAGCTTTTTTTAGTTCTGCCTCCTAATTGAAAAAGTTTTCACTTTATTCTACATTTCGAATTGGTTATTTTTTATCCAAATCTATTAAGAATGCTTTTTTTAGAATAAGTTTGTGATGTTTACCCAAAGCTGTCTGAAAACTGATTTAAATGACTTCTGATCATAAAGGATAATAAGGTTTTTTTTTGTGAATCAATCGGTGTTCTTTTCAATCTCTGCGCACCTGTTCGATTGGTTTTTTGCACCTTGTTCCGAAAAAATGACTGTCACTGGTTGATTACAGAACGTTTTTTGTGATTTTATGCCAATTGATTCTAGTGTGCTTTGCTGCTAGGTTTGAACGAATTCAAAGCAAGGTTCGATAAAAGATTTCCTACATATTTGTCAATTGATAGAAGTTTTACATCATTTTTACTTAAATTTTGATATCTTTGATTTTTTCTGAAGTTTTTGTTTTTCTCTGCTGAAATGCTTGTTTTTGTCATTGAAAATTGTTTTGATTATGAAATTGTTTCCATGCTGTGATGATAATTGTTGAGTGACTCCTGATTTTTCACTTTCGTTCTTCTGAGTTTTTTGAGTTTCAAAAAGGGTAATCCGATTTTTTGTTGATAGCTTTTTTTAGTTCTGCCTCCTAATTGAAAACGTTTTCACTTTATTCTACATTTCGAATTGGTTATTTTTTATCCAAATCTATTTAGAATGCTTTTTTTAGAATAAGTTTGTGATGTTTACCCAAAGCTGTCTGAAAACTGATTTAAATGACTTCTGATCATAAAGGATAATAAGGTTTTTTGTGAATCAATCGGTGTTCTTTTCAATCTCTGCGCACCTGTTCGATTGGTTTTTTGCACCTTGTTCCGAAAAAATGACTGTCACTGGTTGATTACAGAACGTTTTTTGTGTTTTTTTGCCAATTGATTCTTGTGTGCTTTGCTGCTAGGTTTGAACGAATTCATAGCAAGGTTCGATAAAAGATTTCCTACATAATTGTCAATTGATAGAAGTTTTACGTCAGTTTTGTTCAAAATTTTGATATCTTTGATTTTTTCTAAAGTTTTTGTTTTTCTCTGCTGAAATGCTTGTTTTTGTCATTGAAAATTGTTTTGACTATGAAATTGCATTCCATGCTGTGATGATAATTGTTGAGTGACTCCTGATTTATCACTTTCGTTCTTCTGAGTTTATTGAGTTTCAAAAACTGTCTGAAAGCTGAGTAAATTTTTTTCTGGTCAGTTAGGGTAATCCGATTTGTTGTTGAGATAGCTTTTTTAAAGTTTAGCCTCCTAAATAAAAACGTTTTCACTTTTTTCTACATTTCGAATTAGTTATTTTCTATCCAAATCTATTTAGATTGCTTTTTTAGATTAAGTTTGTGATGTTTACCCAAAGCTGTCTGAAAACTGATTTAATTAACTTCTGATCATAACGGATAATAAGGTTTTTTGTTCATCATTCGTTGTTTTTTTTTCAATCTCTGCGAACCTGTTCGATTTTTTTTTCAACTGTTTCTGAAAAAATGACTGTCATTGGTTGATTACAGATGTTTTTTGTGATTTTATGCCACTTGATTCTAGTGTGCTATGCTGCTAGGTTTGAACGAATTCATAGCAAGGTTCGATAAAAGATTTCCTACATATTTGTCAATTGATAGAAGTTTTACATCAGTTTTGCTTAAATTTTGATATCTTTGATTTTTTCTGAAGTTTTTGTTTTTCTCTGCTAAAATGCTTGTTTTTATCATTGAAAATTGTTTTGACTATGAAATTGCTTTCCATGCTGTGATGATAATTGTTGAGTGACTCCTGATTTTTCACTTTCGTTCTTCTGAGTTTTTTGAGTTTCAAAAAGGGTAATCTGATTTTTTGTTGATAGCTTTTTTTAGTTCTGCCTCCTAATTGAAAACGTTTTCACTTTATTCTACATTTCGAATTGGTTATTTTTTATCCAAATCTATTAAGAATGCTTTTTTTAGAATAAGTTTGTGATGTTTACCCAAAGCTGTCTGAAAACTGATTTAAATGACTTCTGATCATAAAGGATTATAAGGTTTTTTTTTGTGAATCAATCGGTGTTCTTTTCAATCTCTGCGCACCTGTTCGATTGCTTTTTTGCACCTTGTTCCGAAAAAATGACTGTCACTGGTTGATTACAGAACGTTTTTTGTGATTTTATGCCAATTGATTCTAGTGTGCTTTGCTGCTAGGTTTGAACGAATTCATAGCAAGGATCGATAAAAGATTTCCTACATATTTGTCAATTGATAGAAGTTCTACATCATTTTTGCTTAAATTTTGATATCTTTGATTTTTTCTGAAGTTTTTGTTTTTCTCTGCTGAAATATTGTTTTAGTCATTGAAAATTGTTTTGACTATGAAATTGCATTCCATGCTGTGATGATAATTGTTGAGTGACTCCTGATTTATCACTTTCGTTCTTCTGAGTTTATTGAGTTTCAAAAACTGTCTGGAAGCTGAGTAAATTTTTTTCTGGTCAGTTAGGGTAATCCGATTTGTTGTTGAGATAGCTTTTTTAAAGTTTTGCCTCCTAAATAAAAACGTTTTCACTTTTTTCTACATTTCGAATTAGTTATTTTCTATCCAAATCTATTTAGATTGCTTTTTTAGATTAAGTTTGTGATGTTTACCCAAAGCTGTCTGAAAACTGATTTAATTAACTTCTGATCATAACGGATAATAAGGTTTTTTTTTGTGAATCAATCGGTGTTCTTTTCAATCTCTGCGCACCTGTTCGATTGGTTTTTTGCACCTTGTTCCGAAAAAATGACTGTCACTGGTTGATTACAGAACGTTTTTTGTGATTTTATGCCAATTGATTCTAGTGTGCTTTGCTGCTAGGTTTGAACGAATTCATAGCAAGGTTCGATAAAAGATTTCCTACATATTTGTCAATTGATAGAAGTTCTACATCATTTTTGCTTAAATTTTGATATCTTTGATTTTTTCTGAAGTTTTTGTTTTTCTCTGCTGAAATATTGTTTTAGTCATTGAAAATTGTTTTGACTATGAAATTGCATTCCATGCTGTGATGATAATTGTTGAGTGACTCTTGATTTATCACTTTCGTTCTTCTGAGTTTATTGAGTTTCAAAAACTGTCTGGAAGCTGAGTAAATTTTTTTCTGGTCAGTTAGGGTAATCCGATTTGTTGTTGAGATAGCTTTTTTTAAGTTTTGCCTCCTAAATAAAAACGTTTTCACTTTTTTCTACATTTCGAATTAGTTATTTTCTATCCAAATCTATTTAGATTGCTTTTTTATATTAAGTTTGTGATGTTTACCCAAAGCTGTCTGAAAACTGATTTAATTAACTTCTGATCATAACGGATAATAAGGTTTTTTGTTCATCATTCGCTGTTTTTTTTTCAATCTCTGTGAACCTGTTCGATTGATTTTTTTTTCAACTTTTTCTGAAAAAATGACTGTCATTGGTTGATTACAGATGTTTTTTGTGATTTTATGCCACTTGATTCTAGTGTGCTATGCTGCTAGGTTTGAACGAATTCATAGCAAGGTTCGATAAAAGATTTCCTACATATTTGTCAATTGATAGAAGTTTTACATCAGTTTTGCTTAAATTTTGATATCTTTGATTTTTTCTGAAGTTTTTGTTTTTCTCTGCTAAAATGCTTGTTTTTGTCATTGAAAATTGTTTTGACTATGAATTTTCATTCCATGCTGTGTTGATAATAATTGAATGACTCCTGAATTTTCATTATCACTCTTCGGAGTTTATTGAGTTTCAAAACTGTCTGAAAGCTGATTTAATCAAATTCTGATCAGTTAGGTTAATCAGATTTTTTGTTCAGATAACTTTCTGTTTAAGTTCTCTCTCCGAATTAAACTTGTTTTCACTTTATTCTACATTTCGTAATAGTTACTTTTCATCTAAATATATTTTGATTGCTTGTGTAGATTAAGTTTGTGATATTTACCCAAAGCTGTCTGAAATTTGATTTAAGTAACTTCTGATCATAAAGGATAATAAAGAATTTTTGTCCTTCAAGCGTTGTTTTTTTCAATCTCTGCGCACCTGTCGATTGTTTTTTTTCACCTTGTTCAGAAAAAGTGACTGTCACTGGTTGATTACAGAAGGTGTTTTTGTGAACTTTTTTGCCAATTGATTCTAGTGTGCTATGCGGCTAAGTTTGAACGAATTCGTAGCCAGGTTCGATAAAAGAGCTCCTACATATATGTCAATTGGTAGAAGTTTTACATCAGTTTTGTTCAAAGTTTTAATTTTATGATTTTTTGCTGAAGTTTTTGATTTCCTCTGCTGATTTGATGGTTTTGTCATTGAAAATTGTTTTGGCTATAAAATTGCATTCATTGCTGTGATGATAATTGTTGAGTGACTCCTGATTTTTCACTTTCGTTCTTCTGAGTTTATTGAGTTTCAAAAACTGTCGGAAAGCTGAATAAATTAATTTCTGGCCAATTAGGGTAATCCAATTTTTTGTTGAGATAGCTTTTATTTAAATTTTGCCTCCAGTTTTCAATTTTTAAATTTGAAGTTTTCACTTTTTTCTACATTTCGAATTAGTTATTTTATATCCAAATCTATTTAGATTGCTTTTTTTAGAGTAAGTTTGTGATGTTTACCCAAAGCTGTCTGAAAACAAAACTGATTTAAATAACTTCTGATCATTAAGGATAATAAGGTTTTTGTGCATCAATCGGTCTTCTTTTCAATCTCTGCGCACCTTTTCGATTTTTTTTCACCTTGTACCGAAAAAATGACTGTCACTGGTTGATTAAAGAACGTTTTTTGTGGTTTTATGCCAATTGATTTAGTTTGCTGTGCTGCTAGGTTTGAACGAATTCATAGTAAAGTTCGATAAAAGATTTCCTACATATTTGTCAATTGATAGAAGTTTCACGTCAGTTTTGTTCTAAATCTTGATATCTTTGATTTTTTCTGAAGTTTTTGTTTTTCTCTGCTGAAATGCTTGTTTTCGTCATCGAAAATTGTTTTGACTATGAAATTGCATTCCATGCTGTGATGATAATTGTTGAGTGACTCCTGATTTATCACTTTCGTTCTTCTGACTTTATTGAGTTTCAAAAACTGTCTGAAAGCTGAGTAAATTATTTTCTGGTCAGTTAGGGTAATCCGATTTGTTGTTGAGATCGCTTTTTTAAATTTTGCCTCCTAAATAAAAACATTTTCACTTTCTACGTTTCGAATTGGTTATTTTTTATCCAAATCTATTTAGATTGCTTTTTTTCAGAATAAGTTTGTGATGTTTACCCAAAGCTGTTTGAAAACTGATTTAAATAACTTCTGATCATAAAGGATAATAAAGTTTTTTGTTCATCAATCGGTGTTCTTTTCAATCTCAGCGCACCTGTTCGATTTTTTTTCACCTTGTTCCGAAAAACTGACTGTCACTGGTTGATTACAGAACGGTTTTTGTGATTTTATGCCACTCCATTCTAGTTGGCTATGCTGCTAGGTTTGAACGAATTCATAGCAAGGTTTGATAAAAGATTTCACTTTATTCTACATTTCGTATGAGGTACTTTTTATCCAAATCTTTTTAGATTGCTTTTTTTAGTGTAAGTTTGTGATGTTTACCCAAAGCTGTCTGAAAACTGATTTAAATCACTTCTGATCGTAACGGATAATAAGGTTTTTTGTTCATCAATCGGTGTTCTTTTCAATCTCAGCGCACCTGTTCGATTGTTTTTTTCACCTTGTTCCGAAAAAATGACTGTCCTTGGTTGATTACAGAATGTTTTTTGCAATTTTATGCCACTTGATTCTAGTGTGCTATGCTGCTAGGTTTGAACGAAGTCCTAGCAAGGTTCGATAAAAGATTTCCTACATATTTGTCAATTGATAGAAGTTCTACATCAGTTTTGTTCTAACTTTTGATCTCTTTGATTTTTTCTGAAGTTTTTAATTTTCTCTGCTGAAATGCTTGTTTTTGTCATTGAAAATTGTTTTGACTATGAAATTGCATTCCATGCTGTGATGATAGTTGTGGAGTGACTCCTGATTTATCACTTTCGTTCTTCTGAGTTTATTGAGTTTCAAAAACTGTCTGAAAGCTGAGTAAATTATTTTCTGGTCAGTTAGGTTGATCCGATTTGTTGTTGAGATCGCTTTTTTAAATGTTTGCCTCCTAAATAAAAACGGTTTTTTTTTTCTACGTTTCGAATTGGTTATTTTTTATCCAAATCTATTTAGGTTTCTTTTTTCAGAATAAGTTTGTGATGTTTACCCAAAGCTGTCTGAAAACTGATTTAAATAACTTCTGATCATAACGGATAATAAGGTTTTTTGTTCATCAATCGGTGTTTTATTCAATCTCTGCGAACCTGTTCGATTGTTTTTTTTTCAAATTGTTCTGAAAAAATGACTGTCCTTGGTTGATTTCAGGTTTTTTGTGATTTTATGCCACTTGATTCTAGTGTGCTATGGTGCTAGGTTTGAACGAATTCATAGCAAGGTTCGACAAAAGATTTCACTTTATTCTACATTTCGTTTGAGTTACTTTTTATCCAAATCTTTTTAGATTGCTTTTTTTAGTGTAAGTTTGTGATTTTTACCCAAAGCTGTCTGAAAACTGATTTAAATCACATCTGATCTTAACGGATAATAAGGTTTTTTGTTCATCAATCGTTGTTCTTCTCAATCTCAGCGCACCTGTTCGATTTTTTTTTTTCACCTTGTTCCGAAAAAATGACTGTCACTGTTTGACAACAGAACATTTTTTGTGATTTTATGCCACTTGATTCTAGTTTGCTATGCTGCTAGTTTTGAACGAAATCATAGCAAGGCTCGATAAAAGATTTCCTACATATATGTCAATTGATAGAAGTGTTACATTAGTTTCGTTCAAAGTTTTGATTTTTTGATTTTTTATTGAAGTTTTTGATTTTCTCTGCTGATTTGCTGGTTTTGCCATTGAAAATTGTTTTGACTATGAAATTGCTTTCCATGCTGTGATGATAACTGTTGAGTGACTCTTGATTTTTCACTTTCGCTCTTCTGAATTTATTAAGATAGCATTTTTTTGTTTTTGCCTCCTAATTAAAAACGTTTTCACTTTATTCTGTTTCGAATTAGTTATTTTTTATCCAAATCTTTTTAGATTGCTTTTTTCAGAATAAGTTTGTGATGTTTACCCAAAGCTGTTTGAAAACTGATTTAAATAACTTCTGATCATAAAGGACAATAAAGTTTTTTGTTCATCAATCGGTGTTCTTTTCAATCTCAGCGCACCTGTTCGATTTTTTTTCACCTTGTTCCGAAAAACTAACTGTCACTGGTTGATTACAGAACGTTTTTTGTGATTTTATGCCACTCCATTCTAGTTTGCTATGCTGCTAGGTTTGATCGAATTCATAGCAAGGTTCGATAAAAGATTTCACTTTATTCTACATTTCGTATGAGGTACTTTTTATCCAAATCTTTTTAGATTGCTTTTTTTAGTGTAAGTTTGTGATGTTTACCCAAAGCTGTCTGAAAACTGATTTAAATCACTTCTGATCGTAACGGATAATAAGGTTTTTTGTTCATCAATCGGTGTTCTTTTCAATCTCAGCGCACCTGTTCGATTGTTTTTTTTCACCTTGTTCCGAAAAAATGACTGTCACTGTTTGATTACAGAACTTTTTTTGTGATTTTATGCCACTTGATTCTTGTTTGCTATGCTGCTAGTTTTGAACGAAATCATAGCAAGGTTCGATAAAAGATTTCCTACATAAATGTCAATTGATAGAAGTGTTACATCAGTTTCGTTCAAAGTTTTGATTTTTTATTGAAGTTTTTGATTTTCTCTGCTGATTTGCTGGTTTTGCCATTGAAAATTGTTTCGACTATGAAATTGCTTTCCATGCTGTGATGATAACTGTTGAATGACTCTTGATTTTTTACTTTCGTTCTTCTGAATTTATTAAGATAGCATTTTTTTTTGCCTCCTAATTAAAATCGTTTTCACTTTATTCTATGTTTCGAATTAGTTATTTTTTATCCAAATCTATTTAGATTGCTTTTTTCAGAATAAGTTTGTAATGTTTACCCAAAGCTGTCTGAAAACTGATCTGAATATTTTCTGATCGTAAAGGTTAATAAGGTTTTTTGTTCATCAATCGGTGCTTTATTTAAATCTCAGCGCACCTGTTCGATTGTTTTTTTTTTCACCTTGTTCCGAAAAAATGACTGTCACTGGTTGATTACAGAACGTTTTTTGTGATTTTATGCCACTTGATTCCAGTTTGCTATGCTGCTAGGTTTGAACGAATTCATTGCAAGGTTCGATAAAAGTTTTCCTACATATATGTCAATTGATAGAAGTTTTACATCAGTTTTGTTCAAAGTTTTGATTTTTTGATCTTCTGGCGAAGTTTTGATTTTTTCTGCTGATTTGTTGGTTTTGTCATTGAAAATCGTTTCGACTATGAAATTGCATTCCATGCTGTGATGATAACTGTTGAGTGACTCCTGATTTTTCACTTTCGTTCTTCTGAGTTTATTGAGTTTCAAAAAATGTCTGAAAGCTGATAAAATTAATTTCTGGTCAGTTAGGGTAATCCGATTTTTCGTTCAGATAGTGTTTTAAAATTTGCCTCCTAGTTATAAATGTTTTCACTTTATTCTACGTTTCGAATTAGTTACTTTTTATCCAAGTGTGTTTAGATTGCTTTTGTTAGAATAAGTTTGTGATGTTTACCCAAACTGTCTGAAAACTGATTTAAATAACTTCTGATCGTAAAGGATAATAAGGTTTTTTGTTCATCAATCGGTGTTTTTTTCAATCTCTGCGCACCTGTCGATTGTTTTTTTACCCTTGTTCCGAAAAATCACTGTCACTGGTTGATTACAGAAGGTGTTTTTGTGAACTTTTTTGCCAATTGATTCTAGTGCTATGCTGCTAGGTTTGAACGAATTCGTTGTCAGGTTCGATAAAAAAATTCCTACATATATGTCAATTGAAAGAAGTTTTACATCAGTTTTGTTCAAAGTTTTGATTTTTTGCTGAAGTTTTTGTTTTTCTCATCTGATTTGCTGGTTTCGTCATTGAAAAGTGTTTTGACTATGAAATTGCATTCCATGCTGTGATGATAATTGTTAAGTGACTCCTGATTTTTCACTTTCGTTCTTCTGATTTGTTGAGTTTCAAAAATTTTTGCCTCCTAATTAAAAGGAGGCAAATTTTTGCTTTTTTATTTTTGCCTCCTAATTAAAAACGTTTTCAATTTATTCTACATTTCGAATTAGTTATTTTTTATCCAAATCTATTTAGATAGCTTTTTTTATAATAAGTTTGTGATGTTTACCAAAGCTGTCTGAAAACTGATTTAAATAACTTCTGATTGTAACGGATAATAAGATTTTTTGTTCATCAATCGCTGTTTTTTTTAATCTCTGCGAACTTGTTCGATTGTTTTTTTTTTCAACTTGTTCTGAAAAAATGACTGTCATTGGTTGATTACAGAACGTTTTTTGTGATTTTATGCCACTTGATTTTAGTGTGCTATGCTGCTAGGTTTGAACGAATTCATAGCAAGTTTCGATAAAAGATTTCACTTTATTCTACATTTCGTATTAGTTACTTCTTATCTAAATAAATTTAGGTTGCTTGTGTAGAATAAGTTTGTGATGTTTACCCAAAGCTGTCTGATTTGGGTAAACAGACAGCTTTTTCGGAATAGCAACTATTCGATGTTATTCCGAAAAATTGAATTTCGCTGATTGATTCCAGAACGTTTCTTTGTGAACCTTTTCGATGATTGCTACAAGTGTGCTATGCTGCTAGTTTTGCCTGATTTTCAAAGCGAGGTATTGAAACTTGAATGGCTTACCGATGAATTTAAATGATGAGTTTTAGTGCTGAATGGTCTATAAATATATTTCGCCGATTGAGACTAGTGTTACTTTCGCCGATTGATACTGATTTTCACCGATTGATACTAGTGTGCTATGCTACTGGTTTAGTTCAATTTTTAAAGCAAGGTATTGAAACTTGATTGGCCTATCATTAAGTTTGAATGATGAAAATCAGTGCTGAATAAATATGATAACTTTTCCTGTTAGTCTGAGTTTTTTTAAAATTGTGATGATAAATAATGAACGATCATGCTGTGATGATAATTGTTGAGTGAGACCTGGTTTTTCACTTTCGTTCATCTGAGTTTATTCAGTTTCAAAAACTGTCTGAAAGCTTATTCAATTGAATTCTCATCAGTTAGGGTAATCCTATTCTTTGTTCAAATAGCTTTCTGTTCTAGTTCTCCCTTCCAAGTAAAAAATATTTTCGTTAAATTCTAATTTTAGAATTAGTTACTTTTTATCTAAACCTATTTAGATTGCTTTGGTTAGTATTAGTTTGTGATGTTTACCCGAAGCTGTCTGCAAACTGATTTAAACAACTTCTGATCATAAAGGATAATAAGGTTTTTTGTGAATCAATCGGTGTTCTTTTCAATCTCTGCGCACCTGTTCGATTGGTTTTTTGCACCTTGTTCCGAAAAAATGACTGTCACTGGTTGATTACAGAACGTTTTTTGTGTTTTTTTCCAATTGATTCTTGTGTGCTTTGCTGCTAGGTTTGAACGAATTCATTGCAAGGTTCGATAAAAGTTTTCCTACATATATGTCAATTGATAGAAGTTTTACATCAGTTTTGTTCAAAGTTTTGATTTTTTGATCTTCTGGCGAAGTTTTGATTTTTTCTGCTGATTTGTTGGTTTTGTCATTGAAAATCGTTTCGACTATGAAATTGCATTCCATGCTGTGATGATAACTGTTGAGTGACTCCTGATTTTTCACTTTCGTTCTTCTGAGTTTATTGAGTTTCAAAAAATGTCTGAAAGCTGATAAAATTAATTTCTGGTCAGTTAGGGTAATCCGATTTTTCGTTCAGATAGTGTTTTAAAATTTGCCTCCTAGTTATAAATGTTTTCACTTTATTCTACGTTTCGAATTAGTTACTTTTTATCCAAGTGTGTTTAGATTGCTTTTGTTAGAATAAGTTTGTGATGTTTACCCAAACTGTCTGAAAACTGATTTAAATAACTTCTGATCGTAAAGGATAATAAGGTTTTTTGTTCATCAATCGGTGTTTTTTTCAATCTCTGCGCACCTGTCGATTGTTTTTTTACCCTTGTTCCGAAAAATCACTGTCACTGGTTGATTACAGAAGGTGTTTTTGTGAACTTTTTTGCCAATTGATTCTAGTGCTATGCTGCTAGGTTTGAACGAATTCGTTGTCAGGTTCGATAAAAAAATTCCTACATATATGTCAATTGAAAGAAGTTTTACATCAGTTTTGTTCAAAGTTTTGATTTTTTGCTGAAGTTTTTGTTTTTCTCATCTGATTTGCTGGTTTCGTCATTGAAAAGTGTTTTGACTATGAAATTGCATTCCATGCTGTGATGATAATTGTTAAGTGACTCCTGATTTTTCACTTTCGTTCTTCTGATTTGTTGAGTTTCAAAAATTTTTGCCTCCTAATTAAAAGGAGGCAAATTTTTGCTTTTTTATTTTTGCCTCCTAATTAAAAACGTTTTCAATTTATTCTACATTTCGAATTAGTTATTTTTTATCCAAATCTATTTAGATAGCTTTTTTTAGAATAAGTTTGTGATGTTTACCAAAGCTGTCTGAAAACTGATTTAAATAACTTCTGATTGTAACGGATAATAAGATTTTTTGTTCATCAATCGCTGTTTTTTTTAATCTCTGCGAACTTGTTCGATTGTTTTTTTTTTCAACTTGTTCTGAAAAAATGACTGTCATTGGTTGATTACAGAACGTTTTTTGTGATTTTATGCCACTTGATTTTAGTGTGCTATGCTGCTAGGTTTGAACGAATTCATAGCAAGTTTCGATAAAAGATTTCACTTTATTCTACATTTCGTATTAGTTACTTCTTATCTAAATAAATTTAGGTTGCTTGTGTAGAATAAGTTTGTGATGTTTACCCAAAGCTGTCTGATTTGGGTAAACAGACAGCTTTTTCGGAATAGCAACTATTCGATGTTATTCCGAAAAATTGAATTTCGCTGATTGATTCCAGAACGTTTCTTTGTGAACCTTTTCGATGATTGCTACAAGTGTGCTATGCTGCTAGTTTTGCCTGATTTTCAAAGCGAGGTATTGAAACTTGAATGGCTTACCGATGAATTTAAATGATGAGTTTTAGTGCTGAATGGTCTATAAATATATTTCGCCGATTGAGACTAGTGTTACTTTCGCCGATTGATACTGATTTTCACCGATTGATACTAGTGTGCTATGCTACTGGTTTAGTTCAATTTTTAAAGCAAGGTATTGAAACTTGATTGGCCTATCATTAAGTTTGAATGATGAAAATCAGTGCTGAATAAATATGATAACTTTTCCTGTTAGTCTGAGTTTTTTTAAAATTGTGATGATAAATAATGAACGATCATGCTGTGATGATAATTGTTGAGTGAGACCTGGTTTTTCACTTTCGTTCATCTGAGTTTATTCAGTTTCAAAAACTGTCTGAAAGCTTATTCAATTGAATTCTCATCAGTTAGGGTAATCCTATTCTTTGTTCAAATAGCTTTCTGTTCTAGTTCTCCCTTCCAAGTAAAAAATATTTTCGTTAAATTCTAATTTTAGAATTAGTTACTTTTTATCTAAACCTATTTAGATTGCTTTGGTTAGTATTAGTTTGTGATGTTTACCCGAAGCTGTCTGCAAACTGATTTAAACAACTTCTGATTATAAAGGATAATAAGTTTTTTTTGTCCCTCAATCGGTATTTTTTTTCAATCTCTGTGCACCCGTTTGATGTTTTTTGACAAATTGAATGTCGCTGATTGATTCTAGAACGTTTTTTTTTGCGAACCTTTTTCGCCTATCGGTACTAATATGCTAGGCTGCTAGTTTTTTTCCGATTTTCTAAGCAAGGTGTTGACACTTAATTGGCCTATCGGTAAATTTAAATCAGGAAACTTAGTGCTGAGTAATGAGAACTTTTCCTGTTAGTCTGATTTTTCGTTTGTCTGATTTCCGTTAACTATGTTCACTATAAGTTTGTTATCTTAAACCCGAAGCTGTCTGAACACTGATTTCAAGAATTTCTTATCTTTAAGGGCAATTTAGTGTTTGTACCACATGTGATTTTTATTCAATCTGTTACCTGTTCTTTTGTTTTGTTTCACCATTTTCCAAAGAATTGACTGTGGCTGGTTGATATCAGAACCTTTCTTTGTGAACCTGTTTTGTCGACTGATCTCAGTGTGCTATGCTGCTGGTTAAGTTCGATTTTCAAAGCATGGTATTGAAACTTGGTTGGCCTATCATTAAGTTTGAATGATGAAATTCAGTGCTGAATAAGTTTGTTAACTTTTCCTGTTAGTCTGAGTTTTTTTAAATTGTGATGATAAATAATGAACGATCATGCTGTGATGATAATTGTTGAGTGAGACCTGGTTTTTCACTTTCGATCTTCTGAGATTTTTTAGTTTCAAAAACTGTCTGAAAGCTGATTCAATTAATTTCTGATCAGTTAGGGTAATCCTATTCTTTGTTCAGATAGCTTTGTTTTAATTATCCTTTCTAAGTAAAAAATGTTTTCACTTAATTCTACTTTTAGAAATAGTTACTTTTTATCTAAATCTATTTAGATTGCTTTGATTAGTATAAGTTTTTGATGTTTACCCAAAGCTGTCTGAAAACTGTTTTAAACAACTTATGATCATAAGGGATAGTAAGGTTTTTTTGTCCCTCAATCGGTGTTTTTTTTCCAATCTCTGCGCACCCATTTGATGTTTTTTTGACAAATTGAATGTCGCTGATTGATTCCAGATTGTTTTTTTTTGTGAACCTTTTTCGCCTATTGGTACTAGTGTGCTAGGCTGCTAGTTTTTCAGATTTTCTAAGCAAGGTGTTGACACTTAATTGACCTATCGGTAAATTTAAATGATGAAACTTGGTGCTGAATAGTATGAGAACTTTTCCTGTTAGTCTGATTTTTCGTTTGTCTGATTTTGGTAAACTGTGTTCACAATGTTATGTTAAACCCAAAGCTGTCTGAACACTGATTTCAAGATATTCTTATCATTAAGGGCACTTTAGTGTTTGTTCCACAAATGTGATTTTTATTGAATCTCTTACCTGTTCTATTGTTTTGTTTCAACATTTTCCCAAGAAAAGACTGTGGCTGATTGATATCAGAACCTTTCTCTGTGAACCTGTTTTGTCGATTGATCTCAGTGTGCTAGGCTGATAGGCTTGTTCGATTTTCAAAGCAAGGCATGGAAACTTCCTTGGCCTATCCGTAAATTGAAATGATGAAACTTAGTGAAACTTAGTGCTGAATAAGTATGATACCTTTTTCTGAAAACCTTTTTCGCTTTACCTTTTTCTGAAAAAAAGAATGGCTGATTTATTCCAGAACGGTTTTTTTGTGAACTTTTTCCGCGGATTGGTCGCAGTGTGCTATGCTGCTGTTTTTGTCTGATTTTCAAAGCGAGGTGTTGAAACAAGCTTGGCTTATCGGTAAATTTAAATGATGAAATTTAGTGCTGATTGGCCTATAATTCAGTTTCGCCAATTGATACTAGTGTTACTTTAACCGATTGATACTGATCTTCATTGATTGATACTAGTGTGAATCAATAGTTACTTTTTACAATTTAGGGTGATTTAATTTTTGTTCCTCAATCTTTGTATATTTTCTCTTTCTCTACGCATCCTTCTTTTGTTTTGCTTTACCTTTTTCTGAAAATTTGAATTTAGCTGATTGATTCCAGAACGCTTCTTTGTGAACTTTTTCCGCTGTTGGTTTTAGTGTTCCTTGATGGTAGTTTTGTCTGATTTTCAAAGCGAAGTTTTGAAACTCGATTGGCTTATCGGTAAATTCAAAAGATGAAATTTAGTGCTGATTGGCCTATAATTAAGTTTCTTCGATTGATACTAGTGTTACTTTAACCGCGTGATACTGATCTTCACCGATTGATACTAGTGTGTTATGCTGCTAGTTTAATTTTATTTTCAAAGCAATTTTTTGAAACTTGATTTGCCTGTCATTAAATCTGAGTGATGAAATTTATTGCTGACTAAATATGATAACTTTTCCAGTTAGTCTGAGATTTTTTTAAATTGTGATGATAAATAACAAAGATCATCTTGTGCTTTACTTTTGAGTTTCCACATTCCTCATAGAATTGTCTTCTTCCTTGAATAAGTTGTTTTTCATGATGGAAGGTAATGCTCATTAAGTTCGATAATCCTTGCTTTTAGTATGTACGTTCATATTTAGGGTGATTGAATTTTTGTTCCTCAATCTTTTTATATTTTCTCTTTCTCTACGCATCCTTCTTTTGTTTTGCTTTACCTTTTTCTGAAAAAATGAATTAAGCTGATTGATTCCAGAACGCTTCTTTGTGAACTTTTTCCGCTGTTGGTTTTAGTGTTCCTTGATGGTAGTTTTGTCTGATTTTCAAAGCGAAGTTTTGAAACTCGATTGGCTTATCGGTAAATTCAAAAGATGAAATTTAGTGCTGATTGGCCTATAATTAAGTTTCTTCGATTGATACTAGTGTTACTTTAACCGAGTGATACTGATCTTCACCGATTGATACTAGTGTGCTATGCTGCTAGTTTAATTTTATTTTCAAAGCAATTTTTTGAAACTTGATTTGCCTGTCATTAAATCTGAGTGATGAAATTTAGTGCTGATTAAATATGATGAATTTTCCTGTTAGTCTGAGTTTTTTTTAATTGTGATGATAAATAACAAAGATCATCTTGGTGTGCTTTACTTTTATATTTCCAAATTCCTCAGAATTGTCTTCTTCCTTGAATGGCCTTTAAGTTATTTTTCATGATGGAAGGTAATGCTCATTAAATTCGATAATTCTTGCTTTTACTGTACGTTCATATTCAGGGTGATTTATTTTTTGTTTCTCAATCTGTATATATTTTTTTCATTCTCTACGCATCCTTCTTTTGTTTTGTTTTACGTTTTTCTGAAAAAATGAATGTAGCTGATTGATTCCAAACGTTTCTTTGTGAACTTTTTCCGCGATTGGTTTTAGTGTACTTTGCTGCTAGTTTTGTCTGATTTTCCAAGCGAAGTTTTGAAACTCGATTGGCTTATCGGTAAATTCAAAAGATGAAATTTAGTGCTGATTGGCCTATAATTAAGTTTCTTCGATTGATACAAGTGTTACTTTAACCGATTGATACTGATCTTTACCGAATGATACTAGTGTGCTATGCTGCTAGTTTAATTTTATTTTCAAAGCAATTTTTTGAAACTTGATTTGCCTGTCATTAAATCTGAGCTATGAAATTTAGTGCTGACTAAATATGATAACTTTTCCTGTTAGTCTGAGATTTTTTTAAATTGTGATGATAAATAACAAAGATCATCTTGTGCTTTACTTTTAAGTTTCCACATTCCTCATAGAATTGTCTTCTTCCTTGAATGGCTTTTAAGTTAATTTTCATGATGGAAGGTAACGCTCATTAAATTCGATCATCCTTGCTTTTTGTCTGTACGTTCATATTTAGGGTGATTTAGTTTTTGTTCCTCAATCTTTATATATTTTTTCTTTTTCTACGCATCCTTCTTTTGTTTTGCTTTACCTTTTTCTGAAAAATGAATGTAGCTGATTGATTCTAGAGCGTTTCTTTGTGAACTTTTTCCGCGGTTGGTTTTAGTGTTCTTTGATGGTAGTTTTATCTGATTTTCAAAGCGAAGTTTTGAAACTTGATTGGCTTATCGATTAATTCAAAAGATGAAATTTAGTTCTGATTGGCCTTTAATTAAGTTTCTTCGATTGATACTAGTGTTACTTTAACCGAGTGATACTGATCTTCACCGATTGATACTATTGTGCTATGCTGCTAGTTTATTTTTATTTTCAAAGCAATTTTTTGAAACTTGATTTGCCTGTCATTAAATCTGAGTGATGAAATTTAGTGCTGAATAAATATGATAACTTTTCCTGTTAGTCTGAGATTTTTTTAAATTGTGATGATAAGTAACAAAGATCATCTTGTTGTGCTTTACGTTTAAGTTTCCACATTCCTCATAGAATTGTCTTCTTCCTTGAATGGCCTTTTAGTTAATTTTCATGATGGAAGGTAATGCTCATTAGATTCGATAATCCTTGCTTTTTGTCTGTACGTTCATATTTAGGGTGATTTAATTTTTGTTCCTCAATCATTATATATTTTTTTCTTTCTCTACGCATCCTTCTTTTGTTTTGCTTTACCTTTTTCTGAAAAATGAATGTAGCTGATTGATTCTAGAGCGTTTCTTTGTGAACTTTTTCCGCGGTTGGTTTTAGTGTTCCTTGATGGTAGTTTTGTCAGATTTTCAAAGCGAAGTTTTGAAACTTGATTGGCTTATCGGTAAATTCAAAGAAGAAATTTAGTGCTGATTGGCTTATAATTAAGTTTCTTCGAATGATACTACTGTTACTTTAACCGAGTGATACTGATCTTCACCGATTGATACTAGTGTGCTATGCTGCTAGTTTATTTTTATTTTCAAAGCAATTTTTTGAAACTTGATTTGCCTGTCATTAAATCTGAGCGATGAAATTTAGTGCTGACTAAATATGATAACTTTTCCTGTTAGTCTGAGATTTTGTTAAATTGTGATGATAAATAACAAAGATCATCTTGTTGTGCTTTACTTTTAAGTTTCCACATTCCTCATAGAATTGTCTTCTTACTTGAATGGCCTTTAAGTTATTTTTCATGATGGAAGGTAATGCTCATTAAATTCGATAATCCTTGCTTTTTGTCTGTACGTTCATATTTAGGGTGATTTAATTTTTGCTCCTCAATCTTTATATATATTTTCTTCCTGTACGCATCCTTCTTTTGTTTTGTTTTACCTTTTTCTGAAAAAACGAATGTAGCTGATTGATTCCAGAACGTTTCTTTGTGAACCTTTTCTGCGGTTGGTTTTGAAACTTGATTGGCTTATCAGTAAATTCAAAAAAAAAGATGAAATTGAGTGCTGATTGGTCTATAATTAAGTTTCGCCGATTGATACTAGTGTTACTGTAACCGATTGATACTGATCTTCACCGATTGATACTAGTGTGCTATGCCGTTACTTTAATTTTATTTTCAAAGCAATTTTTTGGAACTTGATTTGCCTGTCATTAAATTTGAGTGTGAAATTTAACGCTGATTAAATATGATAACTTTTCCTGTTAGTCTGAGATTTTTTTAAATTGTGATGATAAATAACAAAGATCATCTTGTGCTTTACTTTTAAGTTTCCACATTCCTCATAGAATTGTCTTCTTACTTGAATGGCCTTTAAGTTAATTTTCATGATGGAAGGTAATGCTCATTAAATTCGATAATCCTTGCTTTTTGTCTGTACGTTCATATTTAGGGTGATTTAATTTTTGCTCCTCAATTTTTATATATATTTTTTTTCTCTACGCATCCTTCTTTTGTTTTGTTTTACCTTTTTCTGAAAAAACGAATGTAGCTGATTAATTCCAGAACGTTTCTTTGTGAACCTTTTCTGCGGTTGGTTTTGAAACTTGGTTGGCTTGTCAGTAAATTCTAAAAAAAGATGAATTGAGTGCTGATTGGTCTATAATTAAGTTTCGCCGATTGATACTAGTGTTACTTTAACCGAATGATACTGATCTTCACCGATTGATACTAGTGTGCTATGCCTTTACTAATTTTATTTTCAAAGCAATTTTTTGAAACTTGATTTGCCTGTCATTAAATTTGAGTGATGAATTTTAACGCTGATTAAATATGATAATTTTTCCTGTTAGTCTGAGATTTTTTTTAATTGTGATGATAAATAACAAAGATCATCTTGTGCTTTACTTTTAAGTTTCCACATTCCTCATAAAATTGTCTTCTTCCTTGAATGGCCTTTAAGTTAATTTTCATGATGGAAGGTAATGCTCATTAAATTCGATAATCATTGCTTTTAGTCTGTACGTTCATATTTAGGATGATTTAGTTTTTGTTCCTCAATCTGGATATATTTTTTCATTCTCAACACATCCTTCTTTTGTTTTGCTTTACCTTTTTCTGAAAAAAACGAATGTAGCTGATTGATTCCAGAACGTTTCTTTGTGAACCTTTTCCGCGACTGGTTGTGAAACTTGATCGGCTTATCGGTAAATTTAAATGATGAAATTTAGTGCTGAATGGCCTTTTATTAAGATTCGCCGATTGATGCTAGTGTTACTTTAACCGATTTATACTGATCTTCGCCGATTGATACTGGTGTGCTACGCTGCTAGTTTAGTTTTTTTTCAAAGCAAAGTATTGAAACTTGATTTGCCTGTCATTAAATTCGAGTGATGAAATTTAGTGCTGAATAAATATGATAACTTTTCCTGTTAGTCTGAGATTTTTTTATATTGTGATGATAAATAACAAAGATCATCTTGTGCTTTACTTTTAAGTTTCCACATTCCTCATAGAATTGTCTTCTTACTTGAATGGCCTTTAAGTTAATTTTCATGATGGAAGGTAATGCTCATTAAATTCGATAATCATTGCTTTTAGTCTGTACGTTCATATTTAGGGTGATTTAATTTTTGCTCCTCAATCTTTATATATATTTTCTTTCTGTACGCATCCTTCTTTTGTTTTGTTTTACCTTTTTCTGAAAAAACGAATGTAGCTGATTGATTCCAGAACGTTTCTTTGTGAACCTTTTCTGCGGTTGGTTTTGAAACTTGATTGGCTTATCAGCAAATTCAAAAAAAAGATGAAATTGAGTGCTGATTGGTCTATAATTAAGTTTCGCCGATTAATACTAGTGTTACTTTAACCGATTGATACTGATCTTCACCGATTGATACTAGTGTGCTATGCCGTTACTTTAATTTTATTTTCAAAGCAATTTTTTGGAACTTGATTTGCCTGTCTTTAAATTTGAGTGATGAAATTTAACGCTGATTAAATATGATAACTTTTCCTGTTAGTCTGAGATTTTTTTTAAATTGTGATGATAAATAACAAAGATCATCTTGTGCTTTACTTTTAAGTTTCCACATTCCTCATAGAATTGTCTTCTTACTTGAATGGCCTTTAAGTTATTTTTCATGATGGAAGGTAATGCTCATTAAATTCGATAATCCTTGCTTTTTGTCTGTACGTTCATATTTAGGGTGATTTAATTTTTGCTCCTCAATCTTTATATATATTTTCTTTCTCTACGCATCCTTCTTTTGTTTTGTTTTACCTTTTTCTGAAAAAACGAATGTAGCTGATTAATTCCAGAACGTTTCTTTGTGAACCTTTTCTGCGGTTGGTTTTGAAACTTGATTGGCTTGTCAGTAACTTCTAAAAAAAGATGAAATTGAGTGCTGATTGGTCTATAATTAAGTTTCGCCGATTGATACTAGTGTTACTTTAACCGAATGATACTGATCTTCACCGATTGATACTAGTGTGCTATGCCGTTACTTTAATTTTATTTTCAAAGCAATTTTTTGAAACTTGATTTGCCTGTCATTAAATTTGAAAGATGAAATTTAACGCTGATTAAATATGATAACTTTTCCTGTTAGTCTGAGATTTTTTTAAATTGTGATGATAAATAACAAAGATCATCTTGTGCTTTACTTTTAAGTTTCCACATTCCTCATAAAATTGTCTTCTTCCTTGAATGGCCTTTAAGTTAATTTTCATGATGGAAGGTAATGCTCATTAAATTCGATAATCATTGCTTTTAGTCTGTACGTTCATATTTAGGATGATTTAGTTTTTGTTCCTCAATCTGGATATATTTTTTCATTCTCAACACATCCTTCTTTTGTTTTGCTTTACCTTTTTCTGAAAAAAACGAATGTAGCTGATTGATTCCAGAACGTTTCTTTGTGAACCTTTTCCGCGACTGGTTGTGAAACTTGATCGGCTTATCGGTAAATTTAAATGATGAAATTTAGTGCTGAATGGCCTTTTATTAAGATTCGCCGATTGATGCTAGTGTTACTTTAACCGATTTATACTGATCTTCACCGATTGATACTGGTGTGCTACGCTGCTAGTTAAGTTTTTTTTTCAAAGCAAAGTATTGAAACTTGATTTGCTTGTCATTAAATTCGAGTGATGAAATTCAGTGCTGAATAAATATGATAACTTTTCCTGTTAGTCTGAGATTTTTTTAAAAATTTTTATGATAAATAAGAAAGATCATCTTGTTGTGCTTTACTTTTAAGTTTCCACATTCCCCATAGAATTGTACTCTTCTTTGAATTGCCTTTCGCCTTATGTTAATTTTCATGATGACGGTAGTGCTCATTAAATTCGATAATCCCTGATTTTAGTCTGTACGTTCATATTTAGGGTGGTTTAGTTTTTGTTTCTCAATCTGGTTATATTTTTTCATTCTTTACGCAACCTTCTTTTGTTTTGCTGTGCCTTTTTCTAAAAAATGAATTTAGTTGACTGATTCCAGAACGTTTCTTTGTGAAATTTTTCCGCTGTTGGTTTTAGTGTTCTTTGATGGTAGTTTTGTCTGATTTTCAAATCGAGGTTTTGAAACTTGATTGGCTTATCGGTAAATTCAAAAGATGAAATTTAGTGCTAATTGGCCTATAATTAAATTTCGCCGATTGAGACTAGTGGTACTTTAACCGATTGATACTGATCTTCACCGATTGATACTAGTGTGCTATGCTGCTAATTTAATTTTATTTTCAAAGCAATTTTTGAAACTTAATTTGCCTTTCATTAAATTTGAGTGATGAAATTTAGTGCTGAATAAATATGATAACTTTTCCTGTTAGTCTGAGATTTTTTTATATTGTGATGATAAATAACAAAGATCATCTTGTGCTTTACTTTTAAGTTTCCACATTCCTCATAGAATTGTCTTCTTACTTGAATGGCCTTTAAGTTAATTTTCATGAAGGAAGGTTATGCTCATTAAATTCGATAATCCTTGCTTTTTGTCTGTACGTTCTTATTTAGGGTGATTTAATTTTTGCTCCTCAATCTTGATATATTTTCTTTCTCTACGCATCCTTCTTTTGTTTTGTTTTACCTTTTTCTGAAAAAACGAATGTAGCTGATTGATTCCAGAACGTTTCTTTGTGAACCTTTTCTGCGGTTGGTTTTGAAACTTGATTGGCTTATCAGTAACTTCAAAAAAAAGATGAAATTGAGTGCTGATTGGTCTATAATTAAGTTTCGCCGATTGATACTAGTGTTACTTTAACCGAATGATACTGATCTTCACCGATTGATACTAGTGTGCTATGCCGTTACTTTAATTTTTTTTCAAAGCAATTTTTTGGAACTTGATTTGCCTGTCATTAAATTTGAGTGATGAAATTTAACGCTGATTAAATATGATAACTTTTCCTGTTAGTCTGAGATTTTTTTATATTGTGATGATAAATAACAAAGATCATCTTGTGCTTTACTTTTAAGTTTCCACATTCCTCATAGAATTGTCCTCTTACTTGAATGGCCTTTAAGTTAATTTTCATGATGGAAGGTTATGCTCATTAAATTCGATAATCCTTGCTTTTTGTCTGTACGTTCTTATTTAGGCTGATTTAATTTTTGCTCCTCAATCTTTATATATTTTCTTTCTCTACGCATCCTTCTTTTGTTTTGTTTTACCTTTTTCTGAAAAAACGAATGTAGCTGATTGATTCCAGAACGTTTCTTTGTGAACCTTTTCTGCGGTTGGTTTTGAAACTTGATTGGCTTATCAGTAACTTCAAAAAAAAGATGAAATTGAGTGCTGATTGGTCTATAATTAAGTTTCGCCGATTGATACTAGTGTTACTTTAACCGAATGATACTGATCTTCACCGATTGATACTAGTGTGCTATGCCGTTACTTTAATTTTATTTTCAAAGCAATTTTTTTAAACTTATTTGCCTGTCATTAAAATTGAGTGATGAAATTTAACGCTAATTAAATATGATAACTTTTCCTGTTAGTCTGAGATTTTTTTAAATTGTGATGATAAATAACAAAGATCATCTTGTGCTTTACTTTTAAGTTTCCACATTCCTCATAAAATTGTCTTCTTTCTTGAATGGCCTTTAAGTTAAATTTCATGATGGAAGGTAATGCTCATTAAATTCGATAATCATTGCCTTTAGTCTGTACGTTCATATTTAGAATGATTTAGTTTTTGTTCCTCAATCTGGATATATTTTTTCATTCTCAACACATCCTTCTTTTGTTTTGCTTTACTTTTTTCTGAAAAAAACGAATGTAGCTGATTGATTCCAGAAAGTTTCTTTGTGAACCTTTTCTGTGACTGGTTTTGAAACTTGATCGGCTTATCGGTAAATTTAAGTGATGAAATTTACTGCTGAATGGCCCATTATTAAATTTCGCCGATTGATGCTAGTGTTACTTTAACCGATTTATACTGATCTTCACCGATTGATACTAGTGTGCTACGCTGCTAGTTTAGTTTTATTTTCAAAGCAAAGTATTGAAACTTGATTTGCCTGTCATTAAATTCGAGTGATGAAATTCAGTGCTGAATAAATATGGTAACTTTTCCTGTTAGTCTGAGATTTTTTTAAATTGTGATGATAAATAACAAAGATCATCTTGTTGTGCTTTACTATTAAGTTTCCACATTCCCCATAGAATTGTACTCTTCCTTGAATTGCTTTTGGCCTTATGTTAATTTTCATGATGACGGTAGTGCTCATTAAATTCGATAATCCTTGCTTTTAGTCTGTACGTTCATGTTTAGTGTGGTTTAGTTTGTTTCTCAATCTGGATGTATTTTTTCATTCTCTACGCATCCTTCTTTTGTTTTGCTGTACCTTTTTCTAAAAAATGAATTTAGTTGACTGATTCCAGAACGATTCCAGAAATTTTTCCGCTGTTGGTTTTAGTGTTCTTTGATGGTGCTTTTGTCTGATTTTCAAAGCGAGGTTTTGAAACTTGATTGGCTTATCGGTAAATTCAAAAGATGAAATTTAGTGCTAATTGGCCTATAATTAAGTTTCGCCGATTGATACTAGTGTTACTTTAACCGATTGATACTGATCTTCACCGATTGATACTAGTGTGCTATGCTGCTAGTTTAATTTTATTTTCAAAGCAATTTTTGAAACTTGATTTGCCTGTCATTAAATTTGAGTGATGAAATTTAGTGCTGAATAAATATGATAACTTTTCCTGTTAGTCTGAGATTTTTTTATATTGTGATGATAAATAACAAAGATCCTCTTGTTGTGCTTTACTTTTAAGTTTCCACATTCCTCATATAATTGTTTTCTTCCTTGAATGGCCTTTAAGTTGTTTTTCATGATGGAAGGTAATGCTCATTAAATTCGATAATCCTTGCTTTTAGTCTGTACGTTCATATTTAGGGTGATTTAATTTTTGTTCCTCAATCTTGATATATTTTTTCTCTCTCTACTTATCCTTCTTTTGTTTTGCTTTACCTTTTTCTGAAAAAATGAATGTAGCTGATTGATTCCAGAACGTTTCTTTGTGAACTTTTTCCGCGATTGGTTTTAGTGTGCTTTGCTGCTAGTTTTGTCTGATTTTCAAAGCGGGGTTTTGAAACTTGGTTGGCTTATCGGTAAATTTGAATGATGAAATTTAGTGCTGATTGGCCTATAATTAAGTTCCTTCATTTGATACCAGTGTTACTTTAACCGATTGATACTGATCTTCACCGATTGATACTAGTGTGCTATGCTGCTAGTTTATTTTTATTTTCAAAGCAATTTTTGAAACTTGATTTGCCTGTCATTAAATTTGAGTGATGAAATTTAGTGCCGAATGAATATGATAACTTTTCCTGTTAGTCTGAGTTTTTTTAAATTGTGATGATAAATAACAAAGATCATCTTGTTGTGCTTTACTTTTAAGTTTCCATATTCCTCATAGAATTGTCTTCTTCCTTGAATGGCCTTTAAATTGTTTTTCATGATGGAAGGTAATGCTCTTTAAATTCGATAATACTTGCTTTTAGTCTGTACGTTCATATTTAGGGTGATTTATTTTTTGTTCCTCAATCTTGACATATATTTTTTCTCTACGCGTCCTTCTTTTGTTTCGCTTTATCTTTTCTGAAAAAATGAATGTAGCTGATTGATTCCAGAACGTTTCTTTGTGAACTTTTTCCGCGATTGGTTTTAGTGTGCTTTGCTCCTAGTTTAGTTTTATTTCCAAAGCAAGGTATTGAAACTTAATTTGTGCTTGCGCGTTAGCAATCAGTCGGAAAAATTCAATGTTTCTTTATGATGATTTTCTCAGCTCACTCTGATTTAAACTGATTACATGGAATTTCTGATTGTACACTTAGGTGTAACTAGCTCATTTATCTGGTTTTCGCTGTGATATTTTTAACGTGCTGATTATTGCTTTTGCTTGTTCGATTTCTGCCTCAAATGCTGTCCTTCGGTTCATTTAACAAAAACTTTTTAGAGAGATGGTTGACCTATCTTCATTCTTCCTCATCTTCATTCTTCCTCATTCATCTTCATTTTTCCGATAAATTTTTTTAAAATGATTTCAACTACGATATTTTCTTTTGCTCGCTGATGCATGATGAAGTGTGATCTGATTATCAAGGTCTGTAAGTTATAAGAAAATATTTAATCTTTTTTGTTCAATTGAATTTTAGCTGCTCATTTTGATATTGCTGGGTCTTGTTTCCTTTTTGAATGGTTTTTCCAAGTTTATTGACTATGAGAGATTAAAAAATCAGCCATGTTTTTCTGCGATGGTTAACCTGATTTTTTGTTTCGCTCATTTTATTTCTTGAGCTATTAGCGGAGATTTATGTTTTTTTTGTGGAGATAGTTGATCTTTACCATTTGATTTGGTGCTATTTTTTTAAATGACAATTTTGAGCATGTTCATAGTTTTTTTCCTGGGTTTGGGTATAGTTTTCTCTGATTCAGTTAGATGATTTATATTTTTTGATTGGCTTTCGATAAAATAGGATAGTTTTGATTTTGTCTTGAAATGCTAGTTTTTGATGAATATTTTTTGTTTTTGGCGTCTGATTTTTTGACATTTTTAATGGTATTTCAGTGGTTTCTGATTGTTGATTTTAATTGATTTGGTATTTGTTATTCTGTTTGACCGCAGATTTTAGTTAAACTATGTGCATGTGCCTTAGCAGTCAGTCGGAAAAAATCAATGTTTGCTTATGATGAATTTCTCAGCTCACTCTGGTTTAACTTGATTACTTGGCAGTTCTGAATGTATATTTAGTTGTAACTAGCTCACTTAGCCGGTTTTTGCTGTGAGATTTTTAACGTGCTGCTTATTGCTGTTGCTTGTTCGATTTTTGTCGTAAATGCAGTTTTTCTGTTAATTTTCCAAAATTTTCATTTTAGTTTAAGTTTAGGGTTTTAGTTTAAGTTTGTGCTTGCGCCTTAGCAGTCAGTCGGAAAAAATTCAATGTTTCTTTATGATGAATTTCTCAGCTCACTCTGATTTAAACTGATTAAATGGAAGTTCTGATTGTAGACTTAGATGTAACCAGCTCATATAGCCGGTTTTTGCTGAGAGATTTTTACGTGCTGATTATTGCTTTTGCTGGTTCGATTAATGCCTTAAATGCTGTCCTTCTATTCATTTAAAAAAAACTTTTTAGAGAGATGATTGACTTATCCTCAATCTGGTTAAAATGTGTTATCTTAAATTTTCTGTTCTATTTTTGAGCCATTTTTGATGGTTTTAATTACAAATCTAGATTCGCTATTGAACTGTTTGTTTCGAAACGAATTATAGTTTTTTCCGATAAATTTTTAAAACGATTTCAACTACGATATATTTTTTTGCTCGCTGATGCATGATGAAGTGTGATCTGATTATCAAGGTCTGTAAGTTATAAGGAATTACTTAATCTTTTTTGTTCAATTGAATTTTAGCTGCTCATTATGATATTGCTGGGTCTTGTTTCCTTTTTGAATGGTTTTTCCAAGTTTTTTGACTATGAGAGATTAAAAAATCAGCCATGTTTTTCTGCGATAGTTAACCTGATTTTTTGTTTCGCTCATTTTATTTCTTGAGCTATTAGCGGAGATTTATGTTTTTTTGTGGAGATAGTTGATCTTTACCATTTGATTTGGTGCTATTTTTTTATATGACAATTTTGAGCATGTTCATAGTTTTTTTCCTGCGTTTGGGTATAGTTTTCTCTGATTCAGTTGGATGATTTATATTTTTTGATTGTGGCTTTCGATAAAATAGGATAGTTTTGATTTCGTCTTGAAATGCTAGTTTTTGATGAATATTTCTTTGTTTTTGGCGTCTGATTTTTTGACATTTTTAATGGTATTTCAGTGGTTTCTGATTGTTGATTTTAATTGATTTGGTATTTGTTATTCTGTTTGACCGCAGATTTTAGTTAAACTATGTGCATGCGCCTTAGCAGTCAGTCGGAAAAAATCAATGTTTGCTTATGATGAATTTCTCAGCTCACTCTGGTTTAACTTGATTACTTGGCAGTTCTGAATGTATATTTAGTTGTAACTAGCTCACTTAGCCGGTTTTTGCTGTGAGATTTTTAACGTGCTGCTTATTGCTGTTGCTTGTTCGATTTTTGTCGTAAATGCAGTTTTTCTGTTATTTTTCCAAAAATTTCATTTTAGTTTAAGTTTAGGATTTTAGTTTAAGTTTGTGCTTGCGCCTTAGCAGTCAGTCGGAAAAAATTCAATGTTTCTATATGATGAATTTCTCAGCTCACTCTGATTTAAACTGATTACATGGAAGTTATGATTGTACCTAGCTCACATAGCCGGGTTTTGCTGTGAGATTTTTCAACGTGCTGCTTATTGCTGTTGCTTGTCGATTTCTGTCGTAAATGCTGTTTTTCTGATCAATTTTCCAAAAATTTGATTTCAGTTTAAGTTGAAGATTTTGGTTAAGGTTTGTGCTTGCGCCTTAACAGTCAGTCGGAAAAAATTTAATGTTTCTTTATGATGAATTTCTCAGCTCACTCTGAATTAAACTGATTAAATGGAAGTTCTGATTGTAGACTTAGATGTAACCAGCTCATATAGCCGGTTTTCGCTGAGAGATTTTTACGTGCTGATTATTGCTTTTGCTGGTTCGATTAATGCCTTAAATGCTGTCCTTCTATTCATTAAAAAAAATCTTTTTAGAGAGATGATTGACTTATCCTCAATCTGGTTAAAATGTGTTATCTTAATTTTTCTGTTCTATTTTTGAGCCATTTTTGATGGTTTTAATTACAAATCTAGATTCGCTATTGAACTGTTTGTTTCGAAACGAATTATAGTTTTTTCCGATAAATTTTTAAAACGATTTCAACTACGATATATTTTTTTGCTCGCTGATGCATGATGAAGTGTGATCTGATTATCAAGGTCTGTAAGTTATAAGGAATTATTTAATCTTTTTTGTTCAATTGAATTTTAGCTGCTCATTATGATATTGCTGGGTCTTGTTTCCTTTTTGAATGGTTTTTCCAAGTTTTTTGACTATGAGAGATTAAAAAATCAGCCATGTTTTTCTGCGATGGTTAACCTGATTTTTTGTTTCGCTCATTTTATTTCTTGAGCTATTAGCGGAGATTTATGTTTTTTTGTGGAGATAGTTGATCTTTACCATTTGATTTGGTGCTATTTTTTTATATGACAATTTTGAGCATGTTCATAGTTTTTTTCCTGCGTTTGGGTATAGTTTTCTCTGATTCAGTTGGATGATTTATATTTTTTGATTGTGGCTTTCGATAAAATAGGATAGTTTTGATTTCGTCTTGAAATGCTAGTTTTTGATGAATATTTCTTTGTTTTTGGCGTCTGATTTTTTGACATTTTTAATGGTATTTCAGTGGTTTCTGATTGTTGATTTTAATTGATTTGGTATTTGTTATTCTGTTTGACCGCAGATTTTAGTTAAACTATTTGCATGCGCCTTAGCAGTCAGTCGGAAAAAATCAATGTTTGCTTATGATGAATTTCTCAGCTCACTCTGATTTAACTTGATTACTTGGCAGTTCTGAATGTATATTTAGTTGTAACTAGCTCACTTAGCCGGTTTTTGCTGTGAGATTTTTAACGTGCTGCTTATTGCTGTTGCTTGTTCGATTTTTGTCGTAAATGCAGTTTTTCTGTTAATTTTCCAAAAATTTTATTTTAGTTTAAGTTTAGGATTTTAGTTTAAGTTTGTGCTTGCGCCTTAGCAGTCAGTCGGAAAAAATTCAATGTTTCTCTATGATGAATTTCTCAGCTCACTCTGATTTAAACTGATTACATGGAAGTTCTGATTGTACCTAGCTCACATAGCCGGGTTTTGCTTCGAGATTTTTCAACGCGCTGCTTATTGCTGTTGCTTGTTCGATTTCTGTCGTAAATGCTGATTTTCTGTACAATTTTCCAAAATTTTGATTTCAGTCTTAGTTGAAGATTTTAGTTAAGGTTTGTGCTTGCGCCTTAACAGTCAGTCGAAAAAAGTTTAATGTTTCTTTATGATGAATTTCTCAGCTCACTCTGATTTAAACTGATTACATGGAAGTTCTGATTGTACACTTAGGTGTAACTAGCTCATATAGCCGGTTTTCGCTGTGAGATTTTTAACGTGCTGATTATTGCTTTTGCTTGTTCGATTTCTGCCTTAAATGCTGTCCTTCGGTTCATTTAAAAAAAAACTTTTTAGAGAGATGATTGACTTATCCTCAATCTGGTTGAAATGTGTTATCTCAAACCTTCTGTTCTGTTTTTGAGCCGTTTTTCGGTGGTTTTAGTTACAAATCTAGATTCGCTATTGAACTGCCTGTTTCGGAACATATGATAGTTTTTTCCAATAATATTTTTAAATGATTTCATCGACGGTATTTTCTTTTGCTCGCTGATACATGATGAAGTGCGATCTGATTATCAAGGTCTGTAAGCTACAAGAAATTATATAATCATTTTTGTTCAATTGAATTTTGCTGCTCATTATGATATTGCTGGGTCTTGTTTCCTTTTTGAATGGTTTTTCAAAGTTTATTGACTATGAGAGATTAAAAAAATCTGCCATGTTTTTGTGCGATGGTTAACCCGATTTTTGATTTCGCTCACTTCAATTTTTTGAGCAATTAGCGGAGATTTATGTTTTTTTGTGGAGATAGTTGATCATTACCATTTGATTTGGTGCTATTTTTTTAAATGACAATTTTGAGCATGTTCATTGCTTTTTCCTGCTTTTGGGTATAGTTTTCTCTGATTCAGTTTGAGGGTTTATATTTTTTGATTTGGCTTGCAATAAAGTAGGATAGTTTTGGTTTCGTCTTGAAATGCTAGTTTTTGATGCTTATTTTTTGTTTTTGGCGTCTGATTTTTTGACATTTGTACTAGTATTTCAGTGGTTTCTGGTTGTTGATTTTAATTGACTTATTTTTTGTTATTCTGTTTGACCGCAGTTTTTAGTTTAACTATGTGCATGCGCCTTAGCAGTGAGTCGACAAAATTCAATGTTTCCTTATGATGAATTTCTCAGCTCACTCTGATTTAACTTCATTTAGAATGTTCATTTAGTTATAACTAGCTCACATAGCCGGTTTTTGCTCTGAGATTTTTAACGGATAGCCTATTGCTGTTGCTTGTTCGATTTATGCCTTGAATCTAAAATGTCCTTCGGTTCATTTAAAAAAACTTTTTAGAGAGATGATTGACTTATCCTCAATCTGGTTAAAATGTGTTATCTCAAACCTTCTGTTCTTTTTTTGAGCCAGTTTTGGTGGTTTAAATTACAACTCTAGATTCGCTATTGATTTTCCTGTTTCGAAACGAAATATAGTTTTTTTCCAATCATATTTTTAATGAATTTCAACTACGATTCTTTTTTAGCTTGCTGATACTCGATGAAATGTGATCTGATTATCAAGGTCTGTAAGTTATAAGAAATTATTTATCGATTTATGTTAATTTGAATTTTCGCTGCTCATTATGATATTGATGGGTCTTTTTCCTTTTTGAACGGTTTTTCAAAAGTGTATTGACTTTGAGTGATATAAAAAGAATCAGCCTTGTTTGTGTTCGATGGTCAACCCGATTTTGGATTTCGCTCCTTTTGTTTCTCGCAATTAGCGGAGAATGGTTTTTTTGTGGAAATTGTTGTTCTTTTCCATTTGATATGGTGCTGTTTGACAGTGATGTTCATGGTTTTTTCCTGCTTTCTGGGTATAGTTTTCTCTGATTCAATTGGATGATTTGTAGTTTTCAATTGTGGCTTGTGATAAAATAGGATAGTTTTGATTTCGTCTTGAATGCTAATTTTTGATGCTTATTTTTTGTTTTCGGCGTCTGATTTTTTGACATTTGTAACTGTATTTCAGTGGTTTCTCGTTGTTGATATTAATTGAATTGGTTTTTGTTGTTTTGTTTGACCGCAGTTTTTAGTTTAACTATGTGCATGTGCCATAGCAGTCAGTGGGGGAAAAAATCAATGATTCCTAATGATGAATTTCTCAGCTCACTCTGGTTTAACTTGATTACTTGGCAGTTCTGAATGTACATTTAGATGTAAATAGCTCACATAGCCGGTTTTTGCTGTTAGATTTTAAACGTGTTGCTTGTTCAATTTCTGTCGTAAATGCTGTTTTTCTGTTCAATTTTCCAAAAATTTGATTGCAGTTTAAGTTTAAGATTTTAGTTAAGGTTTGTGCTTGCGCCTTAACAGTCAGTCGGAAAAAATTAAATGTTTCTTTATGATGAGTTTCTCAGCTCACTCTGATTTAAATTGATTACATGGAAGTTCTGATTGTACACTTAGGTGTAACTAGCTCATATAGCCGGTTTTTTGCTGGTTCGATTTCTGCTTTAAATGCTGTCCTTCGGTTCATTTAAAAATAATCTTTTTAGAGAGATGGTTGACTTATCCTCAATCTGGTTTAAATGTGTTATCTCAAACTTTCTGTTCTGGTTATGGTTTTTTGCTGGTTTTAATTTCAAATCTAGATTTGCTATTGATTTTCCTGTTTCGAAACGAATTATAGTTTTTTTCCAATCATAATTTTTAATGATTTAAACTACAATGTTCTGTTATGCTCGCTGATACCTGATTAATTGTGATTAAATTATAAAGGTCTGTAAGTAATAAGGATTTTTTTTGATGTCTTGTTTCCTTTTTGAACGGTTTTTCGAAGTGTATTGACTAAGAGAGATAATTAAAAAATCAGCCAAGCTTGTGCTGGATGGTTAACCGTATTTTTTGACTTTGCTCATTTTATTTGTTGGGAAATTAGCGGCGAAAGATGTTTCAACTGTGGAGATTGTTGATCTTTTCCATTTGATTTGTTGCTGTTTATTTTTTAACGGTATTTTTCAGGGTGTTCTTGGTTAAATCGAAACTTTGGGAATAGTTTTCTCTGATTCATTTAGATGGTTTATAAATTTGGGTTGTGAGAAAATCGGTTTTTTATTCAGTCTTGCAATGCTAGTTTTTTTGCTGCTTGTTTTTTGTTTCTGGTGTCTGATTCTTTTTCGCATTTGTAATGGTAGCTCACTTATTTCCGATTTTTGATTCTGTTATGGAAAAAAGGTTTGCTTCATTCTTAGTAATTGCTTGCGCAGTAGCAGTCAGTCGAAAAATTGACATGTTTCGATTGATGAACTTCTCAGCTCACTCTTATTTGACTTGAATTCTTGGAAGTTCTGATTGTTTTTTGGCGACACTAGCTCTAGCTCATATAGTCTATTTCGTCGTATAAGATTTCATTAATGTGCTACTAATTGTTGCTGTTGATTAATCGATTTCTGGTAGTAAGTGCTGTTCTTCCATTCACTTGAGTAAATTTAGTGCTGTGCTCTGGTTTAGTGTAGTGATTGCTTTTTTCTTTTTGAAACGGCAATTCTTAGCGTGTTTTCGGTTGATTCCACGTTTTGGTTTTAGTATTTTCTGACTCAGTTGGATGGATCAAAATAGTTGATTGTGGGTTTTGTGGAAAAAATGATGTCACTTTTTGGTTTCATCTAGCATTATTAATTTTTGTTGCTTACTTTTGTTTTTATTGTGATCTGTATGGTAGCTCACTTATTTTCGAAACGTTGATTCTTTTTTGAAATAAAATTTGCTTGCAGACTTTGTTCTAAGTAAGTGCCTGTGCAATAGCAGTCAGTCGAAAAAATGATGTATTTCCGAATGATGAGTTTCTCAGCTCATTCTGATTTGACTTGATTACTTGGCAGTTCTGAATGTACATTTAGTTTTAACTAGCTCACATAGCCGGGTTTTGCTCTGTGATTTTAAAAGTGCTGCTTATTGCTTTTGTTTGTTCGATTTCTGTCGTAAATGCTGTTTTTCTGTTCAATTTTGCAAAAATTTGATTTCATTTTATGTTTGGGATTTTAGTTTAAATTTGTGCTTGCGCCTTAGCAGTCAGTCGGAAAAAATTCAATGTTTCCTTATGGTGAGTTTGTCAGCTCACTCTGATTTAAACCGATTACATGGAAGTTCTGGTTGTAACTAGCTCACATAGCCGGTTTTTGCTGTGAAATTTTGAGCGTGCTGCTTATTGCTGTTGCTTGTTCGTTTTCTGTCGTAAATGCTGTTTTTCTGTTAATTTTCCAAAAATTTGATTTCAGTCTTAAGTTGAAGATTTTAGTTAAGGTATGTGCTTGCGCCTTAGCAGTCAGTCGGAAAAAATTCATTGTTTCTTTATGATGAATTTATAGCTCACTCTGATTTAAACCGATTACATGGAAGTTCTGATTGTGCATTTAGTTATAACTAGCTCCCATAGCCGGTTTTTGCTGTGAGATTTTTAACGTGCCGCTTATTGCTGTTGCTTGTTCGATTTCTGTCGTAAATGCTGTTTTTCTGTTATTTTTCCAAAAACTTGATTTCATTCTAAGTTGAAGATTTTAGTAAAGGTTTGTGCATGCGCCTTAGCAGTCAGTCGGAAAAAAATCAATGTTTCTTTATGATGATTTTCTCAGCTCACTCTGATTTAACTTGATTACTTGGCAGTACTGAATGTACATTTAGTTGTTACTAGCTCACATAGCCGGTTTTAATGTGAGATTGTCAACGTGCTGCTTATTGCTGTTGCTTGTTCAATTTCTGTCGTAAATGCTGTTTTTCTGTTATTTCCAAAAATTTGATTTTAGTTTAAGTTTTTGGTTTAAGTCGGAGATTTTAGTTAAGGTTTGTGCTTGCGCCTTAACAGTCAGTCGGAAAAAAATCAATGTTTCCTTATGATGAATTTCTCAGCTCACTCTGATTTAATTTGATTACTTGGCAGTTTTGAATGTACATTTAGTTGTAACTAGCTCACATAGCCGGTTTTGCTGTGAGATTTTCAACGTGCTGCTTATTGCTGTTGCTTGTTCGATCTCTGTCGTACATGCAGTTTCTGTTAATTTTCCAAAAATTTGATTTCAGTCTAAGTTGAAGATTTTAGTAAAGGTTTGTGCATGCGCCTTAGCAGTCAGTCGGAAAAAAATCAATGTTTCCTTATGATGAATTTTTAGCTCACTCTGATTTAAACCGATTACATGGAAGTTCTGATTGTACATATAGTTGTAACTAGCTCATATAGCCGGTTTTTGCTGTTAGATTTTTAACGTGCTGCTTATTGCTGTTGCTTGTTCGATCTCTGTCGTACCTGCAGTTTCTCTGTTAATTTTCCAAAAATTTGATTTCAGTCTAAGTTGAAGGTTTTAGTAAAGGTTTGTGCATGCGCCTTAGCAGTCAGTCGGAAAAAATCAATGTTTCTTTATGATGATTTTCTCAGCTCACTCTGATTTAACTTGATTACTTGGCAGTACTGAATGTACATTTAGTTGTTACTAGCTCACATAGCCGGTTTTAATGTGAGATTTTCAACGTGCTGCTTTTTGCTGTTGCTTGTTCGATTTCTGTCGTAAATGCTGTTTTTCTGTTCAATTTTGCAAAAATTTGATTTCATTTTATGTTTGGGATTTTAGTTTAAATTTGTGCTTGCGCCTTAGCAGTCAGTCGGAAAAAATTCAATGTTTCCTTATGGTGAGTTTGTCAGCTCACTCTGATTTAAACCGATTACATGGAAGTTCTGGTTGTAACTAGCTCACATAGCCGGTTTTTGCTGTGAAATTTTGAGCGTGCTGCTTATTGCTGTTGCTTGTTCGTTTTCTGTCGTAAATGCTGTTTTTCTGTTAATTTTCCAAAAATTTGATTTCAGTCTTAAGTTGAAGATTTTAGTTAAGGTATGTGCTTGCGCCTTAGCAGTCAGTCGGAAAAAATTCATTGTTTCTTTATGATGAATTTATAGCTCACTCTGATTTAAACCGATTACATGGAAGTTCTGATTGTACATTTAGTTATAACTAGCTCCCATAGCCGGTTTTTGCTGTGAGATTTTTAACGTGCCGCTTATTGCTGTTGCTTGTTCGATTTCTGTCGTAAATGCTGTTTTTCTGTTATTTTTCCAAAAACTTGATTTCATTCTAAGTTGAAGATTTTAGTAAAGGTTTGTGCATGCGCCTTAGCAGTCAGTCGGAAAAAAATCAATGTTTCTTTATGATGATTTTCTCAGCTCACTCTGATTTAACTTGATTACTTGGCAGTACTGAATGTACATTTAGTTGTTACTAGCTCACATAGCCGGTTTTAATGTGAGATTGTCAACGTGCTGCTTATTGCTGTTGCTTGTTCAATTTCTGTCGTAAATGCTGTTTTTCTGTTATTTCCAAAAATTTGATTTTAGTTTAAGTTTTTGGTTTAAGTCGGAGATTTTAGTTAAGGTTTGTGCTTGCGCCTTAACAGTCAGTCGGAAAAAAATCAATGTTTCCTTATGATGAATTTCTCAGCTCACTCTGATTTAATTTGACTACTTGGCAGTTTTGAATGTACATTTAGTTGTAACTAGCTCACATAGCCGGTTTTGCTGTGAGATTTTCAACGTGCTGCTTATTGCTGTTGCTTGTTCGATCTCTGTCGTACATGCAGTTTCTGTTAATTTTCCAAAAATTTGATTTCAGTCTAAGTTGAAGATTTTAGTAAAGGTTTGTGCATGCGCCTTAGCAGTCAGTCGGAAAAAAATCAATGTTTCCTTATGATGAATTTTTAGCTCACTCTGATTTAAACCGATTACATGGAAGTTCTGATTGTACATATAGTTGTAACTAGCTCATATAGCCGGTTTTTGCTGTTAGATTTTTAACGTGCTGCTTATTGCTGTTGCTTGTTCGATCTCTGTCGTACCTGCAGTTTCTCTGTTAATTTTCCAAAAATTTGATTTCAGTCTAAGTTGAAGGTTTTAGTAAAGGTTTGTGCATGCGCCTTAGCAGTCAGTCGGAAAAAATCAATGTTTCTTTATGATGATTTTCTCAGCTCACTCTGATTTAACTTGATTACTTGGCAGTACTGAATGTACATTTAGTTGTTACTAGCTCACATAGCCGGTTTTAATGTGAGATTTTCAACGTGCTGCTTTTTGCTGTTGCTTGTTCGATTTCTGTCGTAAATGCTGTTTTTCTGTTATTTCCAAAAATTTGATTTTAGTTTAAGTTTTTGGTTTAAGTCGAAGATTTTAGTTAAGGTTTGTGCTTGCGCCTTAACAGTCAGTCGAAAAAAAATCAATGTTTCCTTATGATGAATTTCTCAGCTCACTCTGATTTAATTTGATTACTTGGCAGTTTTGAATGTACATTTAGTTGTAACTAGCTCACATAGCCGGTTTTGCTGTGAGATTTTCAACGTGCTGCTTATTGCTGTTGCTTGTTCGATTTCTGTCGTAAATGCTGTTGTTCTGTTTTTTCCAAAAACTTGATTTTAGTTTAAGTTTAGGATTTTAGTTAAAGTTTGTGCTTGCGCCTTAGCAGTCAATCGGAAAAAAATCAATGTTTCTTTTTGAAAAATTTCTCAGCTCACTCTGATTTAAACTGATTACATGGAAGTTCTGATTGTACCTAGCTCGCATAGCCGGGTTTTGCTGTGAGATTTTTTAACGTGCTGCTTATTGATGTTGCTTGTTCGATTTCTGTCGAAAATGCTGTTTTCTGTTCAATTTTCCAAAAATTTGATTTCAGTCTAAGTTGAAGATTTTAGTTAAGGTTTGTGCTTGCGCCTTAACAGTCAGTCGGACAAAAATCAATGTTTCCTTATGATGAATTTCTCAGCTTACTCTGATTTAACTTGATTACTTGGCAGTTTTTAATGTACATTTAGTTGTAACTAGCTCATATAGCCGGTTTTTGCTGTTAGATTTTTAACGTGCTGCTTATTGCTGTTGCTTGTTCGATTTCTGTCGTACATGCAGTTTCTCTGTTAATTTTCCAAAAATTTGATTTCAGTCCAAGTTGAAAATTTTAGTTAAGGTTTGTGCATGCGCCTTAGCAGTCAGTCGGAAAAAAATCAACGTTTCCTTATGATGAATTTCTCAGCTCATTCTGATTCAACTTGATTACTTGGCAGTTCTGAATTAACATTTAGTTGTAACTAGCTCACATAGCCGGTTTTTGCTGTGAGATTTTTAACGTGCTGCTTCTTGCTGTTGCTTGTTCGATTTCTGTCGTAAATGCAGTTTTTCTGTTAATTTTCTCGATTTCTGTCGTAAATGCAGTTTTTCTGTTAATTTTCAAAAAATTTGATTTGTTTAAGTTTAGGATTTTAGTTTAAGTTTGTGTTTGCTCCTTAGCAGTCAGTCGGAAAACATTCAATGTTTCTTTATGATGAATTTCTCAGCTCACTCTGATTTAAACTGATTACATGGAAGTTCTGATTGTACCTAGCTCACATAGCCGGGTTTTCGTGTGAGATTTTTTAACGTGCTGCTTATTGCTGTTGCTTGTTCGATTTCTGTCGTAAATGCTGTTTTTCTGTTCATTTTTCCAAAAATTTGATTTCAGTCTAAGTTGAAGTTTTTAGTTAAGGTTTGTGCTTTCGCCTTAATGGTCAGTCGGAAAAAAATCAACGTTTCCTTATGATGATTTTCTCAGCTCACTCTGATTTAACATGATTACTGGGCAGTTCTGAATGTACGTTTAGTTTTAACTAGCTCACATAGCCGGTTTTTGCTGTGAGAATTTTAACGTGCTGCTTTTTGCTGTTGCTTGTTCGATTTCTGTCGTAAATGCTGTTTTTCTGTTAATTTTCCAAAAATTTGATTTTAGTTAAAGTTTAGGATTTTAGTTAAGGTTTGTGCTTGCGCCTTAACAGTCAGTAGGAAAAAAATCAATGTTTCCTTATGATGAATTTCTCAGCTCACTCTGATTTAACTTGATTACTTGGCAGTTTTGAATGTACATTTAGTTGTACCTAGCTCACATAGCCGGTTTTTGCTGTGAGAATTTTAACGTGCTGCTTATTGCTGTTGCTTGTTTGATTTCTGTCGTAAATGCTGTTTTTCTGTACAATTTTCCAAAAATTTGATTTCAGTTTAAGTTGAAGATTTTAGTTACGGTTTGTGCTTGCGCCTTAGCATTCAGTCGGAAAAAATTCAATGTTTCTTTATGATGAATTTCTCAGCTCACTCTGATTTAAACCGATTACATGGAAGTTCTGATTGTACATATAGTTGTAACTAGCTCATATAGCCGGTTTTTGCTGTTAGATTGTTAACGTGCTGCTTATTGCTGTTGCTTGTTCGATCTCTGTCGTACATGCAGTTTCTCTGTTAATTTTCCAAAAATTTGATTTCAGTCCAAGTTGAAAATTTTAGTTAAGGTTTGTGCATGCGCCTTAGCAGTCAGTCGGAAAAAAATCAATGTTTCCTTATGATGAATTTCTCAGCTCACTCTGATTCAACTTGATTACTTGGCAGTTCTGAATGTACATTTAGTTGTAACTAGCTCACATAGCCGGTTTTTGCTGTTAGATTTTTAACGTGCTGCTTCTTGCTGTTGCTTGTTCGATTTCTGTCGTAAATGCAGTTTTTCTGTTAATTTTTAAAAAATTTGATTTGTTTAAGTTTAGGATTTTAGTTTAAAATTGTGCTTGCGCCTTAGCAGTCAGTCGGAAAACATTCAATGTTTCTTTATGATGAATTTCTCAGCTCACTCTGATTTAAACTGATTACATGGAAGTTCTGATTGTACCTAGCTCACATAGCCGGGTTTTGCTGTGAGATTTTTTAACGTGCTGCTTATTTCTGTTGCTTGTTCGATTTCTGTCGTAAATGCAGTTTTTCTGTTCAATTTTCCAAAAATTCGATTGCAGTCTAAGTTGAAGATTTTAGTTAAGGTTTGTTCTTGCGCCTTAATGGTCAGTCGGAAAAAAATCAACGTTTCCTTATGATGAATTTCTCAGCTCACTCTGATTTAACTTGATTACTTGGCAGTTTTGAATGTACATTTAGTTGTACCTAGCTCACATAGCCGGTTTTTGCTGTGAGAATTTTAACGTGCTGCTTTTTGCTGTTGCTTGTTCGATTTCTGTCGTAAATGCTGTTTTTCTGTTAATTTTCCAAAAATTTGATTTTAGTTTAAGTTGAGGATTTTAGTTAAGGTTTGTGCTTGCGCCTTAACAGTCAGTATGAAAAAAATCAATGTTTCCCTATGATGAATTTCTCAGCTCACTCTGATTTAACTTGATTACTTGGCAGTTTTGAATGTACATTTAGTTGTACCTAGCTCACATAGCCGGTTTTTGCTGTGAGAATTTTAACGTGCTGCTTATTGCTGCTGCTTGTTCGATTTCTGTCGTAAATGGTTTTTTTCTGTTAATTTTCCAAAAATTTGATTTTAGTTTAAGTTTAGGATTTTAGTTAAGGTTTGTGCTTCCGCCTTAACAGTCAGTAGGAACAAAATCAATGTTTCCTTATGATGAATTTCTCAGCTCACTCTGATTTAAACTGATTACATGGAATTTATGATTGTACCTAGCTCACATAGCCGGGTTTTGCTGTGAGATTTTTTAACGTGCTGCTTATTTCTGTTGCTTGTTCGATTTCTGTCGTAAATACTGTTTTTCTGTTCAATTTTCCAAAAATTCGATTTCAGTCTAAGTTGAAGATTTTAGTTAAGGTTTGTGCTTGCGCCTTAATGGTCAGTCGGAAAAAAATCAACGTTTGCTTATGATGAATTTCTCAGCTCACTCTGATTTAACTTGATTACTTGACAGTTTTGAATGTACATTTAGTTGTACCTAGCTCACATAGCCGGTTTTTGCTGTGAGAATTTTAACGTGCTGCTTTTTGCTGTTGCTTGTTCGATTTCTGTCGTAAATGCTGTTTTTCTGTTTATTTTCCAAAAATTTGATTTTAGTTTAAGTTAAGGATTTTAGTTAAGGTTTGTGCTTGCGCCTTAACAGTCAGTAGGAAAAAAATCAATGTTTCCTTATGATGAATTTCTCAGCTCACTCTGATTTAACTTGATTACTTGGCAGTTTTGAATGTACATTTAGTTGTACCTAGCTCACATAGCCGGTTTTTGCTGTGAGACCTTTAACGTGCTGCTAATTGCTGTTGCTTGTTCGATTTCTGTCGTAAATGCAGTTTTTCTGTTAATTTTCCAAAAATTTGATTTTAGTTTAAGTTTAGGATTTTAGTTAAGGTTTGTACTTCCGCCTTAACAGTCAGTAGGAACAAAATCAATGTTTCCTTATGATGAATTTCTCAGCTCACTCTGATTTAACTTGATTACTTGGCAGTTTTGAATGTACATTTAGTTGTACCTAGCTCACATAGCCGGTTTTTGCTCTGAGATTTTTCAACGTGCTGCTTATTGCTGTTGCTTGTTCGATTTTTGTCGTAATTGCTGTTTTCCTGCTAATTTTCCAAAAATTTGATTTTTGTTTAAGTTTTGGATTGAAGTTAAGGTTTGTGCTTGCGCCATAACAGTCTGGAGGAAAAAAATCAATGTTTCCTTATGATGAATTTCTCAGCTCACTCTGATTTAACTTGATTACTTGGTAGTTTTGAATGTACATTTAGTTGTACCTAGCTCACATAGCCGATTTTTGCTGCGAGATTTTTCAACGTGCTGCTTATTGATTTGCTTGTTCGGTTTCTGCCTTAAATGTTGTCCTTCGGTTCATTTAAAAAAAAACTTTTTAGAGAGATGATTCACCTATCTTCATTCTGGTTAAAATGTGTTATCTCAAACCTTCTGTTCTGTTTTTGAGCCATTTTTTGGTGGTTTTAATTACAAATATAGATTCGCTATTGAACTGCCTGTTTCGAGAGGAATTATAGTTTTTCCAATAATATTTTTTAATGATTTCAACTACGGCATTTTCTTTTGCTCGCTGATACATGATGAAGTGTGATCTGATTATCAAGGTCTGTAAGTTATAAGAAAATATTTAATCTTTTTTGTTCATTTGAATTTTTGCTACTCATTATGATATTGCTGGTTCTTGTTTCCTTTTTCAATGGTTTTTCAAAATTTATTGACTATGCGAGATAAAAAAAAATCTGCCATGTTTTTGTGCGATGGTTAACCCGATTGATTTTTGATTTCGCTCATTTTATTTCTTGAGCAATTAGCGGAGAGTTGTTTCTATTGTGGAGATTGTTGTTCTTTTCCATTTGATTTGGTGCTGTTCTTTTTTAAATGACAGTTTTCAATATGTTCATGTTTTTTTCTGCTTTCTGTGTATAGTTTTCTCTTATTCAATTGGATGATTTATATTTTTCGATTGTGGTTTGTGATAAAATAGGATAGTTATGATTTTGTCTTGCAATGCTAATTTTTGATGCTTATTTTTTGTTTTCGTCGTCTGATTTTTTTATTGCTGTTGCTTGTTCGATTTCTGTCGTAAATGATATTTTTCTGTTCAATTTTCCGAAAATTTGATTTCAGTTTCAGTTGAATATTTTAGTTAAGGTTTGTGCTTGCGCCTTAGCAGTCAGTCGGAAAAATTTCATTGTTTCTTTATGATGAATATCTCAGCTCACTCTGATTTAAACTGATTACATGGAAGTTCTGATTGTACACTTAGGTGTAACAAGCTCATTTATCTGGTTTTCGCTGTGAGATTTTTAACGTGCTGATTATTGCTTTTGCTTGTTCGATTTCTGCCTCAAATGCTGTCCTTCGGTTCATTTTACAAAAACTTTTTAGAGAGATGGTTGACCTATCTTCATTCTGGTTAAAATGTGTTATCTCAAACCTTCTGTTCTGTTTTTGAGCCATTTTTTGGTGGTTTTAATTACAAATATAGATTCGCTATTGAACTGCCTGTTTCGAAACGAAATATAGTTTTTTCCAATAATATTTTTTAATGATTTCAACTACGGCATTTTCTTTTGCTCGCTGATACATAATGAAGTGCGATCTGATTATCACGGTCTGTAAGTTATAAAAAAATTTTTAATCATTTTTGTTGAATTGAATTTTTGCTGCTCATTATGATATTGCTGGGTCTTGTTTCCTTTTTGAATGGTTTTTCAAAGTTAATTGATTATGCGAGATAAAAAAAAATCTGCCATGTTTTTGTGCGATGGTTAACCCGATTGATTTTTGATTTTGCTCATTTTATCTCTTGAGCAATTAGCGGAGAGTTGTTTTTATTGTGGAGATTGTTGTTTTTTTTCCATTTGATTTGGTGCTGTTCTTTTTTAAATGACAGTTTTCAATATGTTCATGTTTTTTTTCTGCTTTCTGTGTATAGTTTTCTCTGATTCAATTGGATGATTTATATTTTTCGATTGTGGTTTGTGATAAAATAGGATAGTTTTGATTTTGTCTTGCAATGCTAATTTTTGATGCTTATTTTTTGTTTTCGGCGTCTGATTTTTTTATTGCTGTTGTTTGTTCGATTTCTGTCGTAAATGATATTTTTCTGTTAAATTTTCCGAAAATTTGATTTCAGGTTAAGATGAATATTTTAGTTAAGGTTTGTGCTTGCGCCTTAGCAGTCAGTCGGAAAAATTTCATCGTTTCTTTATGATGACTTTCTCAGCTCACTCTGACTTAAACTGATTACATGGAAGTTCTGATTTTACCTAGCTCACTTAGCCGGGTTTTGCTGTGAGATTTTTTAACGTGCTGCTTTTTGCTTGTTCGATTTCTGTCGTAAATGCTGTTTTTCTGTTCAATTTTTCAAAAATTTTATTACAGTTCAAGTTGAAGATTTTGGTTAAGGTTTGTGCTTGCGCCTTAACAGTCAGTCGGAAAAAATTCAATGTTTCTTTGTGATGAATATCTCAGCTCACTCTGATTTAAACTGATTACATGGAAGTTCTGATTGTACACTTAGGTGTAACTAGCTCATTTATCTGGTTTTCGCTGTGAGATTTTTAACGTGCTGATTATTGCTTTTGCTTGGTCGATTTCTGCCTCAAATGCTGTCCTTCGGTTCATTTAACAAAAACTTTTTAGAGAGATGGTTGACCTATCTTCATTCTGGTTAAAATGTGTTATCTCAAACCTTCTGTTCTGTTTTTGAGCCATTTTTTGGTGGTTTTAATTACAAATATAGATTCGCTATTGAACTGCCTGTTTCGAAACGAATTATAAGTTTTTCCAATAATATTTTTTAATGATTTCAACTACGGCATTTTCTTTTGCTCGCTGATACATGATGAAGTGTGATCTGATTATCAAGGTCTGTAAGTTATAAAAAAATATTTAATCATTTTCGTTCAATTGAATTTTTGCTGCTCATTATGATATTGCTGTTTCTTGTTTCCTTTTTGAATGGTTTTTCAAAGTTTATTGATTATGCGAGATAAAAAAAATCTGCCATGTTTTTGTGCGATTGTTAACCCGATTGATTTTTGATTTCGCTCATTTTATTTCTTGAGCAATTAGCGGAGAGTTGTTTTTATTGTGGAGATTGTTGTTCTTTTCCATTTGATTTGGTGCTGTTCTTTTTTAAATGACAGTTTTCAATATGTTCATGTTTTTTTCTGCTTTCTGTGTATAGTTTTCTCTTATTCAATTGGACGATTTATATTTTTCGATTGTGGTTTGTGATAAAATAGGATAGTTTTGATTTTGTCTTGCAATGCTAATTTTTGATGCTTATTTTTTGTTTTTCGTCGTCTGATTTTTTTATTGCTGTTGCTTGTTCGATTTCTGTCGTAAATGATATTTTTCTGTTCAATTTTCCGAAAATTTGATTTCAGGTTCAGTTGAATATTTTAGTTAAGGTTTGTGCTTGCGCCTTAGCAGTCAGTCGGAAAAATTTCATTGTTTCTTTATGATGAATTTCTCAGCTCACTCTGACTTAAACTGATTACATGGAAGTTCTGATTGTACCTAGCTAACTTAGCCGGGTTTTGCTGTGAGATTTTTTAACGTGCTGCTTTTTGCTTGTTCGATTTCTGTCGTAAATGCTGTTTTTCTGTTCGGTTTTTCAAAAATTTTATTACAGTTCAAGTTGAAGATTTTGGTTAAGGTTTGTGCTTGCGCCTTAACAGTCAGTCGGAAAAAATTCAATGTTTCTTTATGATGAATATCTCAGCTCACTCTGATTTAAACTGATTACATGGAAGTTCTGATTGTACACTTAGGTGTAACTAGCTCATTTATCTGGTTTTCGCTGTGAGGTTTTTAACGTGCTGATTATTGCTTTTGCTTGTTCGATTTCTGCCTCAAATGCTGTCCTTCGGTTCATTTAACAAAAACTTTTTAGAGAGATGGTTGACCTATCTTCATTCTGGTTAAAATGTGTTATCTCAAACCTTCTGTTCTGTTTTTGAGCCATTTTTTGGTGGTTTTAATTACAAATATAGATTCGCTATTGAACTGCCTGTTTCGAAACGAATTATAGTTTTTTCCAATAATATTTTTTAATGATTTCAACTACGGCATTTTCTTTTGCTCGCTGATACATGATGAAGTGTGATCTGATTATCAAGGTCTGTAAGTTATAAAAAAATATCTGATCATTTTTGTTCAATTGAATTTTTGCTGCTCATTATGATATTGCTGGGTCTTGTTTCCTTTTTGAATGGTTTTTCAAAGTTTATTGATTATGCGAGATTAAAAAAATCTGCCATGTTTTTGTGCGATGGTTAACCCGATTGATTTTTGATTTCGCTCCTTTTATTTCTTGAGCAATCAGCGGATAGTTGTTTTTATTGTGGAGATTGTTGTTCTTTTCCATTTGATCTGGTGCTGTTCTTTTTTAAATGACAGTTTTCAATATGTTCATGTTTTTTTCCTGCTTTCTGGGTATAGTTTTCTCTGATTCAATTGGATGATTTATAATTTTTGATTGTGGTTTGTGATAAAATAGGATAGTTTTGATTTTGTCTTGCAATGCTAATTTTTGATGCTTATTTTTTGTTTTCGTCGTCTGATTTTTTTATTGCTGTTGCTTGTTCGATTTCTGTCGTAAATGATATTTTTCTGTTCAATTTTCCGAAAATTTGATTTCAGGTTCAGTTGAATATTTTAGTTAAGGTTTGTGCTTGCGCCTTAGCAGTCAGTCGGAAAAATTTCATTGTTTCTTTATGATGAATTTCTCAGCTCACTCTGACTTAAACTGATTACATGGAAGTTCTGATTGTACCTAGCTAACTTAGCCGGGTTTTGCTGTGAGATTTTTTAACGTGCTGCTTTTTGCTTGTTCGATTTCTGTCGTAAATGCTGTTTTTCTGTTCGGTTTTTCAAAAATTTTATTACAGTTCAAGTTGAAGATTTTGGTTAAGGTTTGTGCTTGCGCCTTAACAGTCAGTCGGAAAAAATTCAATGTTTCTTTATGATGAATATCTCAGCTCACTCTGATTTAAACTGATTACATGGAAGTTCTGATTGTACACTTAGGTGTAACTAGCTCATTTATCTGGTTTTCGCTGTGAGGTTTTTAACGTGCTGATTATTGCTTTTGCTTGTTCGATTTCTGCCTCAAATGCTGTCCTTCGGTTCATTTAACAAAAACTTTTTAGAGAGATGGTTGACCTATCTTCATTCTGGTTAAAATGTGTTATCTCAAACCTTCTGTTCTGTTTTTGAGCCATTTTTTGGTGGTTTTAATTACAAATATAGATTCGCTATTGAACTGCCTGTTTCGAAACGAATTATAGTTTTTTCCAATAATATTTTTTAATGATTTCAACTACGGCATTTTCTTTTGCTCGCTGATACATGATGAAGTGTGATCTGATTATCAAGGTCTGTAAGTTATAAAAAAATATCTGATCATTTTTGTTCAATTGAATTTTTGCTGCTCATTATGATATTGCTGGGTCTTGTTTCCTTTTTGAATGGTTTTTCAAAGTTTATTGATTATGCGAGATTAAAAAAATCTGCCATGTTTTTGTGCGATGGTTAACCCGATTGATTTTTGATTTCGCTCCTTTTATTTCTTGAGCAATTAGCGGAGAGTTGTTTTTATTGTGGAGATTGTTGTTCTTTTCCATTTGATCTGGTGCTGTTCTTTTTTAAATGACAGTTTTCAATATGTTCATGTTTTTTTCCTGCTTTCTGGGTATAGTTTTCTCTGATTCAATTGGATGATTTATAATTTTTGATTGTGGTTTGTGATAAAATAGGATAGTTTTGATTTTGTCTTGCAATGCTAATTTTTGATGCTTATTTTTTGTTTTCGGCGTTTGATTTTTTTTATTGCTGTTGCTTGTTCGATTTCTGTCGTAAATGATATTTTTCTGTTCAATTTTCTGAAAACTTGATTTCAGGTTAAGTTTAAGATTTTAGTTAAGGTTTGTGCTTGCGCCTTAACAGTCAGTCGGAAAAAATTCAATGTTTCTTTATGATGAATTTCTCAGCTCACTCTGATTTAAACTGATAACATGGAAGTTCTGATTGTACACTTAGGTGTGACTAGCTTATTTATCTGGTTTTCGCTGTGAGATTTTTAACGTGCTGATTATTGCTTTTGCTTGTTCGATTTCTGCCTTAAATGCTGTCCTTCGGTTCATTTAAAAAAAACTTTTTAGAGAGATGATTGACCTATCTTCATTCTGGTTAAAATGTGTTATCTCAAACCTTCTGTTCTGTTTTTGAGCCATTTTTTGCTGGTTTTAATTTCAAATCTAGATTTGCTATTGATTTTCCTGTTTCGAAACGAATTATAGTTTTTTTCCAAACAATTTTTAATGATTTCAACTACGATGTTCTGTTTTGCTCGCTGATACCTGATAAATTGTGATTTCGGCCCTGTAGTTCGGTCCTGTCAGAGTAATCTCAAAGATTGCGAATCTTGCCTCCAAATATGACTGCTCAATTCATTAGTTTTCGAGAAATGACGTTTTGTGATTTTTTTCAAAATTTTCAGAAAACTCAAATTATCATCCGTTTTTTAAAATCTGAAATTCCCAACCCTGTAGTTGGGTCCTGTCAGAGTAATCTCAAAGATTGCGAATCTTGCCTCCAAATATGACTGCTCAATTCTTTAGTTTTCGAGATATGACGTTTTGTGATTTTTTCAAAAATTTTCAGAAAACTCAAGTTATGGTTATCCTTTAAAAATCTGAAATTTCCAACCCTGTAGTTCGGTCCTGTCAGAGTAATCTCAAAGATTGCGAATCTTGCCTCCAAATATGACTGTTCAATTCATTAGTTTTTGAGATATGACGTTTTTTGTGATTTTTTTCAAAATTTTCAGAAAACTTATATTATGGTTATTCTTTAAAAATCTGAAATTTCCAACCCTGTAGTTCGGTCCTGTCAGAGTAATCTCAAAGATTGCGAATCTTGCCTCCAAATATGACTGCTCAATTCATTAGTTTTCGAGAAATGACGTTTTGTGATTTTTTCAAAAAATTTTCAGAAAACTTAAATTATTTTTCTTTAAATATCTAAAATTGCAAACCCTGTAGTTAGGTCTTTTCAGAGTGTTCTCAAAGATTGGAATCTTGCCTCCAAGTATGACTGCTCAATTCTTTGTAGTTATTTTTTTATTTATCAAAATTATCAAATTAATTATTTATCAAAATTCGAAATTCCCAACGCTATAGTTCGGTGTTGTCAGGGTACTCTAAAGAGTTGCAAATCTTATCACATGCGACTGCTAAACGCGACTGCTCAAGTGCTTTGAGTTTCCGAGATGTGTCGTTTTTTGACTTTTCATAGTTTTTCAAAGAACTTATCTACAAAGAAATTCAAAAAATATGAAACCAATAATTTATGAAGATACAACCTTATTGTAAGAGTACACCCAGGCGTCTCAAATCGTGACTCTGAATATGAATGCTCAAATCCTTTTAGTTTCCGAGATAAGACGTTTTTTTTCAATTTTTTTTTGTGGAATCTTAGGTTTAAAAAAATTCACTAAATTTTGGATTCCTAACTCTATAGTAGGGTGCTCTCAGTGCTTGCAAGTCTCGCCTCAAAATATCTCCAGAGACCGATTTAATTTTCAAGATGACGCTTTTAAAATGGGAATTTAAAAAAAATTAAAAGTTCGAAATTACAAACCCTGTAATTGGGTGCAGTCAGAGTACACTTAAAGTTTGCATGTTGTTTCCAATATATGCGGTTTTTCTTGAGTTGTCGAAAATTTTCGAAGCACCGAAGGTGCGTTAAACGCTAGTTTTTTCTTATGATGAATTTTTCCAGCTCACTCTGATTCAACTTGATTAGATGAAAGTTCTGAAATCACACTTGGGCGTAACTAGCTCATATAGCGGCTTTTCTGACAGAGATTCGTTTTTACATGATGTTTGTCTTGCTATTGTTTGTTCGGTTTTTGTCATAAAAGCTGTTTTTCACTTCATTTTTTACAAAAATTTGTTGGGCTCAAAATTAGAGATAATTTAAGCTGGATTTGATTAAACTCTGTTACTTCAAAGTTTCTGTTGTGATTATGGAGCTTTTTTGTTGCTAATTTATTTGAATTGCAAAAAAAAAATCATTGTTACTGTTCTTGTTTCCAAAAGAATTATAGTTTCTTTTCGTTTATTTCTTTTTGAATGGTTTCAACTGATGTTTCTTTTTGCTCGCTGATACATGATGAAATTTATACTCATTATCAATGTCCGTTATAAGGAAAGTTTTTTTGGTAATTTAAGTTTTCTCGCTCATTATCAAATTGATTGATTACCTCTCTTGCAGTCTCATTGAATGGTTTTTGAAAATCAGAGATATAAATGTCATCTTTGTTTGCTGATTGTAAATGTCAGCTCATTATAGTTTGCGAGCATTTTGTTGAGGAAGATGTTTTTGTCGCGGAGTTTGTTGATCATTTCCAATTGATTTAGTGCTGTGTTTGATTCTTTTTCATTTTTTGAAACGGAATTTTTTAGTGTTTTCGATTAATTTCAAGTTTTCTTTAATGCTTGTTTGATTGTGGGTTTTGATTGCTTTTTTTCGTTTTTGGTGTCTGACTTCTTGACTTTTGTAATGATAACTCAGTTGTTGCTGTTTCTTGATTTAGTTTTTCAAATTCTATTCGCTTGCAGTTTTTGGTTTAAGTTTGTGCTTGCGCCTTAGCAGTCAGTCGGAAAAAAGTGCAATTTTTTTAGTGGTATCTGACCTCTGTATTGGTAGCTCAGCTGTTTGTTGTTGTTTCTGATATTCTGTGCTCTCGTAGATTTTAATTTGTGTGCTTGCGCATTAGCGATCAGTCGGTAAAATTGCAATGTCACCTTATGATGAATTTCTCAGCTCACTCTGATTTGACTTGATTACATGAAGTTCTGAATGTACACTTGGGCGTAACTAGCTCATATAACGGCTTTTCCCAGGCGTTTTCACATGCTGCATTTTATCGCTGCTGCTTGTTAGAAAGTTGTCGTAAATGCTGTTTTTCTTTACTTTTTTCAAAAATGTGTTGGGTCCAAAAAAGATACTAACTTAAGGTCGATCTGATTAAATTGTGTTACATCAAAGTTTATGCTGTTAATTTTGAGCTGTTGTTTGCTGGTTGAATTAAATTGCAAAGCTAGATTCAATGTTGACATTCTGGTTTCGAATTCAACTTTCTTTCCAATTCATTTTTTTTTTATGTTTTCAACTATGATGTTTCCTTTTGCTCGCTGATACATGATGAAATGTATACTGATTACCAATGTCTGTAAGTTACAAGTAAATTTTTTTCTGGTTAATTCAAGTTTTCTTGCTCATCTTTTTGCTTGATTATCTCTCTTGTAGTATCAGAGAGATATAATTGTCAGCCATGCTTACTGATTGTAATTGTCAGCTCATTTTAGTCTGCGAGCATTATGCTGAGAAAGATGTTTTTGTCGCGGAGTTTGTTGATCTTATCCAATTGATTTAGTGCTGTTGATTCTTTTTTTTTTGAAACGGCAATTTTCAGTGTTTTCGGTTAACTCGAAGTTTTTGTTAATGCTTGTTTGATTTTGCTTTTGGAGCAAATCGGAAAGTTTTTGATTTCGTCTTGCAATGCTAGTTTTTATTGCGTTTTTTTTCGTTTTTGGTATCTGATTTCTGGACTTTTGTAATGTAACTCAGTTATTTCTGTTGATTGATTTTGTTTTTCATATCCTATGCGCTTGCAGATTTTGGTTTAAGTTTGCGCTTTAGCAGTCAGTCGGAAAAAAGTGCAATTTTTTTGTGATGAAATTCTCAGCTCACTCTGATTTGACTTGATTATATGAAGTTCTGAATGTACACTTCTGAATGTTGTTTTTCTTGTTTCGAAGAGAATTATATTTTCTTTCCAATTCATAATTTTTAACGATTTTAACAATGATGTTTCCTTTTGCTCGCTGATACATGATGAAATGCGTACTGATTTTCTAAACCTGTTATAAGGAATTTTTTTTCTCCTGAAAATGTTTCCCTGCTCATTATGATTTTGCTCGATTACTTGGCATGAATCCTCATTGAATGGTCATTCAAAACTAAAGTTGTGAATAAAATCAGCCATGTTTGCTAATTGTAAATGTCAGTCGATTTCCGTTTTTCAGTGTAATGCTGAGAAAGTATTTTTATCACGGAGATTGTTGATCTTTTCCAAATTATTATTTACCGTTTGATTTTGAAACAGCAATTTTCAGTGTGTTTTCGGTGAGTTCCATTTTGAATAATTATGATTGTTTTTGGTCAAAGTTTTTTCTGATTCAGTTGGATGGCTTAAAACTTTTGATTGTGAATTTTAAAATCGGAAAGTTTTTGATTGTCTTGCTATGCTAGTTTTTGTTCCTTATTTTTTTTTGTTTTGTTGATTTCTTGACCTTTGTAATGGTAGCTCAGTTATTTCTAATTGTTGTTTTTGTGTTTGATGTTCTATTTGTGTTTGATGCTCTATATTGTGTTTGATGTTCTAATTAACAATGTTTGATGTTAATTGATGTTGTGTTTGATGTTTGACAGCCCAATTATTTTTGGTTTGATTTTAATTGATTTGATATTCTTTTTGCTCACAGGATTCGGTTAAAGTATGTGCTTGTGACTTAGCAGTCAGTCAGAAAAAATGTAATGTTTCTTTTTGATGCATTTTTTGTCAACTTTTGATGCATTGTTTGGACTTGATAACACGGAAGATCTGAATGTACATTTGGACGCAACTAGCTCATATAGCCTGGTTTTTTTTGATATTTGTTTTACGTGCTGCTATTTTGTGCTGTTGCTTGTTCGAGTGTAGTCCTAAATGCTGTTTTGTCATTCTTTTTTTCAAAATTTGTTAAGTTGAACAAAGAGCCAATTAATTTAAGCTCAATCTGATGAAACTGTGTTACTTCAGACCTTCTGTTCTGATTTTTGAGCAATTTTTATGCTATTTCTTTTTAAATGCAAAGCTAATTTCACTGTTTAACTTGTTGTTTTGAAGAGAAGTTAGTTTTTTCCAATACGTTTTTCAAATGATTTTCACGATGCACTGATACCTGATGAAATGTGTTTTGATTATCAAGGTCTTTAAGTTATAAAGAATTTTTTTTCTGTAATTTTTAAGTTTCCTTGCTCATTATGATATTGCTTGGTTACATGTTTTGTGTGCTCGTTGAATGATTTTTCAGAACAAGAGATATAAAAAAAAATATCAGCCATGTTTGCGTTCGATGGTCAACCCGATTTTTGATTTCGCTCTTTTATTTCGTGAGCAATTAGCGGATAATTGTTTCTATTGTGGAGATTGTTGTTCTTTTCCATTTGATTTGATTTAGCGCTGTTTTTTTTAAACGACAGTTTTTAACATGTTCATGGTTTTTTTCCTGCTTGCTAATTGTAAATGTCAGCTGATTGTAAATCTTGAGCATTATGCTGAGAAAGATGTTTTTTTTTCACGGAGTTTGTTGATCTTTTTAGGTGACCTAGTGATGTATTCGATTTTGAATTATTCCAAAAATCAATTTTCAGTGTATATTGGTCAATTTCTTTTTATTATGCTTTTTTACACAATTGGTTCACTAGAAATTTTGAGTTTTGAGCAAATCGGTAGACTTCTGATTTCCTCTGTATTGGTAGCTCAGCTGTTTGTTGTTGTTTCTAATATTCTGTGATCTCGTAGATTTTAATTTGTGTGCTTGCGCATTAGCGGTCAGTCTTGCAATGTCACCTTATGATGAATGTCTCAGCTCACTCTGATTTGGCTAGGTTACATGAAAGTTCTGACTGTATTCTTGGGTGCAACTAGCTTTTATAGCCTGTTTTTCACATGAGAGTTGTTTTCCTGCTCATTGTGAAATTGCTTGTTTACTTGTTTTGTATGCACATTAAGTTGTTTTTCAAAACATTTCGGCTATCAGGGATATAGTAAAAAAAAGTCAGCCATGTTTCTGTTCGATGGATCACCCGATAAGTTGATTCCGCTGACTGTAGCTATTGAAAAATTTGATGAGAAATGTTTTTATCACAAATTTTGTTGATCTTTTACAGTTGGTTTAGTGCTGTTTTTAGTCTTGTTTGGTTTTTAAACGGCAGTTTTTAGCGTGCTTTTGATTGATGGTTTTGAGTCAATCTGTACATTTCCGATTTCGTCTTTCAGAGCTAGCTTTGTTGCTTGTTCTCATTAGTAGTGTATGATTTATTGACCTACGTAACGGTAGCTCAGTTATTTTTGATGTTTATTTTAATTGGTTTTGTTTTTGATATTCTATGCACTCACAGATTTTAGTTTTTAGGTAAAACGTTATGTTTCGTCAGATGAAATATCTCAGCTCACTCTGATTTGGCTTCCTTACATGAAAGTTCTGACTGTATTGTTGGGTGCAACTAGCTTTTATAGCATGTTTTCCACATGAGAGTTGTTTTTGAGTGGTGCTATCTTTTACTGTTGATAATTGGAATTCAATCTTAAATGCTTTCTTTCGTCCATTTTTTCAAAAATTTGTTAAGCTAAGAAAATCGGCTGTCTGCTTTTTTTTCCAGTCGGCCTATTTACAATTTTTTTAAATGTCCGGTAGTACTTGTGTTATCAATACGACTCTGTCACCAATTTTGCTGTGCCAATAGTCAACCCCACTAGGACCTCTTGGAAAACATTTGTTAAATTTTAACTCAAAAAAATATACTAGGTTTATGTTTTTCCCCTGCCTGCTTCATGTTTAACCTTCTTACGCTGCGTCATGTCTGACCTTTTTTTTCCTAGTTAACTAGTTTAAGAAAATCAGTTGAATCAGTTAGCTCGGCTGTTATCACACCCTAAGGTAGCTGATAGCAACAAAGCAGAATGCCTGTGAACAGATTTTTCCTGAGTATGTCTGCCTTTTAAATGGCCGTTCCATTCGAAATTTTGTTGGTTGTAAATCAAATCTGGTTCTAAGTTTTTTTTTCGCTTTTTATTTTTCGCTTTTTTCACTTAAAGTTTTTTTCGGCTTAAATAATTTCGGCCGATGCATATCTGTTTAGTTGCCTATTAGTTCGTTGTATGCGGCACCGATCTTTCTGAAATTGTTTTTTTTTGCTTACGGAAGGGTTGGTGGGGGACTTTTTGGCTCAAAACGATGCATAGTTCATTCAGTTTCTTTTTTTTTCGGCTGAACAGGCGTCTGCCCAAATTTTGTCTTCTCAGTATCAGCTAAATGAACTTTGTTCTTAATGCTTATTTAACACTGGCAGTTGTTTTTTTTCCTTAAATTTACCGGCATTCCAGACAAAAGTTAAAAATTTAATTTTTCAAATTATTTTTTAATATTTTTTTGATTTAGCTTGCGTCCCTTTTTGGGCTAGCTGCCGTGCCGTTTTTTGTTTATTGCAAGTAGTGCGAAGCTCCGCTTTGTTCAAGTGTTTGAAGTTCTGTTGGCAAATCAAGGTTTATTGCAAGTGGTGCTCAGTGAAACTTGTACTGATTATCTGTAAGTAATATTAAAATGATCTTTCCTTTTGAAAAGGTGAAATTTTCCTGCTTAATAGCTTTTGCTTGATTGCATATTTTGTATCCTCATTGAGAGCTTTTTCAAAGTCTTTTATTTATGGGTGATATATTCAAAAAATCTGCCATATTTGTATTCGATGAGCCACCAAATTTCTTAATTCCCCTGACTTAAGTTTCTTAGCAATTTGTTGTTCTTTTTCAGCTGATTCAGTGCTGATAAATTTAAACGGCAATTTTTTGCGTACTTTTATTTGAATCCAGCTTTTTATACAGTTAAATGACAATAATTTTTCGATTACTAGTTTTGACTAAATCAGGTAACTTCCGGGTTCGCCTGCAATGCTAGCCTATGTTGACTGTTAGTTTTGGTAGGGTCACATTTAGTGATCTTTGTAACGGTAGCTCAGATTTGTTTTGGATGTTGATTCTGTCGCCTTTTATTTTGGTGTTCATTTACAGGCCTTGCTTTTCATGAGTGCTTTTATATTAGCAGTGAGTCGGAAAAATTCAATGTTTGGTAAATGATGAGTTTCTCAGCCCGATTTAGTTTTGTTTTTGAAAGTGTTTTTTGGTTCAATTTTGAAAGGAGTTGCAATGTTATGTATTTTTATGCTTCTTTTTTGTTGTTGTTTATCATTCGAATTGGTTTTGAATGTTCTTCCGTGCATTTTTCTAAATTTTGTTCGACAAAATGAGAAGTGTTTGAATTTTGAGTTATTTTTAAGCTTGGTGATTTTGTTGCGATGCTAGATTTCTTCTGAATTTTCGGTTTTCTTGTCTTTTACTGAGAATATCAGTTTTTTTTTCAAAATTTTATTTTGTAAGGATTTGATTTATGATGTTTTGTTTTGCTCGCTGATATATGATGAATATCATTTATAATGTGTACTGGTTATCAGTGTCTGTAAGTAATGATGAAATACTCTTTCGTTTCGAAAAGGTGAAGTTTTCCTGCTCATTTGCTTTTGCTTGATCACATGTCTTTTCAATTTTTCGGTTTTCCTGTGATATATAACTAAAAGTCAGCCATCTCTGTTTTTGATGAACGAATCGATTTCTTGAGTCTTCTGATCGTAGTTCTTGAATAATTTGCTGGGATATATGTTTTTAACACGGGTTTTGTTGATCATTTTCAATTGATATATTGCGATATTTTGTAGTTTATTTTTTTTTTACTTCTTAGTTTCTTTTTACGTACTTACTTAAATACTTTTTTTTTCATTTGGAAGACATAGAATTGGTTTTGGGTTTTTACAAATTGGTACACTTTTGACTAGGTCCTGGTATGCTAGTCTTTGTTGACGGTTAGTTTTGGGGTGTCAGATTAAGTGATTTTTGTAATCGTAGCTCAGAGTTGTGTTTTGATCAAGATTTTTCTGTCTTCGTTGGTTGTTGATTTTTCTAGCTGGGCTTCTAATGAAAGCTTTCGTTTTGTCAGTCAGTCGGAAAAATGCAATGTTTTTTAAATGATTAAGCTCGCAGCTTACTCTGATTTGTCTTGATTACATGAAGTTTTGGTTCATTGAAATTCAGTATTTAGCTTTTCCTTGTGAGAAAAACTTCAAATGTTCTAATTTGATTTTGCGTTTTTCAAGTTGGTTGTCTTACTTACATCGCTAGATTAACTTGCACGTCGTTTTTTGTTTTGAGATTTCTAGTTTTTTTTTCAAATCATTTTTCAATAACGTTTTCAAATAGGATGTTTTTCTTGTTCGCTGATGGACAATAAATTGTGAACTGATTATCAATGTCTTAGTTTGGACATTAGCGAAAGCAAGTGTCTTGTAATGGGAACTAGATTTTTTGCCATAAACAACTTTTCGTTACTATGTTCTATTCTTTATACCTATTTTTTTCTCTTAAAATCTTGCATTGGTTCTGGAGGTTTGCTGTTGCCTTGCACCCTACAGTTTGGCGTTGGAGTCTCTGTCGGACCTTATCTTTTTCTTTATATATACAACTGGAATTTTTTCCGGAAAAGATGCAAGAAACTGTCGAGAAACACATACCACAAAAATGCTGGTATTTGTGTTTCTCGACAGTTTCCTGAAATTGAATTTTTTTAACGTAGTTGTTTCCCTCTCATTTTCTGCTCAGTAGCTTGCACTGCTAATCTTCCCCTCTGTATAAGGTTTTTCTATTTATGAAACTCGAAGTTTCTCTGCTCATTGAGTTTTAGCTTGATTACATGTCTTGAATCCGCCTTGAATAATTAAAATCTTTTGACTATCAGAGATATATATAAAATTTCAGCCATGTTTGAGTTCAATGGACTAGCCGATTTTTTGATTCCACTAATTGTCGTTTTTCAGTATTTGGCTGAACAAGTGTTAGATATTTCAACTTTTGCTAGATGTTTTTTTTTTCAGTTAATTTCGTGCTGTCTTTTTCTTAAGGAGTAATTTTTGCATACTTTTGATTAATTGCAGCTATTTTTGATTCGGTTGGATGTCGTAATTTTTTTGCGTGTAATTGGAAGTCGTTAAAGCGATTGCAGCTCTTATTGATTCAGTCGGGTGTCGTAAATTTTTCGGGTTCTTTTTTGCGGGCCTTGTTCTTACGGAGTACTTTTGTATTAGCAGTGATTTGAAAATGCGACATTTTGTAAATGATGAATATCTCAGGTCACTCTAACTTGGCTTGATTACATGAAGTTTCTGAATGAGCTTTTCTGTTCAACGAATTCATATAGCCTGTGTTTTCGTTATGACAAGTGGAGTTGTAAAGTTATGTTTTTCGTGCTGCTTTTATTGCTGAATATTCGGGTTTGGTCCTAAATGCTGTTCCTTCCGTTCATTTTCAAAAATTTGTTAGGTTCAACAAAATCATAGTTTACTTAAGTTCGATCTAATTGAGCACCATTGCTTTAAACGTTCTGATATGATTTATAATTTTTAAGCTAGTTTGTTTTACTTGCAATGCTACATGGTTTTAATTAGTTTTTCTTAATTCATAATCGAGAGTTTTACTTTCAATTTTTTTTTAAAAATATTTTTTTTAGTAATAATTTCAACGCAGATGCATTTCTTTCGCTCATAAATGCTAAGTGTAGCTATTATCAGTGTCTGTAAATATCAATAAAATGTTCTCACTTTTGAAAGGGTGAAGTTCATTTGATTTTGCTTGATTATAAATATATTCTTAGTTGCTTGGGGTAGCAAAATCTTTTGACTATCAGACATATATAGTAAGGAAAATTAGCCATAGTTGTGTTTCCTTGAAATGTTTTTCAAGTTCTTTTGACTATCAGAGTTATATGGGAAAACCATTCATGTTTGGGTTCCATGAGCCACCCAATTTCTTGGGTCATCTGAGTGTAGTTTCTGAGTAATTTACTGATATAGATGTTTTGACACTTTTCTAGTTATTTTCAGCTGATTTCGTGCTTTTTTTGAGTTCTTAAACGGCAGTTTCTTGCGTTTTTTTAAGTTAATCCCATCTTTTTATACAGTTGAATGGCTTAAAGTTTTTGATTATAGGTTATGAGCAAATCGGTACAGTTTTGAGTTCGTCTTGAAATGCTAGTTTTTGTTGCTTGTTTTTTTTTGGTGTCTGATTTCCTTATCTTTGTAATGGTAGCTCAATTATTTTTGGTTGTTGATTTTGTTTTCGATATTATATTTGGTCGCGGGTTTCGGTTTAAGTATGTGCTTGCGCCTGAGCAGTCAGTCGGAAAAAATTCAATATTTCTTTATGAATTTCTCAGTTCACTCGATTTGACTTGTGCATGGACGTTCTGAATATACACTTGGGCGTAACTAGCTTATATAGCGGCTTTTCTCACTGAATTTTTTTTAAATGCTGCTTTTTCTGCTTTTGATTGTTCGAATTGTTGCTTAAAGGCTGTTTTTACATTCATTTTTAACAAATTTGTTAGGTTCAAAAAAAGAGATAGTCAACAAATGAACTTTGATCTTTTCCAAATAATTTTGTGCGTTGTTTGATTTTTTCTCACTTTCCTGAGACGGCAGTTTTTAGTGTTTCCGGTTAATTGCAACCTTTGGCTAATGCTTTTTCTGTTTCAGTTCGGTTGGCTTAAATTTTGATAGTGGGTTTTGAGCAAATCGGCAAGTTCTTTATTTCGTCTTGCAATGCTGGTTTTTGTTTTTGGTGTCTGATTTCCTGATCATTGTAATGGTAGCTCAATTATTTCTGGTTGTTGATTTTGTTTTCGAGATTATATTCGGTCGCAGGTTTTAATTTAATTAAGTATGTGATTTCGCCTCAGTCGGAAAAAAATTCAATATTTCTTTATGAATTTCTCAGTTCACTCGATTTGACGTTAGTTTTGGTGATATCAGTTTTAGTGAATTTTGTTATGATAGATAAGAGTTGTTTTAAGATGGTGATTTGTTTGATTTTATTTTGGTGTTAATTTGCGTGCCTTGTTTTTATAGAGTGCTTTTTTATTAGCAGTGAGTCGGAAAAATGCAATGTTTTGTAATTGATGAATCTCTCATTTCTCCTTGATTTGGGTTGTTTTTATGAAGTTTCTGAAAGTGCTGTGCGTTTCAACGAATTCATATAGCCAGCTTTTCCCTGTGTCAAATGGAGTTATGAAACTTTGTATTTTCGTGTGGCTTTTTATTGCTGTTGGTTAATCGAGTTTTCTCTTCAATGCTGTGCTTCCGTACAGTTTCCATTTTTTTTAATTTTAGAGCTAGTTGATTTTACTTGCAATTCTAGATTCACTCTTTACGCTTGCGACAAGCAAGCGTTATCAAACTGGATTATAGACATTTTTCTAGTTAACATTTAGTTTAACAAAATCACTGAATCTTTTCTGCAGCATTCAATTCTGCAGCTACCAAACATGCTCAGTTTCTCGAAATTTCAAAATCACCTACTGGTTACGTAAAGTACAAGAAGACGACTAAGAGACTACGCTCGAGTTCGTTCAGTACCTGTTTTTTAAGCTAAAGTTTTAAATATCAAAAAATGATCGGCCTATGGGTTGTCTGCATATGGATAAAAATTGATTATTCTTGTTATAAATAAATCAGCCCGGCTGGTAGCATAAAGGTTAAACGTTTTTTTGTGAGAACAATTTCCTTTGACATTTTTGTTTTTGGATTAATTGGCGTCTAACTACGAGTTATCGGCTTGGTAAACTCTTTTAAAAATACTAGAAGCTTGTTTGATGCTGGTTGCTCAGTTTCTCGTCTGTGTTGAATTTTTTATGACAACCATTTTCTTTGGCATTTTGTTTTAGGATCGGTTGGCGTCCGTCTAACCACGTGTTGCTGGCTTAGTGGACGCTCGGAAATTACAAAAAGCTTGCTTGATCCTGGTGATTTTGTTTCTCGTCTGTTTTTTGAGATTGAATTTTTCGTATTTCCAAAAAATGTTGAATTTTGTATGACAGCCATTCCCTTGGTATTTCTGTTTTCGTATCAATTCGCGTCTAACCACGTGTCATGGCTTAGTGAAAGCTAGGAAAATTCTAAAAGCGTGCTTGTTGCTAGTAGTTGTGTTTGTCGTAGATTTTTCTAAGATTGGTTTTTTCGTTTTTCCAAAATAAGTGTTGATTTTTAATGACAATTTCTTTTTCAATTTTTGTTTTCGGATCGGTTGGCGTTCAATCACGTGTTGTTGGCTTACTAGACGCTCGGAAAATACTGAAAGCGTTCTTATTGTTAGTGGTTGTGTTTCGTCTCTTTTTCTGTAATCGAATTTTTTGTATTTCCACTTAGTTATTTCCATCTCCTTGACCATTTAGTAGTTTGCTATGGTACGCTTTCGTTCTATCACAAGTGATGCCAAGCTCCGCTTCGCCTACGTGTACACTTTTGAGTCATGAAATAATGCGATTGATCAGAATTGTTTTCTGAAAATGTTTTTTTTTGTGACGCAGAAGGCAATTTAAGATGTGAAGGAGAAGTTGAATGGAGCGACTTGTTGTATAGGAGGAATAGATTGGTGACTTCCCTTTTTCCTGTTTGATAAACAGCGACACATTCCTTTTAGGGACTTTGAAGCAGGCGAGGTTTGTGGGTCGTCTGTTCGAGACTCCAGTGGGCATGAGCTACTCGTGCAGTGAGCCCACCAGGGTCACACTCACCAACGACGACGACGTGTATGAAGTGAATCTCTACATGCGCAAGATGCAGATCCAGCCCACCCAGATATTCGATAACCATTTCTCTGTCGGTCAGTCACGCCTTTCTCATTTTTACTTTCGATGGTTGTGAGAAGTTTAGATATTCTTGATATGCTTGGTTCAAACGAGTATTTTTTTGATTCATTTAAATCTAATAAAGCTGAACTTTTCTATAAGAGATGATAATTTTCCATTTTATGCCTGATTTAAATCTCGTTAATCTCAATAATTTCCAGAAGTTAATTTCAAATAAATCATCAGATCTCATTCATCTGGCTAATTGATGATATGTTCATTTCTTGATTCCTGATTCAAATCTCGTTAAGCTGAAACATTATCATAAGTTGAATTCGAATATTTTTAAGATATCATGTTCTTTCAGCTGAATAATTTCAAAATTAATTCCGTTGGTTGAAACAAATCCGAAGTGTCGATTTTTTTGGAATGCTTGGGCTTTCAAATGGGTAATGTTTCTTGCGTTTCATCTTTTAATTGTTTTAGTTCGGCTGAAATCTTAGTTTATGGCATGATAACTTTCCACTTGATTTTTGATTTATACCTCTCAAAGCTGAAAAGTTTCTTCTGAAAAAAGTAATCAGTTTCAAATTTCGTTCATCTGGTCAAATGGTGGTATGCTTACTTATTTGATTCCTGATTCAAATGTCGTTAAGTTGCATAGTTTTTTAAATGCAATTCCGATGTTTGCAAAAATTTAGGCGTTCTTTAACTTTCGTTGTATGCTTGGTTTTTCAATTGAGTATTTTTTCTTGTGATTCATTTAAATCTAGTTTAGCTGAAGTATTTGTTTAAGTCATGATTTTTTTGTTTGATTTCTCATTCAAATTTCGTTAAGCTGAAATATTTATATAAGCAATGATATTTTCCATTTGGTTCCTGAATGACATCTCGTTAAGCTGATTGTATTCCAAAAGTTTTTTTTTCAAATAAATCATCAGATCTCATTCACTGGCAATTTGATGATATGCTTACGTTTTTGATTCATGATTCAAATCTCGTTAAGCTGAAAAGGTTCTGCAATCTAATTCCGATAATTGTGAGTAATTTAGAATTTCTTGGGTTTTCTTGATTTGATTGGGTTTTAAATAAGTAATTTTTCTAGGATTTCATTTGAATCTAGTTAATATGAAATATTTATTCAAGTGATGATCACTTTCTATTTGATTCCTGATTCAAATCTCGTTAAGCTGAAACATTTTCGTCAGTTGAATTAAAAAAGTAATTTTTCTTGCGATTCATCTAAATCTTTTAGCTGAAATTTTTATATAAGTGATGATTTTTTCTGTTTGATTCCTCATTCAAATTTCATTAAATTTTTTTATTTCAAAAATCTCAGATTTCATTGAGATTTGATTTTCATTGATGTAATGTGATGTGTTTTCCTCTGGAACTCGGAATATGAGAAATCTTCACAAAAGCTTAGTGCAAAAGCTATAAATCATTTAGCTGAAGTATTTATAAAAGTGATGATTTTTTTCTGTTTGATTCCTCATTCTGAATTTCATTAATGTAGTGTGATGTGTTTTCCTCTGAAACTCGGAATATGAAAAAAATTTTCAAATGTTTCAATCATTTTTTGGGTTTCCTTGATACTTTCTTTGCTTTTAATTCTGGGCCTACCATTTTTGGGCTCTTTTGGAGTTTTTTAACCAATAAAGTTGCGGTTTTGGTTCTTGTTTCCGAACGATCAGCCAATATTTATTAATTTTGAGGGAAAGCAAGAACCAAAACCGCAACTTTATTGGTTAAAAAACTCCAAAAGAGCCCAAAAATGGTAGGCCCAGAATTAAAAGCCCAGAAAGTATCAAGGAAACCCAAAAAATGATTGAAACATTTGAAAAGTTTTTTCATATTCCTTTCACTTTCAAGAAACACTTTTATTTTAGCTCATTTTAGGTTGAGTTAAAAATCAAAAACTTAGCCATCATTGACCCCTAAAAAGCAGCAGAAGATCTATAGGCGACCCCTCACCACCTAAACAGTCTCTGCTGGTATTATTTCACGGCATGTTTCCGAACGATCAGCCAATATTTATTAATTTTGAGGGAAAGTATGTCGTGAAATAATACCAGCAGAGACTGTTTAGGTTTTGAGGGGTCGCCTATAGATCTTCTGCTGCTTTTTAGGGGTCAATGATGGCTAAGTTTTTGATTTTTTACTAAACCTAAAATGAGCTAAAATAAAAGTGTTTCTTGAAAGTGAAAAGTTTTCATTTATTTGGTGGTCTTTTTGCTATGATCAAGATCTAGCATTGGAAATTTCATAACAACTTTTGTCTGCTTTATTTGTGTTTCTGATGTATTAAGCGTGGCTGAGTAGTTAGTGCGTGAGGCTCATAATCTCTAGGTTGCAGATCGAATTCGATACGTAGCTGCATTTTTTTTTTACTAATTCGAGGCTTATTTTTTTGTTTATTATTCCACTTATATAGCTGCTTTTTGTCGTGTTCTCGCTAGTTCTTGCAGTTTATCTGGTTCTAGCTTATTAAGTTTCAAATGCTAGGGAAGTTGGTGGATGAAAAGGAGACGGGTCAGACAGCTAAGCAAACAAAGTAGTAGCAAGGCACCCAATTAGAATAAATAAATTAGCCGAATATTGAATCACTGTTTATGACAGCGGTTAGTCTTATTTTCGTTTGATTTGAGGGCATCAGTTTACCGCCTGAATCGTTTAATTAAACGTCAGAATGCCCCTGCTTTATGTCGGTTTTTAAACTTTTTTCCAACTGTCTAAAAAGAAAAAGTTAAGGTTTTTAATTTGCTAAATGCGCTTTGATTGCACGCACGCTCATTTTCTTGCCGTTAAATTCTTGATTTTTAAAATGCACTTGAAGTTCGTTCTTAGAAGGGATTTGCGAATAACTCTTTCGAATAAAAAAATTGTGATTGACTTAGTTGAATAAAAAAATTGTGATTGACTTAGTTTGAGAAATAAGTTTTAATTTCCGGATTTTTTAGTTGAATTAATAATTACTTACAGTTCAAACTTTCTCCGAGTGGGATAGTTTTATCAAAACGTGTCAATCAAAATTTTGAAATTGAAAAAGTTTTAGTATTATAGTACAAATACTTTGATATAGACATCCGATCATTTCCAATCAACTATGATTTGGTTTTATTAACGATGGTACAATCTAACAGAAATATTGTCATTGATTTTGGAAGCTTTATTTAGTGTGACATTGTTAAATGATTATTTGTTTTCTTCCTGATTCCAACCTCGTTAGGCTGAATATTTTCTTCAATGCAGTTCCGATGTTTGCGAAAAGTTAAGGCTTTCTTGAAGTTTCATGGTATGCTTGATTTTCAAATCAGTAATTTTTCCTCGTGAATCATTTAAGTCTAGTTTAGCTGAAGTATTTCTGAAAAAGATATTTTTCTGTTTGGTTTCCCATTGAAATTTCGTTTAGCTGAATCATTTCCAGAAGTTAAATTCATAACTTCGTTTTCAGACGTCGTTAATTCGGCTAAATGATGATATATTCACTTTTTAATTTCTGATTCAAATCTTGTTAAGCGTAAACCTTGTCATAAGTAATATCAAATATTTATTAGATTTCAAGTTTTGTTTGTCTTGTTAAATGATGATATGTTTTCTTTTTGATTCCTGATTCCAATCTCGTTAAGCTGAATAGTTTCTTAATTGCAATTCCGATGTTTGCGAAAAATTTAGGCTTTCTTGAAGTTTCATGGTATGTTTGGTTTTTAAAATGAACAATTTTTCTGTTTGATTCCTCATTGAAATTTCGTTACGCTGAATCATTTCCAGAAGTAAAATTTTTAGGTATTCGTTTTCAGACGTCGTTAATCCGGCTGTATGATGATATGTTCATTTTTAAATTCCTGATTCAGATCTTGTTAAGCGTAAACATTGTCATAAATAATATCAAATATTTATTAGATTTCAAGTTTTGTTTGTCTTGTTAAATGATGATATGTTTTCTTTTTGATTCCTGATTCCAATCTCGTTAAGCTGAATAGTTTCTTAATTGCAATTCCGATGTTTGCGAAAAATTTAGGCTTTCTTGAAGTTTCATGGTATGTTTGGTTTTTAAAATGAACAATTTTTCTGTTTGATTCCTCATTGAAATTTCGTTAAGCTGAATCATTTCCAGAAGTAAAATTTTTAGGTATTCGTTTTCAGACGTCGTTAATCCGGCTGTATGATGATATGTTCATTTTTAAATTCCTGATTCAGATCTTGTTAAGCGTAAACATTGTCATAAATAATATCAATTAATCATTAGATTTCAGGCTTCGTTCGTCTTGTTAAATGATGATATATTTTCTGTTTGATTCCTGATTCCAATCTCGTTAAGCTGAAAAGTTTCGGACTTCGTTAATCCGTTAAATGATAATATATTAACTTTAATTCCTGATTCAAATCTCGTTAAGCTGAAACATTTTTATAAGTTAATTTCAAATATTTATTAGATTTCAAGTTTCGTTTTTCTTGCTAAATGATGATGTTTTCTGTTTGATTCCTGATTCCAATCTCGTTAAGCTGAATGGTTTCTTAAATGCAATTCCGATGTTTGCGAAAAATTTAGGCTTTCTTGAAATTGCATGGTATGCTTGGTTTTTAAAATGAGTAATTTTTCTGTTTGATTCCTCATTGAAATTTCGTTAAGCGGAATCATTTCCAGAAGTCAAATTTATAATTATTCGTTTTCAGACGTCGTTAATCCGGCTCTAGGATTATAAGTTCACTTTTTAATTCCTGATTGCAATCTCGTTAAGTTATGCTTGGGTTTCCAATTTGAATATATTCGAAGCTGTAATTCCGATGTTTGTGAGAGTTTTTGATTTACTTGGTCTTAATGAATATTTTTTCTTGTGGTTCATTTATATGTAGTCGAGCTGAATTGATTCTATAAGAGATGATAGTTTTCCATTGTATGCCTCATTTACATCTCGTTTACCTGAATAATTTCCAGAAGCTAATTTCAAATAAATCATCAGATCTCATTCATCTGGCTAATTGATGATATGTTCATTTTTTGAGTCCTGATTCAAATCTCGTTAAGCTGAATTTTTTCCAGAAATTTAGGTTTTTTTGAGATTTCAGGTTTCGCTTGTCTGTTGATCTAGAATTACTTGAACTTTGGTTATATGCGTAGGTTTTTAAATGGCTGTTTTTTCTTGCGGTTCTTGATTTCTAGTTGAGCTGAATTATTTCTATAAGAGATGATAGTTTTCCATTCTTTGGCGGATTTAAATCTCGGTAAGCTGGATCATTTCAAGAGTTTTTTTTTCAAAAAATCATCAGATCTCATTCATCTGGTTAATAGATGATCTGTTTACTTTTTTTTTATTCCTGATTCATATCTCTTTAAGCTGAAAAATTTAATTGAGTGATAATCAATTTCCATTTGACTCCTGATTCAAATCTCGTTAAGCTGAAATATTTTTATTAGCGAAGTTCAAATGACATGATTTCTTTTTGTTTTCATCTCGTTAATTGATATGTTTATGTTTCGATGTCTGGTTCTTATCTCGTTAAGCTGAATAATTTCTGAATGCTAATTCAAATAGTTTGAAAAGTTTGAAGTTTCTTAAATTTTGTTGATACACTTGGGCTTTCAAATTGGGCTTTCTTATGTTTCTTGTGATTCATCTATTATATATTTAAATGCGGGTTTCACCATCTCGCAATGTTTAAGCGTTTTCAACGTAATATTTTTGGATGTTAAACAAAAGATTTTTTTTCACGTTTAAGCTAATTCAGTGTTTATTTCACCAAGTTTGAAATTAGCAACCCAACATTGGGATGCTGTCAGGGCTTCCTTAGATTTTGCGATTTTGGCCTCCATGTTTGAATAACCTAATCCTTTTAGGTTACGAGATACGTCAGTTTTCGAGATTTTTCAAAAGTTCCTAGAAAACTTCAATTTAAAAAATTTTCAAAATTTTATCCCTGTAGTTGGGTGCTGTCAGGGTATTCTCAGGAATTGCGAATCTTGCCTCCAAATCTCAGTTCTCAAATACTTCTAGTTTTCGAGATATGACGTTTTTTATGATTTTTTCAAAAAAACTTAGATTTACATAAATTCAAAAACTTTGAGTATCTCAATCTTGTAACTAGAAACTGTTAGAGTATTTTCAGGGCTTGCGAATTGAATCTTGCCTCTGAATATGAGTGCTCAAATCCTTGTATTTCTCGAGATATGACGTTTTTTGTGATTTTTTCAAAGAACTTAGATATAGAACATTTCACAAAATTGAAGTTTTCAATATCTATAGTGATGCTATGTCAGGGTACTACCCGGAGTTGCTACTTTTTCATCCAAATATGGCTGCTCAAATCATTGTAGTGTTCGACATATGGAGTTTTTGTGATTTTTTAAAACGTTTTTAGGAAACTCGAGTGCTCAAGTTTTTGTAGTTCGAGATGAGGCGTTTTTCTTGATTTTTTTTTTAAAAATTAGAAAACGTCAATTCAAGTTTCTCAAAATTTGAAGTTCTCAACCCTGTAGTTGGGTATTGTCAGTACTCTCCGAACATAAGAAGTTACACGTCTTGCGTCCAAATGTGACTGCTCAATTGCTTTTCGTTTCCGAGATGTGACGTTTTTTGTCATTTTAAAATCTTTCAACCAACTTAGATATAAAAAAGTGTACAAAAAAATTGAATACAAAATTTGAAATTATCAACCCTATAATTGGGTGCAGTCAGAGTAAACCTCAAAGGATGCAAATATTTCCAATATATGCAATTTGTGAGTTGTCATAAATTCGAAGCACCGGAGGTGCGTTACACGCTAGTCATTTATTAATTTTAGTTCAGCTGAATTTTTTTTGCTGCTGTGCTTTTAACTTTCCATTTGATTCTTAGTTTTACATCCTAATGCTGAAAATTTTCTAGGAATTGACAATTTCCTAGGAGAAATTTCAGGTCTCGCTCATGTGATTAACTGATGGTATGTTTTCGTTTTGTATCCTGACTTAAATCTCGTCAAGTTGAATAGGTTTTAAATGAAATTGCAATGGTTGAGAAAAATTTGAATAGCTTGAGCTTTCTTGATTTTCTTGGGGGTTCAAATGAGTAGTTTTTTTTGAAATGTTTGTATAAGTGATGATAATTGTCCATTTGATTCGTTATTCAAAGCTCGTTTAACTGAATTTTTTCCGGAAGTGAAAAATCAAATTATTATTAGGTTTCAAGTTTCGTTCTTCTTATTAAAGGCGTTATGTTTTTTTTTCGATTATTGATTCAAATCTCGTTAAGTTGGATTGCTTCTAAATTAAGAATTTCTTGAACTTTGCAAATATTATTGCGCCGTCAGATGGGCCATGTTTCTTGCTATTCATCATTTACTAATTTTAGTTCGTCTGAAATCTTTGTATATGTTATTATAACTTTCCATCGTATTGAGAGATGATATTTTCCGGATGATTGATATTTTCACTGATTTAGAGGTTTTTTGCTTGCTTTTTTCTCTTGAGCACTTTTCACGGTACAATTCAATTCCAATTGCGAATTGGATGGCATATTAAATTTTCAATAACTAAATTTTAAACTAAAATTTTCAGAAATCTCATTCTTGAATTTCATTGATGTAATGCGATGTGTTTTTCACCGAAATTCGGAATATGAAAAATCTTTACAAAAGTTTCCATCAATTTTGGGTTTCCCTGATACTTTCTGGGCCTTTCATTCTGGGCATTCCGTTTTTTGAAGGGTGTTAACCAAAAAGATTGCGTTTTTGGCGCTTGCTTCACCTCAAAAATATAATGGCGCTTTTGGGCTGATCTTTCGGAAAGGGATATCGTAAAATAAAACCAGCAGAGACTCTTGAGGCGGTGAGGCGTCGTCTATTGATCTTCTGCTGCTTTTTTATGTCTCAATGAGAGTATTGAAGACACTTATATAGGTCGTGATGCTTTTTTCGGTTTTGATGATATGTTTTCATAGGTTATGATATGACGCAGTTCAGGCTCTTTTATAGGTCATGATGTTTTTAAAGGAAGTCCTAAAATGCTCAATTACACAAGTGCGCTCATAATATTGATATGCTTTTATGAATTATAATTTCAAGTGCCGATAGCGATTATTTTTAATGTTCGAATGTTGATGATAATGACTTCATCGGTGATAATGACTTCACATAATGTTAATCGGTATTTTCAGGACAAGGTGACTACTATTAGACCACCTGCATTTAGTATGCGCCAATAAGTAGACAAATAAATTATGCAATTCTGATTGGTGGAAAATCCGACCGTGAAAAGAAACTTAGAAAGAGAAATAGTAACTTGAGATCTGATTGGCTGAAAGTAAGTACCAGACACTGATCGCCGCCTAAATACTGAAAAGGACCACCGCGACCTATATTGACTTGGACTGAGAACTGACCGCCGCAGCGCAAGGAAACTGTTTTTGCTTTATAAAACGTAATTTTGGACTTCTTTTTTTGGATTCTCAAATTAATTCTCCAATTAAGAAATTCTTAGGAAAGGTGTTTAGTTTTGAAATTGGGTTTTAGCTATTAGCTATCCAGTGGGAAAAAATGACTATTGACCCAGCTTTTTCTAATTGGGCTAATTTTATGAAAATAGAATTAATCCAAAAACATTCTTGAAATTTAATCTTGAAATTTAATGTTCTAGAGCTTAAATGTGATATGTTTTTTTATCTTCGACTTTCATAACTGTTCACAAAGCAGTCCTTTTTTGGTATCATTGAGTTCATTGCCTTTTCGAACTGTCTGTGACTATGTTTCTTTCGAGTGGTTTGACTTTTGATTTGATTTCAACGGAGTGAAGACACTTATTTAGGTCTTATTGTTGTTGTTCCGACCATTTGAAAAATGTTGAACTTTGTATTCGGGTGTGTTTTAGTTTTTTATTTTTTTTCCACACAAAATCAGGTACCACAAAAAATCATCGTAATGGGTTGAGTGATATATCATATTAAAGTCCTTTCAGTCGTAATTCGAATGACATTAAAATTCCCAAAAGTTTCCCCCAGTTTTGAGAAAATCCGGTTTGAACTGTTGGAGCCTTAGTCCAATTTCGAGCGAGTGAAACGATGGAGTAACGTTCGATAGATAGTAGTATTGGCCCTTTAAGCTCAAAAACACTTGATTTTACTTAAAAGAAAACCAGTTTGGAAGCTTGATTAAGCGCTTTCTCGGCAATAGAAATTTTTAAACAAATTTAAAATTTCAAGTGAAAAAAGTTTTCATTTCGTTTATTTTTTGAAGACAATTGTAGTATTTTAAGCCTAACTCACTAAATCTTTACGCGTTTGTATAGTTCTATAATCACACCACGCTTATGTGAGAAACAACGCAAATTTTAAGATAAAAAAGTTATTTTGTAGTTTTTTACGAATGTGGTAGGAAAATTCTGTGCTACTTGCACAGCAACCGGCTATCCTTATTTTTTAATGAAAATTTCTGAAAATTCCATCTTGCTTGAATTAAATTTTATGTATGGCATTATAAATGCTTTTGCAGTTCAATTTAACTTCGTTTGCTGATGGGAAGGCAGTTTACACTGTCCAATTACGAAAGTGAAAATGTTGGAAAATAGTGAATAAAATCTAGTGTCGAAAGTAGGTTTTGATTTTTAAGTTTCCCAGCACGATAAATAACATAATTATTGATTCAATTATCTTCGAGTGGAATTAGTTTCTATCAAAAAAAGAGTCAATCATGAAAGTGATGTTCATAATGTTCTGTTTTGTGTTCGGTTAGCGATGCCATGCGATGCAGACTTGGTGCCCATGGGCCCGGAGTACAGTCCCCACCTGCACACGAGTATGGCCCTAGTACTGAGCATAGGAGTGATGGGGATGATGGGCATGTACAGCTTCTACAGGCGATACAGGGCCAAGATACTCCCCATTCCAGCCATCATTCTCGGCACCCTCCGGTCCGGAGACGGCATCGCCAACGCCCAGTTCTTCCCCAAGGAACCAAAGTACGAACAGGAGGAAAACTAAGTACACCCGGACAGTGATTGGACAAACTGTATTCTGAACTTATTTATGTTTATTGTGTAGAAGCAAACTAGAAGTGACAAGCTAAATTGGCTATTTTCCTATCCCCTCGATTTTGTTTAAAATAGGGTTGAAGAGCGCTTATTTGAAAGTACTTTTTTGTTGTATACTGCATTAAAACGCGTCAGCATGAAATTTTTTTTTACAACTTCTCTGGCAAATCGCTCTATGAACAAACAATTCTTAAACTACTTTTATGAACTTTACAACGGAGTGGGAAACAGGAAACGAGACATAACTAATTTTGGATTGTAGTGAGCTCCTGGATAACTCTAGTGGTTTGTTATCTAACTTCGTTCAGTTTTTATTCCTCTGAATTAATTAATTTCTCATAATACTGCAAAACAAACCATGATCGGAAGAAGCACCGAGTGTTCTGAGCTCAAGAATTTCAGTGAATAAATTTAAATAACTTGAAATCTGCAATGCTGCAATTTATATCTTACGATTAATTAAATGCTGATGTACGCATGAAATAAATAAATTATAATTTAAGCTCCTTAGATGCTCGTTGTCAATAGAATTAGATTACATCTCTCGGATAGTTTTGTGCGTGACAGGATTTTTTTGAGAAGACGAAAATTTCCCAAGACGCACAAGACTCAAGTTGGTCAAAATTTTGTCAAATTGTGTTCATTTTGATCAATAACCAGCTATTAAGTACAGCCAATGCTAAGGATATTAACACAAACTCTTATATTACAAATATCACTTTAGCTTCAAGGTATCATGGATCTGTAGCGTAGAGGTTAGGAAGGAGACCCGCACCAAAAAAAGAGGTTTCGAACCTGGGCAGGCTCGGATGTTTTTAATGAACTTTTTCGTATACTAATTAAACTGCGTCCGCAAAATTGAGAAATCTTAGTTGGTAAACTTGTTTTTTTTTTAATTGACTGTTACTGCTAATGCGTCATAATTGGCTGGCGTGACTTAGCAATTAGGTAGACTCATAATTGGCGTGCGTGACTTAAGCAAAATTGTAAACTCAATGTTTTACCCTTAATCTCTAGGTCATAAGTTTGAATCTCAGACGTAGCCTGTGTTTATCTTTACCCTTGCGAAAAGCAAGAGTGCTACACACAAACTAGTACTTGAAATTTTCCTGTAAACAATTTTATTCGCAAGATTGCGCATATGTTTCATCTTGCTTCATATTAAAATTTCAATGATTCTGTGAACATTAATGAACGGAGCCAAGAAAATTGATGAATGTTCTTATTAACAATTTTTCAAAAATCAACGATTCCGCAAAAAAAATTGTAACTCAATTACCTTCATCAATGGGGATTTAGAAGGTATCTTACAAGAAAGCTGCACTTTCAAAAAAAGTCTGTGCTGCGGGAAATAAACCGACAACGACAACCAGACGGACGATAGTCCGATATAGCAGGAAATTGATACTGTGAGGGAGAAAGTAGGCCCCGGCCGGATCCGGATTTGAACCACAAGCTTTTGTCCGCTCAAGCAGGCGTGTTAACTCTATGCCCGATGCGCTGCGCGGTTGATTGATTTTGAACCTTGTGAACAATTAATCGCCCAGCGCATCTGGCGTAGCGATAACACAATGCTTAAGACGACAAAGGCTTGATATTTGCATCCAGCCTGGAACTGTTTAAAAGTCGATAAACGTAGTTCTGACTCATATATAGGTCGCGATGTTTTTTTTATCAGTAAGTCTTAAAATTTGATCGATTATTTTCGCGGTTTGATTTTTGACTTTTTTAGATTCCATTTATTTTCGTTGCTGAAAAGAAGGTAAACTCCACTAGCGAAAAGCGAAAAAGTAAAGGTCACGAAAAATGTGATCGTTTTCAATTTTGAAAATGGAATTTAATCATAAGATTTCTCAGCGAAACAAATTTCACTTATTGACGTGGTTTTCTCAAATTGAGCTTTTATAAAAAAAAGGTCAACCATAAATTGTTCTAGTATATCAAAGAATTTAAAGGTCTTCTTTTTTTCATGGCTATTCGAAAGGTGCAATTTTTCAAAAAACAACAATTCAGTATTTTTTGAATGTGCGTTCATTGACTTTTCCAGTTGTCTGTTGGCTATTTTTTTGTCAGTGGAAGTTTTCTTTTGTTTCGGACTATCTTCAGTCTGATTATTTTGTCGGTTTTTTCCCGTAGACCGCTTTTTTTAATTTCAGCCGTCGTCTGAACTCCTGCGTGCCATTTGCAAAGCCCGGTTAGTAGAGATAACTGAGTTTTCAAACTTTTCATTTTTCATTTTTTTTTCAAAATGTTGAATAAAGTTATTTGTTCCGTTCGTTAATGGGCACTTAAACAAAACTTATGCGATGATTGTGCTCATCTTATCAGGCGTTACCCATTTGGAACATAAACTCATTCTTGTATACAACTTGTCCAACAAAATCACTGGCTGGTTTTCTGAAATCTGCATTTTAGTCAACCATAGACTGATTTTAAGCATGTTAGCATTTCAGATGCACGTTATATTCAATAATTGGTTTATGTTAGTTTTGATTTCACCAACTCCGTTTTGAAAAAATTTCGCTTGTTTTTTTCTTGTTTGATTGGCTTAAATTTTTTTGGGGTATTGTTGCTGGCAAGTGTAAAGCTTAAAAAAAATTGGGAAAATTTAACTCATTCTTGTTTCATACGGTGATATGTGTTGCCTACAGCAAAATTTTGTATACATCAAATAACATACCTTTATTAAATTTGGAACGATTTCGTAGACGGATTAGCTCGCCTCCTTTCATTTTGGAACAGTTTTGTGATGCACGATACTTCTCCACGCATAAATTTTGCGCGTTGCCTTTTCAACATCAAAGTATACAAAGAGCAGTTTAGTCAGAATCATTTCATTGCTACCTTAAAATCAGGTAAGTATGGTAGCGAGCGCGATCATTTTGAATACACGAAGATTAAGGAATCCAACCTAGAAGAGTAGTTTTTTTTGAAAATCGATCTGAATAAAAAAACTACCCCGAGCATACGTATTCTTTACTATATCCGAAAGTCGCACAAAAATGTTCGCAATATCTTCTGAAGTTTGAGCTGAGGACATCAGTACCTTTTTGGTGGTACAAAAAATTCCGTCGAAATTTTGTCTGGAAAAACAACAACAACCCCGAGCACAAATACTCGTCACTTTCTTCGAAAGTGGGTTCGCTTTGTACAGTCCATTTCAATTAATCATTATAAAAACGGCAAAAGAGCCAAAAGTTAGAAAGGTTTTACAAGTAGTTTGAACTTAGAAAAAACTCAGATTTACGTATGATGACATACTCAAACTTTTACAGCTGTGATTCACATTTTGAAGAGACAAAAAGTTTTGTTTCTTTGTTTTTGTTCCGACTTTCGATACGAAAGTAACGGAATATTTGTGCTCGGGGTGGGTTTTTTTTCTTCAGACAAATTTCGACTTTTTAACTAGACTTTTTTGACGGAAATTTTTTATATCATTCGAAAGCCATTGTTGTCTTGAAATTAAATTTGAAAAGATATTTCCCCTGTGATAATTTTGCGTAAAGTTATAAGGGTTTAAAGATTGCCATTTTGGCCAATTTGGGACAATTAACGTGCGATATAATTCGCGCTATTAACGCGTAAGCGGAGATTCAAATTTTTCATTTCGTTTTATTTCATTTAATTTTTTATGCTTTTACTGCTGCTCCATAAACCTTAAAAGGCAGTCGGAACATTCAGGGCTTCGCCCTGATACGAGCAGTCTTGTTTTTTTTTCAATTTCAAAACCAACTAGATAGCATTGAACTTAATGACACTGTTTGAGCTCATTACAAATGAGTTTTGCATTATTTTAGTTACAATTACATGCGATTCTTGCAACATCTCACTTAGTTGCACTTTACCATGCACTTTCCAATTTCAATATTTTATCATTGTTAATTTAACAACCAATTTATAACCTGCACGGTATAGTTTTAATAGTATCTTTCGAAAATTCAAGAAAAGGTAACCTATTTAGGCAATCTTACAAAGTGCAGTGCTCTAAAAACGTTAAATCTTTTGAACATTTCCAACGAGAGGACGGCAACTCCACAAAAGAGTAATAGACATCAAAACATCATAAAATCTGAACTCAATAGACATCAAACCGGTCTGGGGATTTGAAAATGCCAAATTGGCCATGTTTTTGACTAAATTATGCGCGCCTTGAAGAGTTTATTCATGATGCTAAGATCATGGCGCGAATTTTTTATGCGTGGCAAATTATCCCGCACAACAAAATCGTTCCAAATTGAATTGAGGCTAGCTAATTCGTCGCATTAATTTCGTACGACTCAAAATTTTACACTTAGGTAATGTCCAAAAAGTATAGGTTTTCAATTTTTGTCCACAAAAAACATTTGATGCGAATTAGGGGACAATCGGAACATTCAGTGTTTTGTCCTGATATACGATCAGTCTTGTTTTTTTTACAATTTTTCATTCTCAATAGTTTTTTTTTGCTGAACAGTGCTTTGACAAGTTCCAAGAAATCTTGGCTTTGTTGTAAACCTTTCAAAAATCTGATCTAATCAGTTTTGATCAAATCATGGGCTATATGTTTGCTTTTGCTTCTGGAGTATTTTAGTCTTTATACATCACATGAACACATACGTAATGAGGTAAAATATTGATAGAAAAATGGTGTAAGCTCAAAGCAATCAAGATAACTAAAAGCGTAGATTTGAAGTTTAATCACTTCGTAAGATGGCCAGCATAGAAACAATAACAAACCCATAGCTCATGATTTGATTCGAAGCGTAGAACTCGAAAATAACATCAAATTTATCCTGAAAAAATCCATGAGCTGAAAACTCGTCTTTTCTCGTGGTCCTTTCTTGAGTATTTTGGTCTTTTTACAAGTAAACACGAAATTAATGTCAGCTTTTTCCTGAAAAATCCATGAGTTGAAAGTTTGTGCTTTCTTGTAGAAAGACCAAAATACTCAAGAAAGGACCACGAGTAAACACGAGTTTTCAGCTCATGGTTTTTTCAGGAAAAAATTGACGTTAATTTCGAGTTCGCAATTTTGGCAATTTTGATTTCAGAAACACTAAATATGCGATATTTTATGCATTTGTTGGAATAATGAATTTAATAACTTGTCAAGTTTATTCCAGTTCATTTCAATGGAGTTGGCGAAGCACTATACATGAATGGACATTTTTCAAAAACAACAAAATTTCTCCACTTCCTTCAAAAATTGGAATCAAAATTTGTATGATAGAATTTATTTTGGACATTTTCTGTAATTTTTTTGTATGATAGCAATTAGTTTTGGACATTTTCTGTAATTTTTGACCTCTACTAACAGATTAATGATTCAATATACAAATAAAACTCTGCGTTAATTCTATCTGTCATATTTGCTTATCCGGCCTCGCTCAGATCAAAAGGCTAAATTCGTGCTAACAGCTAATCTATATTTAATTTTCTTAGAAAAAATTCATAATTATTTATTTACCTGAACTAATTTCAGGTCAAATATGACAGAGGTACATATGGGCGACTGAGCCAGAATCCATTTGGACTGGAAGTTTGCCAAGTTCATGTTAACGTACAGAGTCTCTCCCGGAATTACACTCAGCTGGTTGGAATTCATCGCCTCGTATTTCTCAGTCACCAGGAAACTCTTCGTTAAACTAGCCGACTCATTCGGTTGTGGAGCCAGATCCAAACTATAATTTATTATTGGTTATAATTTGAATATTTTATCCCTATAAAATAATAATGACTAACTAATTGGAACCAGATCCAAACTATAATTTATTAGTGGTTATAAATTAGATATTTTATCGCTATAAAATTTTTAATACTAACCAATCATACTCCATCAAACTAACAATCCACTTATTTGTAAGTGCTGAAATTACTTTTAATTTCAGCACTAGAGAGATTTGAATTTAACTTAGAACTTAGTTGCTTTCTCCAAGAGACCGAATCGTAATTAACCCAGTATACTCTAGATCTATTTAGACTAAGAGATATAAGAGTAAGATCAAGTTCGGTATTAGACGAAGAAGTTGCACAAATCTATCCGGCCGAAAATAAGATAGCGTGACGAGCAGACGGTGTACCCTATCTAAAATTACTCTATCAGTTAAACCTACTAACACAACTCATCTGAAGCGACCAAAAGTCTCGAACAAGACCCTAAAAAACCAAATTAGTCTATTTCAAACAAAATAAATTAAAAATAGACAAAAACATTTTCAAAAATGTTAAATGACAATAACTTAATTGAAATGTCTCTACGACTCAATAGATCAGAACCACTATTCCGAACAATGCGAGGACTACCCGGTATTAGAAGAAGACCTCGGACAAGATACGACATACGACTACAAAGGAACTTACCATTAAGTTTCACGATCGTACGGCAAAAGCCAATACAAACTTTTATGTTTAGAATTCTAATAGCAATGAATTTAGATTTTCATTTGCAAACATAGTATCTGTGAAGAAAAATCTTCAACAATCATTACACGCGCTAAACTTATTATTGTACAATAACGATTGATAAAAACATCTCTGGTCATTCACATCTCTGCAGTAAAATTAAAAAGATATCCAGAAAAAATATTTATTGAATACAAAATTATAAAACTTATTCAGTACAAACACAAGTTGTTAGTATATATAATTCATTTCTTCATCCCCAGCTTCATCATGTAAACATAACAGCATTCATGAAACAAATAACATCATCAAAAACTAAAAAACTAAAATTTTCTATCAATTAAAATTTAAATTAATTATAAAGGCTTATCCTAATTCTTATTCATAGTTAAATTAAACTCATTTAAAATTAAAATAGATCATCAAGGCTTCCCTTGGATCTCTATATCACTTTTACCTCAATTATATTTATATCATAAAATTTATATTTTGATCATCAAGGCTAATCCTTGGATCAAGTAGAACAATTTTGTTCTACCCCTCACAATTAATAAAGTGACTAACGACCTTAAACGTCGATTAACTACCCAACCCTTTCTCAAGACCCAGGACTAATAGAAATTTTTGAAACAGCCTAACCATTCAAATTAAGATAAACAGTGAAGAACCTCGGTTATTCACCCTTCACTTGACCCCCCTCTTACCTGACCCAGGCTAATATTAAAACTTAGTAAGATTAAAATAGTATCTAACGAACTACTTGCGTTCTAATTATACCTGATCCTTGTTGATCGTTTTAGTATTCTCCAACCCTTGAACACAATCACTACCCCTAAGTAAGATTAAGATAGTCACGAGAAGTAACAATCATTCTCCGGAATCGATATATGCTTTTCTCTCCAACCCTGAATACATGATCCAAGTTAGGCTAACCACAAAAAATTGTAAGGACTGACAGTTTAAGACATTAAAAATCACTAATCACAAAATTGCATCCGTCGTCCTAAACCATATGTCACTAGACAATTTAGGAAATAAACAAACAATCGTATTACACAATTGTGAAATAAATAACGAAAAAAATGATCTCGTAATAACTCCACACAAACACACAATAGGGTATATTCGAACAAAACGACAAACAATTAAAAGAAAAATTTTAAGCAAACAAAGACAAACTACACGAAAAAGATTTTCAAAGCGAAGAAACGCAGTCTCAGAGTCAGAAGCCAATAATTTAGACGAACTTTTCAAGCTGAAAGACTCTGTAATTAAAAATTACCAAGACAATGATTAATTATTTTTTTTTGACTCAGAAACTACATCACATTCATCAATAGAAGGAAAACGAAGAAAAAAAGACATACAGACACAAACCAGTACGTCTATACAATTGGAATCAACCAATAAAACACATTGAACATTACGCATTACTAGTAATAAACCGCAGAAATGAATCAAAGTGAAGAAAGTCCAGATGAAAACTCTGTTTTTCTATTTCTCATCAATTGACTCACTGATGATGAGAAAACACAAATACAATTTTGTCAAAATTTAATTGCAAATTTATTCGAAAGAAGAAATAGCCCATGTAAATCAGAATTCCTAGAAGTAAAATTTAAAAGACAAATTATCGATCACTATTCGAAAGGAATATGTAACCCAACACAACAGTATGGAATTTATGCCAAAGAGATCAGTACACCAAGTGGGTTTCATGGTAAATTTCTAATTTAAACAAATTCAAACAGAAGACATTGATATAGAATTTTCTAGTGTTCACAGAATACATTAAAAATATACAACATCAAAACCCGCAAAGAGCGAATTCAATAATTACTAGCAATGTGTTTTCAATAATTTTAGTTATCTGTTTAAACTAGAAAGAACAGACTCTCAAGGAACTTCACCAGTCCAAACATCTAGACATACGTCTGTAAGAAACAAAATTACAGCATTTTCAAAACTTTTAAATGCACTCCGTGAAAATATATCAATCAACAATGTATCAAACAATGTTAAACACGATTTACAAAAAATCCTATCATGGTTCATTATTGACCATTTCACACATAATATAAACATAATTTCACCAGCAAAAAAAAACTTTCGACCTCAAATTACAAACAATGACACTGTCCTAGCAGAACAATCAGATTATGTTTGGGACCCTGATTGGTCTCATCCACTTTTTTGAACATACCAACAGATATCTCAAGTCAAGCAATTAACACAATTTCTTTTCACAAAGACTATGTAAAAGTATTTCCATTCACAGTAGACGCAACACCTCTAAACTACAATTCATTTCTACCTGATAGAACAGAAAATAAAAGTTTAAACTTAACTATTAAACAACAGGAAAATCTTAATGGAACTAGAAATCTTACCCAACAAGATGTTTAAACACCATCACATTTCGTAAATGAAGAAACAGTTGAAACAATAGTAACAACTCTACAACAAAGTATTTCACCAACACACCAAATCTTACAACTCCAAGACCTAAAAATCCAACATTACCACAAGTAACATTGCAACAGGGTTAAACCTTCCGTTGTTCCAAAATAATCACATATGGATTATCAAACATAGAGACCAATGACGAATCCATCACAGAAACGAAAAACATTTACAAGAAATAATTTTGCAGAACATAATTATAACTATGTAAATAGACCGCAAACAACCCAATCCTCTCGTACACATACGCAAAATCACTTATTTTCACAAAGATAAAATTACCAGCAAACATCATCAAATTCAGTAAATTTTCAGGACTACCCACAAATTTCACAAGACCCGAGTGAAAATTATCCATTTTTTCAACAAAATAAAAGTAATCTACAACAAAACAGAAATAGACATCAAACACCTCATTATACACCTAATTACTTCTCATCAGATGATGATGAATATTATCAGCCAGACATTTTTGCACCATATACACAGGAACACCATATGCAACAACCTAGACCAAATCTAGCATCTCAAAATAATAATTTTTATTCACAAAACCCAACTGGTACACAATCTTACCAACCATTACAAACGCAAAACCCAGTTATGACACAATCATATCAACCAGTACAGATGCAAAATCCTGCCAACAAAAATTCTTATCAGCCATTGCAAAAGCAAATTGAAATCCCACTACCATAGTACTTACAACAACATGAAATAACAAAAAGTCAACTTACAAACTTTAAACAAATACCAAATGTCGCAGAATCACTTCAAATGACCCTGAATCCATACCTAATGGGTGGATCATCAATAACAGTAAACAAGCCATTAATGGTGTTTACAGGCACAGAACCCGAAATTTTTGTAGAAGACTGTTTAAATGCAGTCACAGCAAACCTAATCTTAAATATAGGACCTGAACCAATAAACACGCCACTTCATCAAAATTGGATACATAGACGCACAGCGTTAATACAAACCACACTTGATGACGCAGCTCAAAAATGGTTTTCAGTTTTACTTATAGATATAAAATCAGATTGGAAAAGATTCACACAAGAATTTTCAAAAATGTTTGATTCCGAAAGGAACAAACAGCATCAAAGAGTTTTATGCAATGAAATTCGTAGACTACAAAACGAAACGATTAAACAAATAGCGGAAAGGATCGAAACACTAGTTCGAAAGGCGTATTCACTCAACACTCATGATTGTAAAAACACAAAAAGGACAGAAATTTTAATGATGACTCTAACAACTCAATTAAGAAAAATAGCAATTAAAAAGAGAGCATCACATCCTTCCTCAATTCGAGAACCAGATTTAGATTTTAGAAAGCCATTTGACAAATTAGAACAAGCAGAAATCACTATGAAACTAGAAGCAACAGAAAATTCTAAACTACAATACGTTAATAATATCCAAACCACTACTACACAAATAAATATACATGATTCAGATGTAGATATATCCGAAAAAATCTGTAAAACTTTGAATATATATGAGAAAAACTCAAACTCCAAAGGTGAGCCATCTTTCAAAAATTGGTGTAATTTTTGTCGAAGATACGGACACAGCATTGCCGAATGTCGACAAAAACAGCAAGACAATCAAATTAAACCACAAAAGTACAAAGAACCAAACATATCATTTTATCAATACATGAAAAAAGATCAAAATCTACCAAATAAAAACATTCAGCGTAACAACAATTCTGGGAAACAACTTCCAAACAATTCAAATTTTTCAAGAAACCAATCATCTTATAACTTTAGTTATAGAGGCAGATCACCAGAACAGTGAAATTCACAAAATTTCTCCCAAATTAGATATAGTCGATCAAATAGTCGAAATAATCAGTATCGAAACAACTATTCACGATCAAACTCAAACAGACCAGGATATTCGTTTGATACCAGTTTCATTTCACACTCTAGGAATAGACACTACTCCAACGATAGATCTTACAATAGATACAGGAGTTATTCCAACAATAGGACTAGAAGCTATTCAAATAGTCAAAATCAGCGATATCAAAAAAAAAATAGAGCAAGAGATTATTCAAACAGTAGATCAAACTACCGAAGATCTAGCCGGAATAATTAACAAAATAGATCACAAAATAACTCACAAAATAGAAACTCAAATTTTGAAAACAGACAAAGACACAATTCCCAGTCACCTCATAGGAATAATAACGTTTTTCTGAATCTCAAAACAAAATAGAAGTAATACACTAAAATATCAAACGCAAATAAATCAAGTACAAAAAACTGAAGAAACGTATTCAGACTCCCATGGCATCGATAGTACAGAAAGCACTGAGTTACAATTAAATCACATTAATTGCGAATCTACAAACAGCGAAAGCAACACAGGCAACACCATCTCAGTCAATATGATTGAAGTTAAAAATGACTAAGGAATTGTCACATATGAACAACCATTTCATTCACACATCTATGAAAACCAATTGGAACTTCTTTCCAATTATTACGTCAGACCTAAAAGTAAAAATATACCAACAGAACAAGAAATAAATAAGGCAAACACAATAAACAAGACTGAAAAAGGACAAATACCTCGTTCAAGTACGAACCATATTTACCAGAACATACCAAAAGAACCACCAAGAAAAAAAACTCGGACAATCCCATCTCTCATAGAAAGTCTGAAAAGCAAAGAATTTCAACCACCAGACCTTGAAATAGATTTCCTAATAGACTCAGGAGCAGAATCGAATATAATCAACATCCCCACTTGGAATGAAATTAAAATTTTACATCCAAAATTAATACCCTTGAAAACAACTAGTAGACTAGCCACAACACAAGGCTCAACATTAACAAACTACGGAAAAATCCAAATTTTCTTTGTTCCCACCAAAACAATGGAACAAAACAAATTCTTAAACAAACCGTTTAAACAAACATTTCACATCACAGATATAAAACTCAATATAATTGGAATACCATTCATCACTAAATATATACCAACTATTTTTATATTAGATTGCAAAATCAAAATTAAAGATAAATATACAAAAATGCATAACACCGCTGTAACATTCTTCCAATGAATAAACAAACAACCACCAATTTTCTCAAAATTTTATCCCATTTATAATAAAGAAAGAAAACATCTTAAACAACTCTCAGGATACATTTATGACTTCCCAATCAAACAAGTTGATCAGTATGACAAAAATCAAAACAGACAACATCTCTACATGTCTTACCTCGATTTTCGACCTATTTTAAATTTTTTCGAATATTAATTTCATCCGAAAAATATATGAAAAACTCAAACACTGATGATATCTCTCTACATGTATACAACAATTCTCCATAAAAAAATAACACTACCTCTAGGACTCCTAGGATATTGTGAAACAAATGCAACAACTTCCTCCACAGCAGAAGTAGCATATCGAGTAAATAATAAGTTACAGCTATAAGATATATGTCAATCAACCATTCTTGACGAAGAATTATCCATAAATAATATAATGAGCAACGAAAAAAGAAATACAGATTATTTCACAAAAACACCGTATTTTAAACCAACTTTTCAAAATATCACACTATACAGAAGAACAACAAAGTTCTTGACAATGTTCAATTTTCATCATTCTCAGATAACACAAAATGAATTTGAGAAAGTAGCTGACTTACTATTAAAATACCCAACAGTTTATGCCACATCTAATTTTGATGTTGGAAAAGTAAATTCACCACTACACCTACCCTTAAAACCTGACGCAGTTTTCAAAAAACAAAGAGCAAGTGAAGTACCAATACACTTACACGACAAAATCAACAGATTACTTGACAGTTTAGAACAATACGAAATCACATCTCCATTAAATAAAGAAGAGGAAACACTTTTATCAACTCTGTTATCATTGTCGCTAAAGGAGAATCACTAAAATTAGTTCTGGACGCCAGATATCTCATTTCACTCATTGATGAATCTAAATGTAATTGGTCCATAGAACCAAATCAAGTAATTCTAACAAAAATAAACGGTAAATACTTCACAACCACAAATAACACAAAATGAATGTGATAAGTTAGCTAAACAGCTAATAAAATTTTCGTCAGTCTACGCAACTTCTAAATTTAATGTTGGAAAAGTCACTTCAACCCTAAACCTTCCATTAAAACCAAAAGCAGTCTTCAAAAAACCAAGAGCAAGCAAAGTACCAATTCACTTACACGACAAATCAACAGATTGTTAAATATCTTAGAACAATACGAAATTATATCACCAGTAAATAAAAAAGAACAACCAAAAGGTAACACATTTATCAACCCTGTTATCATTTTAGCAAAACGAGAATCACTAAAATTAGTTCTGGACGCCAGATATCTCAATTCACTCATTGATGAATCTAAATGTAATTGGTAAATTATTCACAACCGCAGATATGAATAATGCATATAATCAAATGCCCCTAGATGGGCAATCACGACCATAAACACAATTTTGTATCGGAAATCAACAATACGATATTAATAGATTATTCTATGATATATCCATAGGACCAGCAGCTTTCTCAGCATTCATGAGTAAAATCTTTAGACCACTCATACTCAAGAAAAATGCAATCACATACTTAGACAACATTTTATGCAATCACAAACCAAAGATGAAATGTTCACAGTTCTAGAAAAGTATCATCAAATATTAAAATTGAAAACATGAAAGCAGCCCCAGCAAATCACATTTTTTCTTTACACGAGTAAAATTTCTTGGACACTTTATCGAAAAAAACACTATAAGTCCATTGAAATCATGCAAAGATGCAATCCAAAAACTCCAGCCACCTACAAACAAAAAGAAAATCCGAGAACTCCTTGGAGTGTTAAATTTCTTTCTATAATATTTTGTGACAACTGAATAACTTTGAATGGACAACAGAACACCAAACACGATTTTAAGAAATTAAAAAATTTCTCACAGAACAAATTTCAAACACAATTCCAGACCCCAATCACCAATTTTATGCAATGTGTGATGCTTCGAATTTTGACATCGGCGCAGCACTATTAAATCTCACAATGGAACAAGTAAAATAAATCTCATATCAGCAAATTCTTGCTTATTTACACAAGCTGAAGTAAGTAAGACTCTCCATGAGAGAATGCACAGCTATAATATATGCCCTTACAGAATATGACTTTTTGATACTTGGATCGAAACATCCAACAGTTTTATTTACAGACCCTAAACCAATTATATTTCGTTTTACAAAAAAATCAAATCCAAACCATAGAGTTTATAGAGTTCAATTATTTCTAATGAAATTTCCAAATTTACACATAGTATGAACGGCAGGCAAAAACCTTGCATTCCCTAATACTCTTAGTAGAAATACACCACCTGAACTTATTACACGAAAAACTACAGTTGAAATACCACAAAATATCAAATTCTACCTTGCAAAAGATGAAACCTCACCAGGATTAGAATGTAAGTACGCAGTCAAAACCTGACATAGATCAATCACAAATAAACAATCTACAACTTTTTGCACTATATTTAGATTATCAAAACAACCACTATGAAGTTGATTCACTACGTACATCCACATTTAAGCCGATTCCATATTCACATTGGATCAAAAAGAATACACTGCAAAAACAATTTAAACAATAACCACATAAAAAGGACCCATTTCCTTTGAAAGAAAAAAAAAACTTAACTGAAACAAAACATTGATCAGGACCATCACCGAATGATTCAAAATATACGGTAAATCAAGTTTTTAACCTTCATGACCCACTTGACACAAAACCCCGATCAAAAATAGAAATAGAAAATATTTTTCTACCAACAACAGAATAAATTACACTAGAATTACTACACAAACACCAAAACCTTGACCCAGTCATCAGACAACTGAAATCATGGCACAAATATGAAACCAAACCAACAAAAGCTGATACCACAGTCTTAGGAAATAAAACACTCCTTCGATATTTCAGAAAACTTGATAACACTACAATAAATGAAAACACAGTTCTTTTAGAATATCAAACACCTGATTTTAAAGTACCTTGTCTACCTTCAAGAATGATGTTGATAGTATTCAATACATCACATACACTAAATACTAGAGGACACTCAGGATCAGAAAATACATACTTTAATTTCATCCAAAAATTTTATTTCCCAAATGAACCAATTTGGACTAAAGTATTATGCATTGATTGTATAATATGTCAATTAAGTAAGCCCTACCCGAGTCAAAAGCAAACTGCAGAAAAACAAGATTTGAAAGGACAAAGTTTTCATTTCAATCATAGAATTTCATTTGACACAAAAGGACCAATTTCACCTTCCTCAGAAGGGAACTCATAAATAATGGTTATTGTTGATGCATTTACACACTAAGTAGCACTCAACCCAGTACCCCATTCTAATGCTTATTATGCATATACAACACTCTACGAACACTGTATAGCTAAATTCGGATTACCCGGAATACTAGTCACAGACAATGGCACTGAATTCATTAATACTGAAATCATTACATTATGTTACTTAAATAGTTTTAATTACAAACCACGTACATCTCATGCATTTTGGACAAATGGATTAGTCGAAGGTTTAAACCGTTCATCACAAGAATACATTAGATGCATCATTAACGGAAATGATACACGATATACCAAATGGTCAACAGACATAGAATTATTTCCTTTATCTTATAATTCACAAATTACAACAACACTAGGAATGTCACTGTACGAAATGGTTTTTAACTAAAAACCACGAAAACCAATTAAGTTCACAGCAAACGCTCACAAAAATGCACAAGGTTATTGTCAACCAAACAAAGACTCAATATGTTACAATTTACCACTACATACTCATTATGAAGACCCCTTTCATCGACCACAAATTTGAAAATTAGCTTGCGACACACATACCGAATGGATTTTAAATAGAGGCAAAAACACAATGAAATTTACCAAAAAGTAACGAAGAAATTGTTATAGAGGCGAAACATAAATAATCAAATCAAATCACGCTTTACACCAGCAACAGATTTAAAAATCGGAACATTTGTTTTAATTAGAAACTTTAGAACACAAAAAGGAATTTCTAAAAAATTGCAACCACTCCGAAAAGGACCATTTCAAATAATTGATAAACCCACTGATGTAACATACAAAGTTACTGACTCAAGTAAAAAGGACATCGTTCAATATCGAAACAATTTATTACCTTACTATTTAAAAGAATATGCATTCCGAGAATTAACTCAATTATATTCTTTCACATGTTTAAAACTTGTTCAAAAATACAGATATGGAACAAAATCAAAACACTGACAATACAAGAATCCAAAATCATCGCAACAAAAAAATGCAGCCCCCCAAACATCTCAAACATCAGAAACAACAACACCTCAAAAAAAAATGACAGAAAAGATTTTACCACAGGATCAACAACAAAAAATCTGAACATAAAAAGTAATCACGACTTAGGATTCAGCCACGAAAAAATTACAAAACATTCATTGCACAAACTAAAATATTAAAGAAAATTGAATTTCAAAAACAACTTTAATTTTAATCAATATCCAGATTCTTTTTAACCTATTTGATATCTCACATTTTCGTTATAACAGGCCGAAATTACGTTTGAACAATTCTAGTTCAAAATCAGCCAATAGAATTTCCTCATATTCATCACCTTATTGATTCCAACACAACTTTATTAGCCGATAGATATTAATCTCCAGGCATATCTATTACTATAACTCTAAGACCTCCAGGCCAAAATTAAGCAACCTGCTATAAATTTACAACTAAAACAAACACTACTTCAGTATTACAACCCTCCCCTGTCAAATAATACAAAGATCGACAAAATTTTCCCAACCCAGACCTCAAAAACCCATCCAATCAAAAATAGCTAATTAGCCTAAAGAGCAAAAGACACATGATCACTTAGCCTAAAGTTCAAATATTTCCAAGAGACACCGAATCATTTAATATGTACAAAAGACCATGAAGACCTCCCGAACACCATAAAATAACCCCTTAACAAACTTTGACAAAACTCAAACCATTTGTCATAAAATCCATAAATAATCCGACCACACTTGAATTTAGCCCCAAAAACTTTAAAAAAATTTGGCGAAACGAATCATTTGTTAAATTCTTTTCTCCATAACAGTCAACAACTTCAAACAAACAATTTGATCTTAAATTTTCTATAATATTTTTTGCAACCTTTTTTAATTTTCTATTCCTTATTCGAAATATATTTCCAACTTTCAAAATCCTTGATCACCTCCACAGGTAGGATAATTTTAAATCTATTTAAATGTTTCGAACCATCTTTAGTAGAACTGATAGTTTTTACTATTCATAAGTTTTTTTTTACACTTTTAACATCCCTGATCAAGACATTGTGCAAAGGTATAAAAAAAAGCAATCATCACATTCGCGTTAGGAACCATTCTTTAATTCTTTTCATTGAAGAATACTATAGCAAACATTGTCATCCCTACCAGAAACACTTTAACTTCCATCAACAACTCCAATAAGTCAAACCTAACCAACAATTTTTCCCCTAAACTTTGCAACAAATCTTTACGCCAGATACCAAGAACAATCATCCACAAATACCGCCCTACGATTAGATTGGAATACATTATACCACATCCCCCATTAATTGGACAACATCAAGAAAGTACTAGACCTCACAATTGGGCACTAACTAGACTACAATATAAACAAGACATTCACAAAGATCTTCAAGAACATTACATCCAAATACTTCAACAAAATAGTCTCACACTAAAATTTGAAATTACAGTAAGACTTAGCAACATTGTTCAACACCCCTTTCCTCTAAGCCCACCAGACATAGAAGCTCAATCATTACCTTCCCCATTTATAACAACTGAAGTCATATATAATTACGATAGATATACCAAAAAGACAATTGGATATATAAATTTTTATAACCCATATTCAGGATTATCATACACATGTATATTTTAAAAATTTTCACAAATCAACACCTTCTTTTTCTCATTTTTTCCGAAAAAATTCAAAATCCATCTCTTTGAACAGGATCTCAGGATTTACTAGTAGCACTATGATTGTGAAGAGAACGAACACAAACAAAAAAAAAACATTTCAAAAACTAAGAAAAAATAGAAAAACGATAGAAAAAATTCTACCACCGGATCAAAAAGAAAAATCTGAAAATAGATAATTATCATGATTTAGAAGTCAACCACGAAAAAATTAGAAAACATTCATTCCACAATCTAAAATATTCAAAAAAATTGAATTTCAAAAACAATTTCAATTTTAATTATTATCCCCAATTTCTTTTTAATCATTTTGAACTTTCATATTTTCGTAATAACTTGCTGTAAAACACTTGAACATTTCTAGTTCAATATTAGCCAATAACAATCACTCTAAATCATGCCCTTATTTAGACCAAAACGATAAATAATAATATAAATAATAATCTCCAGGCATAACTATAACTATAAGTTCAAGACCTTTAGGTCAAAAATTAGCAACCTGCTAAAGATTGACAACTAAAAAAACACAATCTCAATAATACAACCCTCCCCTATCAAGTAAAACAAAGATCAACAACATTTTCCCAACCCAGACCTCAAAAACCCCCCAACCAAAAATATTAAATTAACCTAAAGAACAAAAAACACATGATCATTTAGCCTAAAGTACAAATTTTTCTTGGATACCCCAACTATCCAATAAATCAAAACCAAACCAAGAAGACCTCCCGAGCACCATAATATAACTCCTCAACAATATTTGACAAAATTCAACCCACTTGTCAAAAAATCAAAAATTAATCCGACCACAGTTGAATTTAGCCCCAAAAACTTGAAATAGATTCGACAGAAAGAATCATTTCTTAAATGCTTCTTTCCGCGACAGTCAATCAATTTAAACAGTTATCTTCAAACTTTTTTAATCAATTTTCTAACCTTCTTAAATTTTTTATAATATTTTTAGCAGATACTTTTGGAACTTTAATAATTCTTTTAATAATCTTTTGCAGTATTTTTCAAAATTTTCTTTTCCCTATTCGAAATTTTTGTCCAACTTTCCAAAACCCTTGATTACCTCCACAGGTACGACATTTTAAAATCTGTTTAAATGATTCGAACCATATTCAGTAGAACTGATATTTTTTACCTATTTACAATTTTTCTCACATTTTTAACATCCCTCATATTGACAATGTGCTAATGTAAAAAAATGCAATCATCCCATTCACTTTAGCAACCATCCTTTTAATTCTTTTCATAGAAGAATACTATAGTAAACATAAATTTTCTTTTTAAAAAGTTAAAAACTCAAAATAACTTTTCAAAATTGCTTATAAACAACCACCACACCAGTCCCCAACAACAACCTCCCACGAAAACACAACAACACTAACAAATACCCAAAACGCCCAACTATCAACACGCATTTCTTTTCAAGACAATCCATATACTTTTGAAGAAACACACGCACGATTATCTAAACCATTAGAACCAGTTATCTGCCCCGCACCTTTGAGCGAACCAAAATACGAACCGACATATAATCTATACCCCACGCTGCAACAAGATGTTAATATTGTAAGACATATTAGTCAGAATCAAAATACACTTGAAATAAATAGACAAATTATACATCCAAGATGAAACAGAAATTTTCAAACCCCCAGAGTTCACTTTAATGTACCTCAATCACCCATATAAACTCCCTCAGAACTTTTCAGTAGCACATTACCAGATACTCCCCCACTTGCTTTACAACGAAACACTTCAAATATTCCATCAGATTATTTAGGTTCAACTCCCACATCAGAACAAATTCGAGAAAATCCTTTTAATCCCCCAGAAACCACTTAACGCCTACTATATTAGGCAACACACTCCTACACTCAAGGTGAACCCAATATAGTAAACGAACCAATAGATATTTCATCTGATACAACACTATCAACATTGTTAGAAACACTTTCTCTTCTATCAACACCTTCGATCAGTCAAATATCACCAACACTTTTTCCCCTAAATTTTCCTACAAAACACGACGCCAGATATTAAGAACAATCATCCACTAACACCCCTCTACGACTAGATTGGAATACATTTGTAGCACCTCTACCATTATATGATCAACACCAAGAAAGTAGTAGACTCCACAATTTGGCACTAATTAGACTACAATATAGACAAAATATCCACAAAGATATTCAAGAACATAACATTCAAATACTCCAACAAAATAGTCTCACACTCATATTCGAAAATACAGTCAGACTAAAAAACATTGTTCAACACCCGCTTCCGTTAGCCGCACCAAATATAACAGCTCAATTTTCACCTCCCCCGTTTATAACAACTGAAAAAATATATAAATACGATAGATATACCAAAAAGACTATTGGCTATATAACTTTTTATAACACATATTCAGGATTGTAATGCACATGTATATTCTAAAGATATTTACATATCAACACCTTCTTTTTCTAATTTGTTCCGAACAAAATCACAACCCATCTCCTCGCACAGAACCTCAGGGTTTATTAGTAACACACTACGACTGTGGAGAAAATGAATAAAAAACACTACAAAAAAACGCCATAACTCGAGTAACACAATGTGAATCCGAACCACAAGCTATAGAAACCACAAACATCATAGCTGCGTTGTACTCAAAAGCCCGAGCAACAACACTTACAGGTTATAAATTCACAGCGACATTTTCTGAAAAGAAAGTGCACTGTTCACAAGTCTCGAATGGAAATAAAAATGGACTAGACCATGAATCTTTCTACCAAAGTAACATTGAAATATTAATACGCCTCAGTCCTCAAGATTGTAAAAATGAACTAAAAAGACTGAATCTTACAAAAATTCCAGGCACAAAGAGGAAACTTGTAAATTTTCAAGTTTTTCCAGACTCAGCACACCAAGCCGAACTTGAAAACACAAAGGCCATATACGCTTAGATACAAAATTTCCCTTTCAAGGAGGACACAGAAGACTAAAATATGATCTTCACGATAAACATTGGATACCCCGCATTGGAATAAACAAGCCTTCAAACTGCAAAGCAGACACAAAAAATAAAGGATATCAGGAAATAATGTTTTTTGATTGGAAAATACAACTTCAAAAATACAATTGACACATGATTTAAAAGATGATACAATACTTTACCAAGGAATAAGAATCCCTTGCAAAAACGACCAAGGATTTTAGATCCCACAACACGCACACAAGCGACTATTGTATGGTTTCCCGAAGAAACCTGTAAAATTTTTCAAGTAGCAAAAATACACGCAAGAATGATAAAATTTCACCAAAAATGTTTTATCGAATCAATCCCATTTGAAAACGTCAACCCTGACCAACTTCGACAAACAAATCTTAAATTCAGAAACATACACAATATAGAGAATAAATTAACACGTTTCCAAATATACCCAGAAAAAGAATTTGCATGTAAATATAAAAAACCACTATACAAAACACAACATTCAGAAATTCTTGTCAAATATAACAACGGTTTCGACATGAATACAAGAAAACTAATACAACACTCAATGGCAACACATCACTCATATACTGACTAGAATTCATACGTTTCGGCACAAATTCAGAAGAATGCAGAAAGAATCGGTGGAAAATTGAAACCACAAGATACAGAAAGTACACGCCTACAGAAACTATCACTTATAAACAGCACATAATTTGGCGCAATCCATTATGACATACACATAGACATTAAATTATATTACACAATAAGTAGAATTTTTCAAGAAAAGTCCTTATCAGAACTAGAAACCTATCACCAACTGTGTGAACTCGAAAAAACACAGACTTTACAATCACTAGCACTAGCAGTACTAAAAACACAGAATGCAGAATATTTATTATCCGGAAATAGATCAAAATTCCTTGATTATGAAGCAAACATTTTATGATTTTATACTTGCACCAAAAAAGTATCACCTTTATATGTTTTTGAAGATAAAAAATGTTTTAAAAGAATCCCAAAATTCTATGAAAATGAAGTACGTTTTGTCAATACACTGTCCCGAAGAACAAATTTTTGAGATGCAATCTTCCATAGGGATCAGATGACAGCCATAATGTTCTACAATTAAATCCCGACGAAAACAAATACTATCTACTTACACCATATCCATCACTAATGCAACCATTAAAAAAGTTTTTACCCGAAAGTATTAGAGCTATTGCCCGCAATCGAAATATCGATAGATATATACTCAAAATCATACATACAACATCACATTCGTACACAGCAACTTCAGGAACTACTTATAAAAAAGGACACCATACAACGACAATCAATAAATCAAAATTTGCGAAAACTTGCAGAAACTGCAGGCTTTTCAGACATTTACGCACAAGATTACAGCGGCTACTTTAAAGATATGAAAGACTACATATATTTAAATGCCGAAATGCATAGACCACAAGGTATATCACCAATAAATTTTTTTAGCTTTGTATCTTTGAAAAACGAAATTCTTGCCTTTCTAGGATGGCCCTTCTACATCTTAGAAAGATTGACTATATTATAAGCAATGTTTATTTTTATTGGATTCCTTTTCTCTCTAACAAAAGGAATCTATAACACATGCACAATACACACACAATTAAACCGACAAGCAAGCGTAGCACGTATACTTTCTGCAGGCTTTTTTGGAATTTTTTCTACGTCCATAAACAAAATACTTTTTCACGCACAAATAAAAGAATACAATACAAAAATATCTACAAAACCAAACACATTTGACGAATCACAAAACAAAACAAACGTATCACACACAGCAGCACAATTACCAAATTTACATCACAACCATCCATTATCATTAGTATCACGAAATTTTCGAAATTTAGCACTATACTACAAGTTCAATACCTAATTATATACAAAGCCGCATTCACCATATAGTAGCACCACAATCTCAAAATGATGATACATATGAACAAATAATCGAACAGCCCCATACCACTACTTTTCAATCTCAAAATAGTCATTTTTTAGGCCCACGATGAGCCGACAAATTGGATCCCTTCACCGTTCAAATTCCCATCCAGCCAAATTCCAAAACTCAATTCCCATCATCCCACTTTTTGCTTTCCCGCCACCTGATTCACTTCATATTAACACATCATCCAGCATGGATTTTGATGCTAAGTCAGATATCAAAGCTTTTCATACAATTTCCCAATTTGAAAACTCCGACTTAGAAACCCCTGATGAATTCGCAGATTCCGAACCCAGTCCCTCGACCTTTTCCCAACCCAGCCCCTCTACTTTTCTCAAACCCCTTTAGACCCATTCACTCCCAAACCCAAAGTGAATCCTTCTCTACCCGCTCTCATATTTCCCAAGTGATACCAACCTACTCTTTTTTCACAGATTAACGTTCCACAAAAAAATCCCCTGATAATACACAAAAATCTAATGAACTAAACAATCTAATAACATTCCAACAACAAGTCCAACATCCTCAAACTTTAACTACTCACCAGTTATCATTAACCATAACCTCATCAAACCCACCAGCTCCCACACCTTCTTCAGATCACACCCTATCTTTAGCTCAAGCATCCACATCAACGCAATCATCATCCAGTACTAACCGTGCTTACAGAACCTTCAAACGAAAATTCCCCAATCACCCGTTCTCCTCCAAACTCGGAACCGCCCGCGAATATATAAATCACCCAAAACATACCAACACAACCAAATACCCCCAAGTAAACTTAACCTGTTTTCCTCAGTACACATATAACCACTCCGAACCTAACCCTGAACCCCACAATTTTGTAGATGAACCCGTAATAATTCCTACACTCCATTGGAAAATCTATTATAATCTTCCATAGGGATCAGATGACAGCCATAATGTTCTACAATTAAATCCCGACGAAAACAAATACTATCTACTTACACCATATCCATCACTAATGCAACCATTAGAAAAGTTTTTACCCGAAAGTATTAGAGCTATTGCCCGCAACCGAAATATCGATCTACAATCGATAGATATATACTCAAAATCATACATACAACATCACATTCGTACACAGCAACTTCAGGAACTACTTATAAAAAAGGACACCATTCAACGACAATCAATAAATCAAAATTTGCGAAAACTTGCAGAAACTGCAGGCTTTTCAGACATTTAACTACTCACCAGTTATCATCAATCATAACATCACCAAACCCACCAACTCCCACACCTTCTTAAGATTACACCCAAGCTCAAGCATCCACATCAACGCAATCATCATCCAGTACTAACCGTGCTTACAGAACCTTCAAACAAAAATTCCCCAATCACCCGTTCCCCTCCAAACTCGGAACCGCCCGCGAATATATAAATCACCCAAAACATACCAACACAACCAAATACCCCCAAGTAACCTTAACCTGTTTTCTTCAGTACACATATAACCACTCCGAACCTAACCCTGAACCCCACAATTTTGTAGATGAACACGTATTAATTCCTACACTCCATTGGACATTCTATTACAATTTCACAAGTCCACTTGCTTTACCACTCCTTAACACAATAAAAGACATCGAAAGAAACAAAATGAGCTATTTAGACTAACTACAGCACTAATCCCTCGACAGTTTACGCAAATAGGATACAAAAAATTACTAAAAACATCCACCGCACCCCGAGCTAAAGATTATTCTATGAAATACTACGACCACAATATTATCAGACCTAACCAAGATCAATTCCTAGACAACGATCAATTCGCTAGCCCACAATCAACTGAAAAATTCTTTAATCAAACACCTTTCCTATTCACACTTAGCATACTATATAAAAAACACGATCATATCATTTCAGAAGCACTTTCTGACATTCAAGCTTACGAATCACTTTATGAGAAATTTGAAAACTTTTCACTAACTTTCCACTTCCTCGCTCCCAAAAAATGTGATTTGCATTGTTCACACGACATCATGGTAAGAACTAAACAGACACACTTACGCTTATTATCGATTCATACAAAATCACTTTAATCTACATACACCATCAGGACAGCCCCACCATCGATATCAATTTACTAACTTCGTATAATAAGTTAAAATTTTTTAACTTTACCTCACCGTTTTTTCTTAATTTCACAAATTGTTTTAGAAACACTAATTTTCAAGGCGTCCTTCGTAATTATGACCCCATCACGCAAATGTATATTTTCTGTCCATTCGCCAAGATCTTCAACACGGAAGAATGCCGACCCCTCGTTGTCCCGCATGAATATATTCAACCTATCGAAGTACCCATTTTAGAATTCATCCACAACACTAAATATAATCATAAGCTTTTCAATTTAGTCCAAAACCCACCTTATGAATTTTCAATTGGCACCAAAGAACTAAACACCATCAAAGCACTTGAATTGCTTTGGCCTCTGCTACAAATTAAAATCATCATTTGCATATTAGCAAAACTACTAACCACATCTGATGTCATCCACGAAGTTTTTCCTCATGGCTTCTTTCCCGACGAATAAGTAAACTTGAATTGAATAAATTAAAACTAACAAATTCGAAAAACAACTAGCCTTTTTTATTAACTTTTTTCTTTAGTCTTCAGAGCACAATCATCTACAAACAAGAAAAACCAAATAAAAATTCGAAACTCTTTTGTACATTATAAACTTTAAAATTTTATTAATAAACAGCATTAAATGATGCAGTAAAATTTTCTTACCCACAGTAGTGAATTAATCTATAAATTCTTTTCCCCAATGTAGTAAATCTAAATACAAGAAAAATCGATTAATAACTTCAATCCCCACAAAGCAGTAAAATTAGAAATTCAAGTGTTGAATTTATATAAAAGAGAGCAGTACTAACTTTTCAACGAAGCTTCTTTCTATTCACTCGCACAAGAGTTCTATCCAAACTCGCACAGCTCGCCCACGACGAATTGTTTGAAAAAAAGAATTTCAAGCTTTAATTTTCACTAACAACAACTCAAACAAGCGATAACAAATTTCAATTTCTCTTTTAACCCGGTTGGAAAAGAACTATATAATAATGCCAACTAAACAACGCAGCTTACCAAACACCATAAACCACAAACTAACATTATGACTAAGAAAGAAAACCCACGGTACCCAAACCAGATTAAACCAGCTTAGGAACTGGATAATTTATTCTTTTGAAGACTATTGACAAGTCTAAAAAAGAAATCGTAAAACACCAAAAAGTCGAAAGACAAACCCAAACCAAACAATTTGATTTTTAAGAAAAGAACACAGACAGTTCTCCGCCGAACAAGAAAGAACAATCATAACAAGCCATTTGGAAATCAGATTGATTTCGTTGGCGGTCACAGTCATTGTTGAATGAATAAAATCATATCGACCAATCCAGCTTCCTGGAGCTTCCTTCTTCAAGAACGGAACAAGAAATGATGCTCGCCAAATACCAACGATCATCATTCATCCGTCATTACAGATAGAATACGAAAGATTAAAAAAATCTGCAAACCCCTGATGGGTGGAACCAGATCCACACTATAATTTATTATTGGTTATAATTTAGATATTTTGTCCCTATAACGTATTTAATACTAACCAATCATAATCCATCAAACTAACAACCCAATTATTTGTAAGTGCTGAAATTACTTGTATTTTCAGCACCAGAGAGAATTGAATTTAACTTAGAACTTAGTTACTTTCTCCAAGAGACCGAATCGTAATTAACCCAGTATACTCTAGATCTATTTAGACTAAGAGATATAAGAGTAAGATTAAGTTCGGTATTAGACCAAGAAGTTGCACAAATCTATCCGGCCAAAAATAAGTTAGCGTGACGAGCGGACGGTGCTCCCTATCTGAAATTACTCTATGAGTTAGACCTAAGAACAAAACCCACAATCATACTACATCAAACTAACAACCCACTTATTTGTAAGTGCTGAAATTACTTGATTTGAACTTAACTTTGAGATTTGAACTTAACTTACAACTTAGTTGCTTTCTCCAAGAGACTGAATAGTAATCAAACCAGTATGATCTAGATCTATTGATACTAAGAGATGTAAGAGTAAAATTAAGATCGGTATTAGACTAAGAAGTTGCACGAATCTATCCGGCCGAAAATAAGATAGCGTGACGAGCAGACGGTGTACCCTATCCGAAATTACTCTATGAGTTAGACATACCCAGTCACAACTCTGTTGGGTTTGTTCGTTGTTCGACGAAATATCTATTCTGCTAACTGCCTGATGTTTGCTAATTCGCTGTGAAGTTCCGCCCATGTTGTGAGGCGTGTTTTGTACGTTGTATGGCTCTTTTGCTATTCTATGCAGCAGTGTTACTGAATTTTCGACTTGGTAAGTTTGTTTTTGTGTCTGACGTTTAACTGCATTTGACCCAAAGTTGGCTCGATCGGCAAAATCAGTTCTAATTTGAAGTGGCTGAGATAAATTTGTATCGTTTTGAAAGAATTTAGGATTCGTTCTAATCGGTTGAGTAGAGTAAAGAGGCTTTTCTCGTTGTTGGGTAAAATTGGGCTGATGGCTGGAGTAGCAGTAGGAAGGTTGGTTTGCATTTGGAACTGAAGCCTCTGGGTTGTTTAAACTTCGAAGCTGGGGGCCGTTTTCTACTTGTTCAAGCGCGTCTAACACTGCTGTAAGAATTGAAAAAAGTAAGTTAAAAGTCCCGAATGGCAATATCAACTTAAAGTGCTCATCAAAATTTTGATCCAGCAGATCTGCGACGAGTATTCTCTTGAATAAAAAGAGTAAAAAACTAGACACAATTTATTTATGCAAAACGTATATAAAACCCCGCACCCTTAGCGTGAAGCCATGTTCCCCCAAAAATTACGCAAGGGCCTAAATATTTCGTTTTTGGCATATTTTTCAAAAAAATTACCTGCGGTACAGAAATTTGGTCTAAAAAATTTTCCATACTAATTTGGAAAAGCTCGGAAAATCAAATTTGCCGACCTAAAATAAAACAAAAAAGGTTTGACAAAATTTTTGATTTTTTTTTGAAAATCGGCCCCCGATTGCTTCAGCTAGCTTGTGTTAATATGTTTTGGATAAAAATTGTTTAAGAATGGAAGAGCTGTTTCAACAGTTTTTTATAAGCTAAAAAAATCTTTTGCAGCCTCCCCAAATGTCTATTTAATACAACTCATTACTCAACTGAAAAGATCGAGAAACAACAACCTATAAATTGGCTAAACCACAGAAAAAACACACCCTTATTTTAAAATTATTACCCGGGTTGACAAAAAATGCTTATCATACAATTCCACACTATGGAAAAATTTTTTATCATACGATTCCATACACTTCCATAGAATAAAAAATTTGTATGAAGTATGCTGAAAAAAATCATAAAAAGTCATGGGACTTAAGTTTTTTTTATGTACCCTGATATGTTCTGGCGAAGGAGCTGGGGATGAAGCCCTGCAGAGACTGGTCCTGATGACTAACCCACCACCAGTCGGGGTCATCCGAGTTCAAAAGAGTCACAACGTCCCCTTTCTCACACTCAAGGTCATTCTCGTTCAGGGCTGGAAACAAATGGGCTAGACAGAACCTTTCTGGAGAGAAACCGGCTTCACTTATGAAAACACAGCAGTCGACATAAACATCGCAGTCTGTGATATTTGAATTACCCTCAATTTTTTTTTCAAAATTAATGATGTTATAATACTGTTGCACCAAACTGACAACAACTTCTCTGATATTGAAGATAAAGATCATATTATTGATAATAATTAAGCATAATACCCAGGGGCGGATCTAGGATTTTCTCTAGGGGGGGGGCGGATTTTCAAAAAAAAATCGAAAATTTTGACTACCTTTTTTTTAGGTCGACCAAATTGATTTTTCGAGCTCTCCCAAAGCATTGTTTTGCCCCTATTTTGGCTAAATTTTCTGCGCCGCAGGCAAATTTTAAAAAAAAAACAGTCAAAAAAGCAGTTTTTGGGCACTTTTTGAAAAATATTGACAAGAAAATCGCGTTTTTTTGGCGCGCTTCCCCTCAAAGTTAGTATATATTGGCGCCGAAGGCACCTTTTGAAAAATTTTAGGGTCGGTCGGCCAAAAATGAATTTCTGAAAAAGTATCAAAGGGGGGACCCTTTGGGTCGGCAGGGGGTCGAATCCCTGAGGGGGAAAGGGCGTCCGAAACACCCCCCCCCCCTAAATCCGCCCCTGATAATACCTAAATAGCGTAATTTGTTTGGGTCATAACCACATTCAGAGTTTGAGTTTCGAACACTGTGAGCAGCAATTTAACATAAAGATATGTTTTCGAAAAAAAGTCTTAAACTAAGGCTGCCTGTAAATAAATTACAATTACAGTATATTCTTATCTTTTGGTTGATATGTTCCAGAAGTGATTCTAATTCAAATGCAACCACCTTCGAAGTCGAACATGACAACTAAAAGTCCTTTGTTTTCCCTCACAAATGGAACGGAGTCCGCTAGAGTGTGAACTCTTTTGCTCTCCCGACTCGTGGCGTCTGTCAAATCCGTCATTGGGTCAAAATAATTGCCCGCTTCCTGGTGTCTGAAGAAAAATGATGTTAAGTTTTCCTTGAATTATGAGTTTCAAATTCGGGTGCATTAAGACAGACTCAAATGAAAAAAAATAACGAACAATAAATGTACACCCGGATTCTGCCTAAGTAGCACAAAATAACGCGACTAAAACTTTTTTTTGCAAAAAAAAGTATTATACGAACAACTTTTCGATGCTGAGAAAAACTTTTCAAATTTCTTAGAGCCAAATCACGATTTAAAAAGTTTCAGTTAAGAAAGTTTCAAAATTATATGACGTTTTATTGTGGGACCTGGATTTGTGTCAAAAACACAACTAGGCCGAAATTTTTTTGTACACCAGAAGCTTTAAGAATCGCAGCTAGTTTTTCTCTTTGTTTCAGATTTAAAAAAGAAGACCGACGAGTACCTTTCTCCGTCTTGACTCCTCGTCCTTTCCCGCCTAGTCGTCGGCCAATCAGATTTGAGCATTTTGGCGGCCGACGTGCAAAATGCAGCTGGAATGTATCCCTCGGCTCTGTTTTTGATGTTAATAGCGTAAATCCAATCTCCGAGTCGCCTGACTTCTTTCAGTTTGTCGTTTTTGAAAGCCAAAAGCTCCTCCTTTCTTGTGGGGTTGAAATTCTGAAGGACAACTAAGTCAAAATCGGGAGCTTGCTGCTCATCCGCGATCATTTGCTTGCGAGCATTTTCGCGCCGCAGTAAAGCCTCAAGTTGGCCAGCACTTGAAGTCATTTGAGCTTCGGCTGAAATTGTTTTCGGCTTGATGGGCTGCTCTTTCGCACCCGCAGTGCTTCTTCTCTGTGCGTTCATGTTCATGGCTTGACCTGTTAAAAAGTCGCAGAAGTTTTTTGGCACGAAAAAAGGAACGGTTACTAAACTGTCTTATCAATTTTGGCTAATAAACTCTAAATGTGTCTTTCATCTGAACAGCTCAAGAAACCAAATTTGAAACAACAAATTGTTCAACCTTCGAAGCTCATTCACAAGTCTACTTTCGCGATATTCATAGCGTACCTGGTGTTATGTGACGTGGGAACAGCGGTGTTTCTGGGGGTTCTGAAAACAAAACGACAGAAAAATACGCCGTATCTTCCAAATAGACATTATCATTAATTGAGTATTTAGGAATATTGAGTTTATTGTTTTGCGCATCTCAATGAAAGGTTCAGCGACGAAGGTAAGTATGTAGCAGCGGATTTAGGAGGGGGAGGATTTAATGCCTCTGCCAGCGCTCAGCCCTTCTTATAATCAACTCCATCTTACCAAAAGAGCCTTTTTCATGGCACCCATATTAATCAATTAACCCAAGAAATTTTCTGAAGGCACTTAAGGCGCCAATAATTACTATGTTTGAAGGTAGTGAAAACTGTTCGAAAACCTTTTGACCAATTTTTTTGCCTGAAAATTTTTTGCCTAAATCGTTGAAAATCTAGCTTGAATAAGCTCTGTTTGGTATTTGGGGTAGTAAGAAATAGAACTTCGAGTTCGGCCTGAATTGTGTCAGCGAAAACTTTTCAAAAACTTTTAGAAATTTGCCCCATAACATAAATCTTTCATCCGCGCTTGTAATTATGGCCGATATAGGCTTAAGCTTATACTTAGAAAAATGTTACTGAGAGCAGAAAACCTGTATTTTACCTGTATTTTGGGTGTTTCTATTTTTGCCATGTTTAGATGGGCAAAAGAATGACATCAAGCAATTAGTAAACGTTTTCTTTGCTATAAAAAGCAAGTTTACAAATTATTTGTTGTTCAATGTACACACAAAAGTTAAAGCTCGAAAAATTGTATTTTTTTCAACAGCATTCAAAGCAAAAAAGAATGATTTTCGTCTATTGAAATCTGTAATGAAACTTAATGCGCGAGTTTATAAAAGAACTATTATAATATACAATCGACGGTATAAAGCATGCTAAGACCTATCAATCAATCGCCAATCATATATATGAATGAAAAAAAGTCTTTATTTTTACAGAATAGGCTGCTGAAAAGTACAGAAAAGTATATTTAGTACAGAAAACATCTAATTTCATTTCATAAGCCAGCAACAAAACAACAAATTTTTTTGCAACAAAAAAACACTCTTGTTCAATTTCCGGCAAAACTCAGACAACCATTCATCCGGTTTTGCTTCGAAATAACAGAAAAGTTTTTTAAATTCACGTGATATTACTCCAGCACAAGAAAATAAGAAAATTTGCCGGATTTTTTTCAGCAGTTTCTAATTTTTTGTTCTGTTTTAGGGCAAATTAAAGCAAAGTTAAGTTATTTTGCTTTGAACAATTTCGAGAATAAGAAAAATTAATCGTGGGTAGCGCATCCATTTGGTATTTGAAGGTTTTTTTGAACAAAACTTTTGAGCAAAAATATAGTTTAAAAAATGAAAGAAACCGGCCAGCAAAAAAAATTCAACACACCTAAGTAGTAAAACAAACCAGCTGGAAAAACTCAATAACATGGAAAAACTCAAAAGCTGGAAGAACTCCAAATGGTGGCAAATATCCAGATTTTTATAGTTATCAATCAGCAAATGACTATAGAATCTGAATGTTTTGCTTTTCCTCGTTCACTAGTTTACTTATGAAACTAAACTAATAAGAAAGGGTGGATGAAACTAACACAAGAGATGTTAGGTTATCGAGAAGCGAAAAAATGGTTTCAAACTTAACCATAAGGAAAGATTTTGATAGCTACAAACTGCTCATAGGTAGCTCAAGTAAATATATTTTTTCCATTTTTCTAAAGGTAAGAATAATGTTAGTTATTCAGAGGATCTTGATTACGCCGTAATGATTTTCTTATGACAGACCAAGGAAATATGAGGCTTCTACTAACTTTTTGGTTTCCCCTTTGTGCCAAATGAAAACGGCATGACGACAATTCGTCTGAAGCGACAAATAGTAGCGGTAAAGTTTCAACATAAATTAGATAAAATGGTTGAGATAAAGAAGGAAGAAACCAAAAATCGAAATTGATCAAGTGGCACTCAAATTGCTTGAGAATAATATTTTTGCTATAATGTTTAGGGAAATCAAATAATTTAGCTTGGCTTTGCTCGTATTTTGCCACCTTGTCGGCACTTTCTCCGGCAGTTATTCTCACCAATTTGTTCTCCGATATATTTTTTTTCTCAGGAACTGAATAAACTTGGTAATTGTACTGTAAGCACACTCTATCCCCATCTAATAATCTCTATGCCATCCCTCGACCGAATTGAGTGTTTTATGTCTTCCGTTTTTAGCCTTTTCTAACTAATTCCAGAGTGAAATAGGGAATTTCCCAGCCCCCTGCGTCCTCGGTGGATGGTTTCAATCCAAGTTAATTCATACAATCAACGTAATCCATTCCGACTCGTCATTTTTGTCGAAATTTCAGAGCAAACAGCAGTCGAGCCGATTTCAAAACCGAGCTTAGTTTTTAGTGCCAGCGAAACGAAGCATGCGTGTTTATCTACCTTCTGGATAAACTGCTAACCTAATCGATCTCTTGAATTTTGCGCCAATTGGCCTGAGCAAAATCAAAGGAGATTTTTTTATAGTTACTCCATTAAATAACTTCTGAAATGCGTTACTTGAAACCTTCTGAAAGTCTCCCACAATCTGTGTTGGTTCAAGTTCTGCATTGATTTTTTCCAATAGTCTGAATACTCGGATGTTTTGCTCTTCCTTTTTGGTTTCGAAGAAGAAAGAAGACTAATGAAACAGTTTAATCGTTAACCATTTCATCAATTGAGAAAAATTGATGTTATAGCGGGGCAAGTGCCTTAAATATCGCATCTGCATGCCACACTTTTTTTTTTCCAAAGTTTTTAAGTTCTTGTCGGTGGCAAATTTTACATTTGGTTTTTGTCATACGACCACGAAACGAAAAGGAAAAAACTATCCGCCTCTCAGGCTCTTGCTTAACTCCAGAGGCACGGCGAAAAAAATGAACTAAATGAATCAAAACTAAGGTGTTTTAGATGCTGCTAACCTTGAATAACCCCTTCTTTACATTTAATGCATTTCAATTTTGCATTTAAATCAAGACTACCGCCGCAACCTAATTCGCTTCGTTAAGTAGTCCCCTCAATTAGCATTTAATCGTGCTGCTATTTGTTGCTTTCTAGGTTTTGACGCTTGGTGAAAATTATCGTCTCTTAGAAAGGCTGCGAATTTTCGCTTGAGACCAATTGGCGCTTGAGCCGAATTGTCGACTCACGAATGAAAACAAATGAGGGATGAGACTAGCTAAAAGTCTTAGCTTCACTAGCTAAAAGTCTTAGCTTCACAATAAATAGACTTGAAAACCGTGTTTGAGCTTGTTGTCTGTTGGTTTTTTTTGCTTCACCAAAAAACTTTGCTGAAAAATGTTTGATTAGATCAAGAAAACTTGTTTCAAAAATAAAAGTCATTTTCAGATATTTTAGATTTTCTGTAAATTGTTCAGCCATTAATTATCCAATTTTAAAAAAATGTTCAATTCCTTCTTCTTGGGTGTTCAAAAATAAATCATTCGTGAAAATTAGGAGACTGGTTTTCTACAAAGAACAGAAGCGAAGCGCAGCTTCGCACAACTTGCGATACAACACAAACCTTAAAAAACTAGTCGTTTAATAGTTGAAAAAAACCAGGTTATGAAAACTTTCGTATGTCTCGATAAAAATACTATGGGCCTGAGGTATGTTTTTGATTATGAATGCTTTTTCTATGTTGATGCAGTACGATAAATATGATATAAAAATTGGACGTTGCTCGAAAGCTTAGTTTTGTTAAACCAATATAAGTCAGAAGAGTAAAAAAAACATTTGAGGTAATGAATTTTCCCATGGAGATAATTTTTTTTACAAAACAATAAAGAGTCGCCGATTCTGCAAAAATCTTTGCCTCAACTTTTTTCTACTGAATTTTTTATTGCAGATTTGATTCTGTAAATTTTAATTAAAATCAAAATTTTTTTTACAAAATGGTCAAAAAATCTACGAAACGGTAAAAAAGATTTCAATTATCTATATTTTTTCTGCAAAAAGCAGTTTATGGCTGCTGAAGCAGAGAAAATTTCAAAACTGGGATTCTCGATCGAGCACAACCTAAGAATCGGCAGGGAATTTTTTGCTTGAAGTCAAAAAGTTTCCAGAAAAAATTTCAAAATTTCAATGCATTGACTTGATTGAAGTCAATTACAAATTTTACATTACATTGCGCATAGCCATTCATAGAGGTAAGCTTTCAACAGCTTGTTGTTTTGGTTAATTCTGTGATATCGGATTTGGCAGGATAGTTTTATAGAAAAGTCCAACAAATGGTCAACAAATCAAAATGTTCAGATTTCCATGAATCATACATTTTTGTGTTGAAAGTGGAGCTTATGCATAAGATATTCACTCGGCCTGTAACCTGGGTTGATCGTAAAAACTCATCAAAAGTGAGTGTTATTCTCGAGAAATGTGAAAATTAAGAAAAACCGTCAAAAATCAAATTTTTGGTTTTCCGAGTGCCATAACTTTTGGTGTCAGAAATATTTGAGAGTAATCGCACAAACGAATAAGCTTTCAAGATCTTAATCATTGATATGAACCAAAACTATCAGATATGGCACGGTAATTTCCGAGAATACTGTAGAAGTTTGAAAAAAAGGTCCAATTATCAAAAATTTGACCATTCCGTAGCCACTGATGAAGGGAGCTGTTCAAAATCATTTTTTCGATTGGAGTCAAAACTCAGATTTGAGAGGGGTAGTTTTCGAGAAAATGAAAAAAAAAATCAACAATATAGTTCAATATAAACGGCTGTAGACAGAGCGGTGAAGTAAAAAGAGACTCGAGTGGAGTATACAGGCACACAGGGGAGGACTAGGCGATCTTTTAATTGATACCCTTCTTCATAATCTAAATTTTTCCAATAACTTTACAATTTTTTTACAATGAAAAAAAAAGAAAATTTTAAATTTTAATAGAGCAATTGGTCAAGATACAACCAACTTGAAAAAAGCTCATGGGAATGTTTAACTGGTGTTTCCCTTGAAACGACCAAAAATTAGGTCATTAAGGCGATGAAAATTGGCCGAAATAATTTTGGCTTGGAAACTTTTTCTTAGCAAAACAAAAAAATTAAAAAGGAAATAAGAAGTCAATGTAAGCAAAATTAAAAACTGTATCTAAATCCAGAACTAAAAGTAACATTAATAAAATTGAGCGCGGCAAAAAAAACTATTTTAAGATGTGGCAACTAAGCCGACCACTTGGCCGACAAAATTTCCCGTTTGAAAACAAACAGGTCCTGGACAGATTCGAATCCAGGAACTTTGCCGCCGTAGGCATATTCGTTACTTCCACGCTAAACTTCCCGTTGAAGCATATAATTTATAAATTTTTGATGAACCAAGA